>NC_088349.1:24675000-25016250 GCF_036884655.1 Musa acuminata AAA Group | reverse complement strand
AGGGACTTGATCATACAGAGGTATGATCGAAGCAGCTGGAGAGTTGGACTGCTCCAGAGCTCATATTCGCTTAAGGGAGCCCGACAAGTCAGAGGACAAGGTCGAGTAAGCGAACGTTGCTACCAAGGAAGCTAAGGAGAACAGAATCGGTGCAAACTCTACAACGTGATGGCAGAGGCCATGCATGAGAGTTGCAGTCTGTCTTTCCATCGACCAAACGGACTGCTTGGAGAACACAGTGGTGTTGAAGCAGGGGGTCGAAAGGGGTGAGGAAGCGACGACGAGTCCAGAGGGACTTAGCTACCCAAAATCAAGCATTAGTTAGAATGGAGGTGGACTCAGAGGAGTGCCACGGAGACATCTCTACTGATTATGAAGGAAAGGGATACAGAGGCGAGGCGACGGATAGTAGGGCCATGGGCATGGTAGCGCCATGGTACCGCAGAGACGGGACTTCCGTGCAAGTCATTGATCCCTTGCTCTCACGGAGGGAGAGCGCTTGGTCGTGAAAGGGGCCGAGGAGGTGGAGCATGCAGAGGCAATCTCCAAGTACCGAGACAAGGCTGAAGGGCAAAGGCCAAGAAACTCCGTAAGACCGGTGTCAACAAGTTTCTCATCAAGATAGCCGTAAGTGAAGGACTTCGGGTCATGCAAGAGTGCACGACCAAGGAACGAAGCAGGCAGTACGCGGTGCTGTACCTTTGCTACTCAGTGGAGTAGGCGGCAGGGTTGATGGAGAAGACGGTACAATCCTAGAGGCGACCTCATCTATCAGAGAATTACTCCAAGTTGGGGTGAAAACTTCCTGCATTCCAGAAGTTCAATGGCATTGAGAAGGTGAATCACAGTAACTAACTCAACGCAAGGAGTGCAAACACTTCAAGTGCTTCAGAAGTGTGAGCAAAGAGCAGGCGAAGGCCAGTAACCAGCTCGATGCATGAAGTACAACCTCGAGGAGGCGGGCGAAGTCAAGTAACTTTTGCCTTCTCAACTCTTAAGAGAATGGGCGAAACCGAGTACCCCAATTCTCTTATCTATCCAGCAGAGGAGCGCTGCACAAGTTCAAAGACCCTTCGAAGATAATGGAAGACAATAGTTGTCAAATCCTCACCAACGGTGATCAGTGCTACTGAGAGTAGATTGTCCGCCTCATTTCCCAACGAAATGCCAATCGAAAGCGGAAGTGATGCGAACCTACTTGGATGTGACAACTAACTGAAAGAAGAGTCAATAAGCAGATTTTGTGGAGGAAGGACCCAAAACTTTAGAAGTTTGCGAGGCGATGCTCGTTAAAGATCCAACAAGCATCCACCCAGTTCAAGCAGCATGTGGAAATTTTGAGAGACTGGCGCACTAAGGATGGTCTTTTCCTTCATTTGGTGGATCCGTAGGAATCAACGAGGATCAATACAACTCAGCCAACCCCACACCAGAGTCAAAGTCATTGGCGAGTTGAAGCAGCATGGCGGATCAAAGGTTCGACTACTCAGAAACAGCAGCGAAGAGCAGCTGGGAGCCAGGAGGCGCATTGCAGCTGGAGCGGAAGATTGAAGACTCAGCAAAGGCGAAGAGTTGCAGTGTTCACAAAGGCTTCGACGAGGACGTCGAAGGGATAAGTGGGGGAGAATGTAACGGACAAACTTCTAAATAAGATGTTGGATGTAATGCTTATGTCTGTCCGTTGTCTTTTGGCATGTTCATGCCTTATACAGCAGGTAGAGGGGCGGCCGAAGGCTAAATAGTCCCATGTTAGTTGGGTTGGTGGCCTCTTTAGGCTTGTAAATAAAGGTTGTGTCATGTGGACACGTGCGAGAGCTTTTCGATCTGTAATGGACCATTTTACCCTTTGTTGTGCCACTGTTCAGAGCTTGTAAAGTATGTTTGTAATTTGCATTGTCTATGAAGTGTTTTTCGGACATGTTTGCTTGTGGATCCCGATTGAGGCGTTCTCTTTAACCCGTTCTCTCTTTTGTTGGTCCTAAGGGACAATGGGAGGCTTCGGGGAGGTTGACCTTTGCGGACGGACGCGCGAGGGTGCCGCACGCCTTAGGCAAAACCAGCTAAGGTCGTGACAAGGTGGTGGTACCACTAGACTGGGCGATGGTACCGCCCAGAACAGGCGGTGGTACTGCCAGGACCCGGAAAACTAGCGATAAGATATTTTTAGGCTCCAAGTTTGAATCAACTTGAGGCCTATAAATACCCCTCTCATCCCTAGTTAACCTACACAAGAATTGAGAGTTAAAAATAAAAAAAAAGCTGTTGTAATCTTGTGTGAACTCCTCTGAAAAATCTAAGTATTAGAATAGTTTGAGAGAGGAGTAAGTGGGGGTGTAAGGATTCTCTCCTAAACCAGGTAAATGGAGAAAGAGATGTAAAAGGTGGTTGGCCTTCGGATATTGAAAGAAGACCGATAGCGGTTACCGGTGGCCTCGACGGAAGAGGAATCGGTAGAGTGGATGTAGATCACGATGACCGAACCGCTATAAACTCGGTTGTTGTACTATTTACCTTTACTACAAACTTACTTGCTTTACATCCATTACGCTCTTCCGTACGCTTTCAATTTTAAGTATCTTTCCAAAATCGACTTTAATCGAATGAGAGATTTCGAACCGATGTAATTTTTACCGTTGCAGTAATTCACCCCCCTCTTAGTGCCGACTCGTTTCTAACAAGAAGTTGTAGCATTGGAATAAGTGTTACAACAACACTTGTCCTAGAGGATGTTGGAGAGCAAATAATGGAGTTCTAATATAAAGCAAGATAGCCAAGGTTTGAGAGGAAGTAGAAAAGTTGACAAAGGGGTTTAATTTATGGCTGAGGTGAGCATTAGAGTACTAAGAGACCGAAAGAGCATGAGAGAAAGAAGAGTCAATTGGATTCAATTTCAACGAAGAGAAGTATATTTGATAGCTATTCTAATAGTAATCAATGGGGTCGGATTAATCAATGGGGTGCCTTCGACCGATCCAACATAATAGCGAGAAAGAGGGATGACAATATTTTAAGAGATTGTTTTGTATACCACCTTTTAGAGTGGGGTGACTAATCAGGAAAAACCTATAACATAGGTATTTTCCCAAGCAATCACCTTTCTTAATATACTATCCAATTGTTGTAAATAATTTTATTAATATCAGTTATTACCATTCTTGATATTTTTTAGCATAATGTATTTTCAATATTATCATTACCTTTTAATACTAATTTTAATTATATTTAAAAATAAAAATATGAGGAATTTCCATAAATGCCATCTAACCTATCAAAAAGAAAAATATAGTGTATTTTCACATCTCATTAAGTTGTAGCACTCCTTGTATTTCATTACATATTAATAGATCAGATATTTTGCATTGGTTGGCAGTAAAATCATTTTCAAATTAAATATGAAAATATATATTTTAACTTCAGAATGCTTATGTCAAAATTTTAAAGTCTATCATTTTAACTTCAGAATACTTAGAATACTTATTGATTGGACCTCAAACTTTCACCAAAAATGGACAAACAACTCGATAATAAATACATAGGATTTAATATTGTTTAAGATTTATCAATTTTTAAATCCAATTTGACATATTTTTGAATTAATTTTATGAACAAATTTAACCACATACATTAATCAATTTAACCATTGGAATATATTCATTTCATCTCAGACTTTCACCAAAAATGGATGATAGTATCTTAATAATGAATCAATATTTTTTTTCTAATTTTTGGCAATATTAGAGATTTTTTGCAGTATAATTCGGGATATTTTGATATTGTTAACGAAAATAAATGCAACCAGCTTCATTTATTAATGTATCAATAAAAATGAAGTTCATTATACTCTAGACTTTTACCAAATATGAGATACAACATTTGAAAAGTGAGTCAATATTTTTTCGAAATTTACTAATTTTAAGATTTTTTAAGTTTAATCTAGCATATTTTTTAGGTGAAGCGACATGGGTGAGTATGGAAGGCATATAAGGCGATGAGGGGTAGTAATGAAAGAAAGGGAGAGATCGCGTATGGCTAAAGACAGAGAGAATAATAAAATAGTATATAAAAAAAGTGAATATATCCAAAAATTAAGAAGATATTAACGATGAGGAAAAAGAGATAAGAGCGTGATGGGAGGCGAAAAGACCAGTGATATCAATATAGGAGAGAAAGTAGTGGAGGAAGGAGAAGATACCATGTGAGGCATATTTGGTTCGGATAAACTAGTTTGGTTCATTTCACAGTTAAATCATCTAAACTATATAATAAAAGTCAAGAACAAGAGCATACTTATTCTATTACCATATTGATCACATAATATTTGATGGTATTTATCTTTTTCTATAATAATTATTTTTAAAACATATCAACGGAAGCTATTTTTATCGGAGCAAGGTAAATAATATTGTCTTACCATGATATTGAGTTTTGATCTCGTCTATTGATGATAACAAAAATTTATATAGTATCTGGCATAAGCTCATGATACCGTTAGATGTATAATGTGTTGGAATCAAAATTATTCTTATGTCGAAAAAAATTACTAAGTTTAACATTATTGTTAGAATCTTATTTGTCATATATGAATTATCATATTGTGAGTTGATGATCATAACATATAATACTAATGATAATTTTATTGGTTTATAAGTATTAATTAAAAATGATAATATCAACAACTACAAAATTAGGATTTTCTTTACATAGACAAGTAAATCTTATTTCTCATATATGATATGATCTGCTTTCATCTCTACTTCCGTCTGAGTCTGTTCTCTAACGTATTTTATCGTTGAAGTGAAACGGTCAATTACAAGCAATTGTTGCTACCTCTTCGACGACAGAATTCCAGAGGAAATTGTAACGCAACAGAAATTTGACGGTGATTATGTGTATATAACGGTGCGATTTCAATGCCGTTACCTTATTAGTTAAACATAGCGGGACGTTTCAACGTCAGTACACATTGGTCGGTTGAATATAACGGCACGATTTCACGATATAACACAAGGCTGGGTCGGTGGCGTCTATATAAGCCGAGACCACCCTGTTTCGCATCTCATAACCTCTGTCTTCTCTCTCGCGCGCTCTTCTCTCGGCTCTCCTTTTGCTCTCTTGGCGATCTCGTCTTTCTGCGAAGGTCGGAGCTGCTCTCCGACGAAAGGACAAAGCTTCGAGCGATCGTTGGCTGGGAGTGAGCGTCCTCTCCTCCGATTTAGGGGAGAATTTAGATTCTTGTCGTGGTGATCTCATTCCTTTACCTTTGCTTGAGGTTTCGTTTCGCTTCGCTCTCGAAATTTTTTAGGGTTCAAGATATTGTTGAATTTTGATGATTTGGCTTCGTTTTGATTGATATAATTGACAATTTCGGTGACCAAAAATCAGAAAATTTGTTGTTCTCGGGGTTCTCTTTGATCAATTCTTCGTTAGGGGAGTGAGCGTCCTCTCCTCCGATTTAGGGGAGAATTTAGATTCTTGTCGTGGTGATCTCATTCCTTTACCTTTGCTTGAGGTTTCGTTTCGCTTCGCTCTCGAAATTTTTTAGGGTTCAAGATATTGTTGAATTTTGATGATTTGGCTTCGTTTTGATTGATATAATTGACAATTTCGGTGACCAAAAATCAGAAAATTTGTTGTTCTCGGGGTTCTCTTTGATCAATTCTTCGTTATCGATCGTCTGGGTTTTCAAGTTTCTTTTGGGAAGTTCGATCTTTCTGGTTTTCTTGTTCGTCTCTCGTCACCTCGGCGTTTCTCGTTCTGGTTTCGATTCGCAAGATGGCTTCTTCTCGTTCCAGGCGTGTGGAGTACGACCGCTTCATCCCGTTCCGATCGGCGATGGACATGGACTTCGCGCGCTGTGCTCTAACCATGCCTTCCAGACCTCAGCGTGATGGTTCGATAGAATCCCCATCGAGTGTGGCGTACCAAAAACTTCTTGTTCAATGTATTTTTAAGAACAGATCTCGCATCTTCGCATTCAAGAGTGCACCCGAATCACCGGCCGACAAGGTGTCCCAATTTGACGAGGACAATCGACCGCACAAGAAGCAACAGAGGCGAATCCCAAAAGATGCAGATAGGGTTTTGGCTGCTTATGATATCTTAGATGATGATAGGTTGAATCTACTCGACTGGGGAAGCAATAACGTGTTGGCGATTGGCCTCAATGACAAAGTGTGCCTATGGAATGCTGCGAATAAGTCTAGTACAGA
The DNA here is from genome assembly GCF_036884655.1 of Musa acuminata AAA Group. NCBI lineage: Eukaryota > Viridiplantae > Streptophyta > Magnoliopsida > Zingiberales > Musaceae > Musa > Musa acuminata. Next base: position 25,010,041 of record NC_088349.1, on the reverse strand, counting down.
GTTTTCACGAGCCCTAGAAGACAACAGCCCTGTCACTAGCATCAGCTGGTCCCCAGACGGCAAAGTTCTAGCTGTGGCATTAGGCAATTCAGATTTAGATCTGGTTGATGCAGCAACAAGACGTGTGTTGGTTGGGATCCAAGGTGACAGCCACTCCTTTGTTTGTTCACTTGCGTGGAGAAGTAATGCAATCTTGACGGTTGGGAGATCCGATGGTAGTATTGTTGATTATGACATTAGAAAAGATGACCGGGCCATCTGTGACTATAGAGGGCATCGACTAGAAGTTTGTAGTCTTAAATGGTCCGAGTTGTTTGGGCGGTATCTGGCAAGCGGAGGGAAGGACAAACTTGTGCACATATGGGACACCCGCATGGCTGTTGCAAATCACCATCCGCGCCAACATCAATTGCTTCACAAGATCAGCAACCACACTTCCACTGTGAGGGCCCTTGATTGGTGCCCTACCAGGAGCAATCTGCTGGCTTCTGGTGGAGGGCGCAATGATCATTGCATTAAGTTTTGGAATGCTGTTAATGGTGTTTGCTTGAACTCGATTGATACCGGCTCTGAAGTTTGTGCGTTGTTGTGGGACAAGAACAAATCTGAATTGCTGACCTCTCATGGGTTTCCAAACAATCAACTCACCCTATGGAATTACACATCCATGATGAGAAAAGCTGAGCTTTTTGGTCATTCATCTCGTGTTCTTTACTTGGCTGGGAGCCCATTGGGAGGTGTAGTAGCTTCTGCAGCAGAAGATGAGACACTCAAGTTCTGGAATGTCTTTGAGACTCCCAAACCACCAAAACCTGAAGCAAACACTGTGCCCTTTGCCCAATTTAGTGTCATAAGATGAAAATGCTGATGGTTGGAAAATACTACGAGAGTAATACGAAAAACTTCTTTAGTGCTTGACAAGAAGATCCATTGTTGATAGCGTTGCATAGAGCAGTTTGTGGCATCAAAGAGGCAACATATTTTCATACAAACATTATACATTTAAGATCTTCGGATACGAGTGCAAGCGCATAAGTTAAGTAAGAAATTTACAACCATGCTTTAATTTTTACAGCATTTTAATAGGTTTATTATACAACAAACCAATGTGGTTGCAGTTGCAAGTTTGATTTTTGTATCCAATTTTTCTTTCAGCTTTGCATATATCTTGGGTATAACCTTTACCATATTGATGACACATACAATCTATAAGCACTACATTATTGTTGCTATATTTTATGTGTTCTAGTTTTAATATTTTTATCCATGTTACATTCTTATTGTATGTTTTTAGGTGATTTGTTAAATCTTCCTTCTTTAAATTTGAGAATCTTCATGTTGACTTCTCAAGTACTAGATGAAAATGCTGATGGTTGGAAAAGATTATGAGAATAATACAGAAGACTTCTCTAGTGCTTGAGAAGAAAATCCATTGCTGGTAGCATTGTATAGAGAAGTTTGTGGCATCAAAGAGGCAACATATTTTCATACACGCATTATATATTTGTGATCTTTAGATATGAGTGCAAGTGCCTAAGATGGAAAATTTAGAACCATGCTTTAATTTTTACAGCATTTTAGGTCTATTTACAACGAGTCTATGTGGATGCAGTTGCAAGTCTGATTTTTGTATCCAATTTTTCTTTCAGTTTTGCATATATATTTGCTATAACCTTTGCCATATCGACATGCAATCTATAACCACTACATCATTGTTGCTATATTTTATGTGTCCTAGTTTTAATATTTTTAATCATGTTACATTCTACTATTATAGTTCTGTCTTTTTATGTAAATTTTTTTTTTCCTTATTTAAATTTGAGAATCTTCATGTTGATGTTATTCTTTGTTTGTTTATGCTAATTATGCATAATTAGACCAACGAGGTAGCTGTTTATATATTTTTTTTGTTTCTGCTGAGTTGTGGTTTCTTATGATTTTAATGTAGTCACCAGAATTTCAGACTTTTTTTGCTGTTGAAAATACTGGTTATAAAGTGTATAATTTTGAATCTTAAATGGTTTCAATATGTTACTATATAGTGAATAACCTCCAAGTAAGATATAAGTTCAAGAGTGAAATCCAAGCTTAAAATATTTCAATTTTAATAGGATATGTCATAATTTCTGTAGAATGCAGTCATCATACCTATAAGAACTGCAAACCAAATTGAATATTTAATAGTAAAGAGATATCAAACAAATAATTTTATGAGTTTGTTAAAGATGAGGCATTATGATTCTGTTTATTACGTTTTTTTTCTGTGATATAAACAGAGGCTCATGGCTTCCATTAATAGACTGTCTTCTGCTGGTCTCAAGATTGAACCTGACAAATGAAGTCAAATAGGATATTATAGTGATAGTGTCGTTCTAGTCCTTTTGGATTATAGTAATAAAAAGATCTTTGTTGAGTCTGAAGGTTCTAATTTGTGATTATTTCGGTCTGCAGGATTTTTCTTGCTGATTAGCTGTTGCATTGTAGCAGACTAGTAGCAATCTTCATGAGATTGTTAGAGAAGCTTGCTAAGTTTCATACAAATGCTCACCAACTAATGATATGGCTACTGTTTCAGTATTTTGAATTATGCTATTGCAGTCATCTTTCACGAGTTTCAGTATCCACGTGCTGTAGTTTGAATCTGCTACTTGTGAGTATAAAACTGACATCTGAATTGGTATTTCTTCATGCCACCTTCCCTGTTTATTTAAGGAGAATAAGCTTTCAGCTGCTGTTGTGATTATTAATTTTAATTCCTAATATCATATATGTAAAAGGTTTAAATTGACATGATAATTCCAGTTGAAACATTTAAGTGATTGTTTTTTTGAGTCATTTAATTGACATGCTTATTTTGGCCCAGTTGTGTGGCTTTGACCATTCTAGTTAGTTTGGCTTGAAGATTTTCAACCTAACAAAGCTAATCTCAGATCTGAAATCAAAATTGGCATCAGGTCCAGTATTTCCTGTTTGATTGAGCTCAAATTGGAGCATTTATAAACTCCATAGTTCTTCCTATCTGTCATGTCCATCCTTGTCTAGCTTTATTAATTAGGAATTTTGCTACATAGTTTACTTAATGCTAACCAGATTCAGTTTTTCTTTCATATCAAATTTTGTGTTGTTCATGAGTTGATATGCAACATGATGTGCACTTCTTTTTGTCAACTTGGTAATCATATCAGTGCAGGCCCCATTTGTTTTCAGTTTTGTACAATAGATTTGCCTAACATCTTTTGATTACAATCATCGTGATGATTAAGTATCACAAATCAAGCATTTGTTAATTGTTTTAGATTTGTGATGCTTTAGATTTTCCTAACATCGCAGATAATTTCACCTGCAACAACTTTTTTATAGACTGCCATTTGTGATGCTTTAGTCATATGTTGAGGCTTATCTTTCTTTTATTTTATGATCAAGACACATTCTTTATTTGTTCATTCAGGGACAAAAAGACCTGGAGCATTGATGCTTCACTTATTAGAATTTGAGAATCAGGTTTGAGTATCATTTTTTGTTGAAGCTATTATATTAGCCCTTTACTAGAGAATATCTCTAGTGGTTTCTCAAATTTGATTATTGAAAAGTCTAGTTTATTACTTGCTCTTCTGGCTTGCCTTTTAACATTCTATAACCTTGCTTGTGAATTATTGACAATTACTATACAGGAATTGTGACTTCTGTCAGTCTTTCTGTTAAGAAAGAAAAAAGAGACATTATCTCACTCTTGAATTGCATCCTAGATATTCTTTTATCACAGATCATTTATGAATAATATTTTTGGACACATTTAAATTTCTTTAGCCTTTGGTTTTTCTCTTTTATTTGTGTGTTTTTCACTTTGCACTTTTCTGGCAAAATATATTTCAAACTGATATTTAGATCATTTTGTCATCATTTTAAAACTAAAGAATTTTCATATTAAGAATATAGGTTTGTCTAGAGGAAGCCTACCTTGTTAGAGTTGAATGTAAAGGCACTGAATATATAATTCATTTTCTGTTAATGAATCACTTGAAGAATTTGCACAATTAGCTCATGCTGTTACACTTATCGAAAGTATGTTTCTATTTCCCCCATTGAACATGATGCAACGAATAGTTCTATGGTTATTCTAAGTGTGCATTTCTAGAGGTCTAGAATCTAGGGGTATATTATTGCTTTGGCTGTCATTTAATGATGAAATTTAGAAAATATATCTTTCTATCATTAGTAAACTCTACTGTTCTTTCTATGTATCATGTCCATCCTTGTCTAGCTTTATTGAATAGGAATTTTGCTACATAGTTTTATTTGATGCTAACCAGATTCAGTTTTTCTTTCATATCAAATTTGTGTTGTTCATGAGTTGATATGCAATGTGATGTACATCTTTATGTCAACTTAGTAATCATATTAGTGCAGGCCTCATTTGTTTTCAGTTTTGTACAATAGATTTGCCTAACATCTTTTGATTATAATCACTATGATGATTAAGTTAGCAAATTGCTTCATGGTTCATGCTACGCAGATAATTTCACCTACAGCAACTTTCTTATAGACTGTCATTTGTGATGCTTTACTCATATGTTGAGGTTTATCTTTCTTTTATTTTATGATCAAGGCACATTCTTTATTTGTTCATTCAGGGACAAACATACCCAGAGCAAAGATGCTTCACTTATAGAATTTGAGAATCAGGTTTGAGTATCTTTTTTTATTGAAGCTATTATATTACCTTGACTAGAGAATATCTCTAGTGGTTTCTCAAATTTGATTATTGAAAAGTCATTAGTATTTTACTTGCTCTTCTGGCTTGCCTCTTAACACTATGTAACCTTTCTTGTGAATTATTGACAATTACTATATAGAAATTGTAACTTTTGTTAGTCTTTTTGTTAAGAAAGAAAAAAGAGACATTATCTCACTCTTGAATTGCATCCTAGATATTATTTTATCATAGATCATTTCTGAATAAAATTTTTAGACACATTTCAATTCCTTTAGCCTTTGTTTTTTCTCTTTTATTTGTGTTTTTTTCAATTTGCACTTTTCTGACAAAATATATTACAAACTGATATGTAGCTCATTTTTTCATCATTTTAAAATTAAAGCAAGGTTCGCAATACCGTACCGTACCGGTATTTCGATCTGGGCTCGGTACCGGTACGGTAGGTATACCGAGCGGTACACCCAGGTAACAGTGCCTCGGACCGGTAACAGTCGGTCTGCGTACCGAAAACCTATCGGACCGGTACGTACCGCCCGTACCGGGCGGTACGACTCGGTACGGCAGACCCTGAATTAAAGAATTATCATATTAAGAATATAGGTTTGTCAAGAGGAAGCCTACCTTGTTGGAGTTGAATGTAAAGGCACTGAATTATCAACATCATCATTTGCTGTTGATGAATCACTTGAAGAATTTGCACAATTAGCTCATGCTGTTACATTTGCCAAAAGTATGTTTCTATTCCCCCATTGATCATGATGCAGCAAATAGTTTTATGGTTGCTCTAAGTGTGCATTTCTAGAGGTCTAGAATCTAGGAGTATATTATTGCTTTGGCTGTGTCATTGAATGATGAAATTCAGAAAATATATCTTTCTGAGGCATCTTTCTGACTTGAACTCCATTCTTTAATCTTACATAGGAAATATTTGATTGATGTCGCTTATCTAGTCCTACATGACATGTCATATTTAGTAATTTGTGCATCTCTTTATATATGTCTCCTTCAAGATTCATAAAAGTCATCCAGTGTTGTCAACAACACTAACAGGTGAAGACATCATGGATAGCTATTGTCATCCATTGAGATGTTGTATAATTGGTTATATTTATTGGGGTTGTATAATGTTGAGTTTTTCAATGGTTGTGGTTTAAATTCAAATAGTCACAATCGTAGTTGCTTTCTATCTGGTTGAATAAGCTTTGGTGTTGGTGGGTTCTTTGGTTACGTTAATGTCTCTTGAAGCTAGGGAATTGGGTTAGAGAAATTAAAAAAAAAAATCTGAGAATCTCAAAAAGTCTGAAATTATGAAAGAAAATGTAATTTTCAAATTTTTTTGTGGCCTTAAATAGAAATATTAAATGCAAAGCTACCTTTTTTGTGATCTTGGAGTTCTCTCTTGGTGGTTGTTATTCGTCATATTCTTGAGAAGGATTAGTGACCATATGACACTCCTATAATATGGGTTATTTGCTTTCTCCTTTTCAAAATTTCTATGGAATAGTACAACCAAAATTTAATGATCTATAAATTCTTCTCAATCTTAGATTTTTTCTAATTGAGTGTGTTTGTTCTAGCGAAATTAGGGAGTAACTTATTGACTAGATGACACTCCTATAATATGGGTCGTTCCATTCTCCTTTCCAAAATTGCTATGGAATAGTATAACCAAAATTTAATGATCTATGAACTCTCCTTGACCGTGGGTTTTTCCCAATTGAGTGTGTTTGTTCTGATGAAATTAGAGAGTAACTTATTAATGGTTTTATTCTCTTCATTTCTTGGGTAACCACAATTGCGATATGTAGAATGAATTTTCTTCATTGTCAGGTCTTATGCTGTCTAGTTTGAACTTACAGTAGCTTTCTAGAGTCCAAAGTTTTGTTTAGGCTTGCTTATTGAAATCAAAGGCTTCATATTGGCTCTAGAAAGGGTGATGAAGCCAAGTGTGCAATCCAAGCCCTTGATATTGAATGTGTAATTTTATCAGGAAGAAGTTTCTATGCATTTATGATATAATTATTATGTAGTCATTAAAGCTCTCTAATGTTGTATTTTATATTGCTTACTATGCTTTAACTAAAATGACTTTACTAGCAACAATATGAACTAAAATGACATTACTAGGGGTGAGGAAGGGAGGAGGAAAGAGGAAGAAAAATAGAGGTAGAAGGAGGCTATGGTGGAAGAGGAAAAGAAGATGAGAACACTTGGCGGTGGTTGCACAAAGAGCAAAACAGGCTTATGAGGAGACACGAACCTTAGAAGGAGAACCAGTTCAAGTAATTTTAAAAGAAAAAATGGTTTGATTCGGGTCTTCGAAAAGGGAAAACGAGCCTAGCATTTTTTTTACAAAAAAGGTAAAAAACCATACCATACAGCCTGAAATGAGGTAGTCCACGTCTTAAATCGTGCCCGGACAGTCATTATCAATCAAACTAACTAAAATTGAAATCAATGAAAATTGTGTTGTGTCTCAATTTCTGATGTAATTCATTACTTTCTGAGTTACTTTCTGCCATTTGGTAAAAAGTGGGAAAGATCAGTTAATTTCTGCCATTTAAATGTATTTTATAAATGTAATGAAATCTTCTAGCTCACCATTTTAGAGAAAGAGTAATGCATAGTTGGTAGAAAATTTCTGTCAAGATTTCTTTCAAGTCGAGTATATCTCAATTAAGACATATTTTTATGATGTTTGATGATATCTATCATTTGTTGTCTATATCTAATTATCTTACACTTTCATTCAGATTTGTCGATGATATTTCTTTAATGTTGAAAACGATAGAAAACTTCACAAGCATGGATAGTTTTAGTATCTGAATAGTGTAAGTTACAAAAACTTCAATGCATTATATTCAAATAGTATCCTTGTCTTTTAATTGTCTTTTGCATGGATTTAAATAGTGTGCTTCTACTGCAGTACCTTCGACTATGGATTGGTTTCAGACCATACGGTCCGACGCTAGTTTGTTTTGTTTTTTCTATTATCTTTTCAGGTGATATCAGGTATGACCCAATATATTAGTACCATGCTGGTCTCATAGAATATTGAAACTGATATTAGAGAGATTCTAGACCTTGTTGTGTATATTTATTTTTTTTAAGGAGTAATTTTGATGCATCTTTGATTTGAATTAACCTTATTTCTGGTAACGTATGGAATGTTACTTCTAGATGATTGTGTAACTTAGAGAAGGCACTTGGTGGGGACGTTAAGATGTATGATGGAACTACTCTCATTGTCAGTATCTTCAACCAAAAGAGTGCAAAATTCATGAAGCAGCCTTACAAACAAGTGCCCACTAGGCTTTTTTCAATTTTAGCTATTTTAGATTTCATGGGAGCCAATGTCATGTCACTAAACATGCATTTGTTATTCATTTTTAGTGTTTGACTTCCCTGCATTAGATGTTATTGTTGCTTGTTTCATTATACCTTAGCAACCTAAAAGTTAGGGATGCAATCCTAGAGACACATTATATGTAATCCAAGTTACAAATATTGTATATATTATTGCAGAACTCTTAGGGTCTGCTGAAATAGAAGTTGCATTTGACCACAACAGCAAACATGATGACGGATAACTCAATTTCTGATAGTTTGAGAAATTTTGAACATTTGTTTTTTGATATTACAGTATGGCTCTTTAAGTCAAGTCGTTGATGGTTTGAGCAATTTAATTATTTCCTTTCATATAAATTTTTATCTAAAAGATTCTCTTCCAATCTCTTGGTAATTTTTTACTTTCCATTTATTTTCTTTTAATACGCTTGTTAATGAAGTTATCTCTTGATCTTCGAATGTCTTCCCTTATGAAGAATGCCATCAAATCATTTTCTATTATGATCATCTGTGCTAACTAGTTCATATATTGATTAGAAAATTGAACAGGAAGTAAAGCCATATACTTGGACATACTTATTTCCATTTCTACAATTGTCATTTTCAAATTCCTACTAGGTTTTTCAGGTTTTATCTTATTTAAAAGAAAGATTTAGTTTTTATTCTCTCTCTTGTAAGGAGAATATCCGTCCAAATGTTTTTAACACCGCCGATGTCGGTCCCAAGCCCGAATGAAAAAGGTGGAGGGTTGTGGAAGGCCGCTAAGAGCCAGCTTGAAAAACATTTGAGAACTCATATGCATGATCTTAACTGTTTCGTAATAAACCTAGGTCATCATTGAGATTAGATGTGAGACAAGATTGTCTGGAAGAAAACTATGATATTATCAGCTGGGACTAATCATTTGCTCACGAGACATGAGACATCTGGTCTAAGGGTAAACCCTATGTATCTGAGAGAAAAATTAGAAATCTTGTCGTTCAGTATATTGGCAGATTTACGATAATTTGAATTTTCAAGACCCAACATCACTATCTATTTTTCGACCAGATACTCTAAAATCATACAGTACTTTCAGATTTACCAATTATTGTTCTTTGATCTCACAAAACACATAGAATCATCCTCTTATTTCAGGTTGATCATGTTACTAGAGGATCTGCACGGCCCAAACTTATCTAACCTTGCCTGATCTTAGTATTGTGCAAAACATGTCAAGCTCAAGAAGAAACAGCAGAAAGATCAGTTCTTCATGGCAAACCATTAATCCTTATTTTGTTAGATGAGTAGCTTCTCTTTTGAATGTAGATAACTTTCTTGAACTCCTTGAATTACTGGTCAAATTCCTGCTACAGGCATTAATTAGATATTTGGACTTCTTCTGACACTATAGATCATTATAGTGTCTGTAATTGTAAATAAATTTTCTCTCAATATGTCACTCAAACTTCTTAGCTATTTTGTTTCTTTTTTTGGTTGTAATCTTTACATGTTTCCATAGTATCTTTTTATGTATTTCAATGTCATTTGTGCAAATATGGGTGGAAATGGTAGCCTAACCAAAGGCGAAGAAGCTGCTGATGCTAGCAAGGTATCTGATCAATCAGCTGAAAGGAAAAAAAGTTTGGTGGACTGGATGAACTTGATTAAACCTGCTAATGGGGAGAAAGATCACTGGGTAAGTTTAGATGCTTTTTCTTTGGTTATTAAAGAATTTTTTCAACTTGATATTTGTTGGTGTGAAAAAATGATTATTCTCGAGATACTTTCATTTGTTTTTGTGACTTAAAACCTTATTTGTTTCTGGAGCTGGTGCTGGCTCTATTGCCTTTTGTTGATTTTATATTGTTTGCTGCATATGAGAGGCTGAAGTGTCCCTTTTTTTTGTGATGTATTTTGTTTATGTATTCATATATGCTGGTTGTTTTGGTCAAAGAAGCTATTAGTAAATCTGGCTTGCAATGTATACTGAATGAGACTATCCATATTATTGACTGGCCAGCTGGGTATCTTAATTTTTGAGTTATTGTTGTATTTCCCTTGATTCAAAATTGCTATTACGATTCTTATGATCTGCAGTAGTTGAAGCATACCTGTATTGCCATACATTTAGGTTCCGGATGAAGCTGTTAGCAAATGCACATCATGTGGATCAGATTTTGGAGCTTTCAATCGCAGGGTGATGATTTTCATCTAATCAGTTTTCTTTTCAATGTTGTTTGATATCACAATTTTCCTTGTGATATAGCATGACAATTCCATTCTTTACTTTCAGCATCATTGCAGGAATTGTGGTGATATTTTCTGCGACAAGTGCACAAAGGGTAGAATTGCTCTCACTGCAGAAGAAAATGCTCAGCAAGTCCGAGTTTGTGATAGATGCATGGTATATTAACTGGTTTATCCTTTGCTTTTAACATCGTTGCTCAAATTGGTTTTTGTACTTTTGATGATGTCATTTCTTACTCCTGAAAATTGATGCTTGTAGAGATATGCAGTTTTAAGTTTGAACTATGTCAGGTTGGTCTTCACTGATAATGTATATTAAATAGTGGTTCAAATTTAGGTGTCTGCATAACCTTTTGGGTTCAGGAGAAAGTTTCGGTTGTTGATATTCTGGAAGTCGAGATGATGATGGTAATAAACATTATTTAAGTCTTTTAAGATATTATATTTATAATGGGTCTTCTTCTAGCAGTAGTTATTTGTTGTTCCAATCTCATATAAAATCTGATGTATCGTTGCTAAAAGGAGATCTTTTTCTTTTTTGGAAGCTAGGTTTGCTAAAAACATTTTACCCCTCCACTGACCCTGACTGTCTTTTAAAGAGATTTGTGTTTTTATAAGGATCCTCCTTGAAACAATCTGCAGTGATAGACTCATATATTTTAGTATTATCATTAATCATAAGGGTGAAGAAAGTGGTTTTTAAAGAAAATATGATTTGTTTAGCCAATTGAGTGAATTACTTTTCATTTTACATCTTTATTGAATTTCCATCCAGAGGATTTGCTGCAAGTCCATTAGCTAGATTTTGCACCTTAGGTTGATAAAACACTGTTATCAGCCAGCGGTAGTCTCGCTTATATTATGGCGTAAATTGTCTTAGTTGATCAATATTGTATTCTTTGTTCAAGGATGTTCTACAAAAGATCTAAACTAGTTCTTACATTATGGCTATTATTAGCCAGTGGTGGTACACTTACATCATAGCTTGAATTGTCTTACTTGAACATTCTTTTCTTTGTTCATGGATGTTCTACAAAAAATTTGAACTAGTTTGTCCTCGAGAAATTCACTGTCTTGTCTTGTGTTCAGGCCCTCTGAGTTCATATCAGGGTCTGCTGTACCGAGCCGTATCGCCCGGTACGGGCGGTACATACCGGTTCGATAGGTTTTCGGTACGCGGAACGACTGTTACCGGTCTGTAGCAGGGTGTACCGCTACAGACCGGTAACAGTCGTTCCGCGTACACCCGGGGTTTTCCAACTCTGTACACCCAGGGTGTACCGCTCGGTACACCTGGGTGTACCGCTCGGTATACCGTACCGTACCGGTACCGAGCCCAGGTCGAAATACCGGTACGGTACGATATTGCGAACCTTGGTTCATATTACATGTAAGCATTAGAGTTGGCAAGTTGCTTTTCATTTGTGAACTTAGTGTTGACTTGTCACCAAATGCTGACAGGTCACCAATTTTGATTAACTTTCACTAGAGAAAGGTGTTGTCAATGGGGCCAGATTATGTACTTTGTGGTTGCTGAACTAATTTCTTGGGATAGTGAAAATTACTGAATTAACTTTTGTGAACTATGTAAATCTCACTGTCATGTGAAATTTAATTTTGTATAAAGCTTGAAAATTTCGTTTTTCTTCACATATAGTGTAGAAACTGTGGAAATAAAACAGCCCTAACATGCTTGATCTGCTAATTTAAGTACTGAAACTTAAAATTGCATGGTTGTTAGTATGAATGTTAGATATTCTGAGCATTAACTAAAAAACACGACTTGAGAAGTGATTTGCTTGATGTTACATGGGAGTCTCTCACGTTGAATAGGTAGAAGTTTCTCAAAGGTTACGCAATGCAAAAGAAGCTGTCAGCAAACCTGCCGGTCTGCAAAGTCATGAAGATCTTGCGCGAAGGCTTCAGGTGCAGTCTTTTTTATTGCTATAGACCATCATGTTTAGACAGATGTCTCGCTGTGGTACTTTATATGGAGGGCATATTTTTCTCACTGTTGGAAAATGATCCATTTAGCCAGCTTTATTAGTTCTTGCATCTAACTTCTTTAACCCAGATATTATGATGAATAATTAAGGTTTTGGTCTTGATTTTTGCAACAGGAGGAATTGAACAAGAATCGTAAGTCGGGTACTTTACTACTATATTGTAGAACATTATACTATGTTTTCTGATATAACATATACTACTATTGACTAATTTATGGTAGTACCTATTTCATAGGTTCAAATTCTGATGAGTCTTGGAAGCCAACGAGGGAAGTAGCATGTCCCATCTGCACAGTCCACCTTCAGGTCTATAATATCAGAACTTTTATTTTTCTGCAACATGATAAGCTTTCTCCTTATCTCTTCATCTATTTTCCAAACTGGAATTTTGCTGATGTGTTGTTAGGACTGAATTCTACGATATTTACCTTGAGTTTCAGGTGCAAGTTCCTGCCTCAGGCTCCCAAACAATCGAATGTGGTGTCTGTCAACACCCTTTCTTGGTCAGTGCTGATTGATATCTGATTTCGCCTTGCCATGCCATTGCAATTTCTATCCTCCTATAATTCTCTTTGACAAGCAGTAGCATCGCACATGCTCTCTGCGGTCACCTTGGTTGTATACCCAAGTTGCCTGCATTTTTGTAAGTGAACTTTCGTAAGCATTCACCTCATAAAAGGTCAAGTGTGGAAGCTATGTTTTCCGAGAGTAGTGTGAAGATGAAAACCAGGAACTGGATGAGCAAATAAATAGTAATGCTTGTAATGACTGTTGGTGTGCAAAACTTGTTCGGTGACCACATAGATTTGTTGGTAGGAATTGCTTTTGGGCACAATTCGTGGCTACTATGGCGGTGAAGTAAACATAGTGATGAGTGCTTTTGTATGCTTTCATATAGAAATGATAACTGTCATTGACTTTTACTACCAACTTTATTTTTTTTTTCCTATCAGAAATGTAATTCTATGATATTCTATTTCTTTCTTTTTTGACTTAAGAGAATATTTCATAGATGAGATTATTTGACAGGTTGATGCAGGTTGAGTCAGCCACAGCCCCACATCGAGTCAATAAACCGTGGCCGGTTTCAGGTTTCATTTACTGCATTCTTCTTTTTCCCTTGTTTGAGTTCTGCAGCCTTCCATCTATGAAAATGGTTTGTAGTTAAACTAAGGAATTTGATAGATGCAGACAACTTCATGTTTTGGTTGTCTCATTCTATTTGTTCCTATCTACTGCTAATATCCTATGCCAATTTAATGTATTCATGCAAAGCTCAAAAAAAACTTATAGATATGCCGACGTTGTTAGTCTTCATCAATTGATTGTTATAATGAACTCAAATTGATATTAATATTAGAAACATAACTTGTCAAACAATCATCGTTAGTAAAATGCGACAGAATAAAAATATGAATCAATGTCTTCATTATGATTGTTGTTGTTGCTAATTAAAACAACTAGGACATTATAAATGATAGGATCTTTGTAATATCAGATATGTAAATCAGGCACAATATACAGATGATATATCATGGGTATATAAAAATATAAATAGTAAAATATATATAATTTTATACTCGAAACCACCAAAACATGTGTGTTTGTGAAAATTCTCTAGTCAAACCACTCTAAAAAAAATTTCAATGAACAATAACTTGGCACAAATTATTGAAAACATTTGATTATCAGTATAAAAATAATAGTAGACAAATGAATCAAAATATGCAGATTGACAAATAAATAGTGTTTCAGAAAATCAACATAAGATTAACTTGGTTTGATAAATTTCTACCTATATTTATAGAAAAAAATTGAATTCTTCATTATATAAGATTAACTATGAGGTTTTTTGAGTTATTCTCCCTCACATGATTTTTTTTTAACATCTTCTTATATAAATCTAAAGTACTTTTCACTTTAACTCTAGATCTCCGAGAGCACTTAAATGTCTTACTTTTTTCTCTCATCAAAATCTTGAGATTTATTAGAATAAATCGTAATTCACCTAGAAATTTTAATTTAACTAGAAAATTTTTTCAACTAAATTGAATATAATTAGAACTCCTAAAAAACTTACCAAATCTAAGGAGAATCTTTTATTCAAAATCTATAATTGGAGGACATTTGATTGATTATATAGGGAGAGAAGTATGACAATTATGCAACTATAATTGTGTTTGACAATCAAAAGAGCTGTCCTCATCAACCACTCAAATGCTGTTGAAAAAACTGATTATAAATTGTATAATTTATAATCTGAAATGGTTTCAATAAGTTAGTATATAGTAAATAATCTCCGTAAAAGATAAATTCAAGAGTGAAATCCAAGCTTAAAATATTTCAATTTTAGTATGATGTGTCATAATTTCTATTTTAAAAAACAGTCATTAGACCTATGAGAATAGTAAACCAAATTGAATAATATAATAGTAAAGAGATATCAAACAAATAATTCTATGAGTTTGATGAAAATGAGGCATTATGATTGTCTATTATGGTTTTTTTTTGTGATATGAACAGAGGTACATGACTTTCTATGAATAGACTATGTCTTCTGCTGGTCTCAAGATAGGGCTTGACAAGTTCTAAATTGTGGAAGTTAGCTTACTATATCAACAGTTAACAAATGCTTGATTATAGTGATAGTATAGTTCTGGTCCATCTGGATAAAAGGATCTTAGTCGAGTCCAAAGGTTATAATTTGTGATTATTTTAGTCTCTGGGATTTATCTTTTGCTGAATCAGCTGTTGACTTGTTAGAGAAGTTTGTTAAGTTTCAATTAAATGCTCACCAACTAATGACATGGCTACTATTTCAGTATTTTTAATTATGGTGTTGCTATCATTTATCACAAGTTTCAGCATCCACACCTTGTGGTTTGAATTATACGCCTTGCAAGCATAAAACTAACCTCTGAATCAGTATTTCTTCATGCCAATTCTCAGTTTATTTAATGAGATTAAGTTAGCAACAGCTCTTGTGATTATTGTTTGCAATTCCTAATATCACATATGGTAAAAAGTTTAAATCGACCACAGCCCTCACGGGAGGGCTTGCCGCTATCGCTTGTAGCCCTCGAGCGAGGTTTGTTGCCGCACCTTGGTCATTAGTTGCATAGGGACTGCATAGCCTCCTCGCACCCCTTCCTCGTCAGCATGGTCTCTTGGGCATCCTTGCCATTGGCTACAGCCTCCATTGTTGGCCGCGGATGTTGCACCTTCATCGTGGGTCCTGCGAGGGGGTCGATTGGTCCGGTAGAGGGGTCAATTGGTACGGCGATGGCATAACTAGGGGCTAGGTGGAGGGTGGTGGCTAATGGGAGTGGAATGTTCATTTTGACAAAAAGAGGTACTCTCTAGGAAATTTTCATACTTTGGGTGTTATCTCGAAAATTCTCAAACTTAGGAGTTTTTTCTGAAAATTTACCCCATATATGTGTGTGAGAACCAGTTTTGCATTCTATATTTGATGAGACTAATTACATTATTCTCCTGGTTTGATTTAATTTTATGATTCATTTTGGATGTCGTAGTTGTTTGTGAGCTAAAACTTTATGGGTATAGTCAAGGTTTGCCATACCGACCCGTACCGCCCGGTACGAGCGGTACGTACCGGTCCGATGGGATATCGGTACGCGGACCGCCCGTTACCGAGCGGAACGAATAATAATAATAAAATAATATATATATATATATATATATATATATATATATTAATAATTTAAATAAAATCGAGGCGACGTCGCGTCGCCTCGGCGATGTCACCGAGGCGACACGACGTCTCCTTTCTCGGCGATGTCGCCGAGGCGACGCAGCGCCTTTCTCGGCGACGTCGTCGAGGCGACACGACGTCGCCTTTTTTTGCGACGTCGCCGAGGCGACACGACGTCGCCTTTTTCGGCGACGTCGCTATATATATATATATATATATATATATATATATATATATAATTTAAATAAACGTCGCCTCGGCGACGTCGCCCCGTGTGGGGAAGGAAAAGGCGACGTCGCCGAGGCGATGCGACGTCGGCCAATAAAAAAAAAATATATATTATATATATATATATACATATATCACTCGGTATACCGCTCGGTATACCGAGCGGTATACCGTTCCGTACCGTACCGAGAGATCATCGAAACTCCGGTACGGTACGAAATTTCAAACCTTGGGTATAGTGCACCTTTGTTTTTTTTTTTTGTTTTTGCTGCAATAACCTATAATTCTTCAACTGAACCATGAGAGATACACCGAGTATGCAGGTCCATCTGTTGAAAGGATTTGGATTGCCATGTACCAGGATTATTACCAGGATTATTTTCCACAAATCTAGTTATATGTTTTTTCTTTTGTTTCTTATTTCTTGTCCAGACATTTTGTTCAGTTATTTTTGCATTAAATGCTGAAATAATTGGAGATGATATGTTTGATATTAGTTACTGGTAATTCTTTTGTGTTATTGTTTTCCACATGCTCAACATTGCTAGTTGCTTAGATTAGGTGATTCAACAATGAGTTTATGAAGAAGCTTACATTAATTAAAATTTTCTTTGGACATACCATGTGAATGCATACAGTTTCTTTTCAAATCAATTTAAGACTTGATTTAGTGATTTTGTACGACAATCTATGTTTTCGTTGTGTAACATTGTTGGTCAACATGCTGTTTGTAAATTCTAGGTGATAAATTTTATTTTGCATTTTCTTTCTTATCTCTAGCTCTCATCATCATAAGATTGATCTCTGGGATTTTAGTCCGCATAGCTTCTGCATATCTCTTTGAAGCATATACAGATTTGGTATCTTCCGACACACTCTATTTGGGATTCCAGTCTACATTAGCTACTGGAAAATGATTTTTAAATTTTTTTCAATCATTAATCCCTAATATTCTTCTAAATGAGATAAGTGGGAGGGGAAATGTTTTGATTTGTTTTGTGAGAGAGCATAATTTATCCTAATTCTAGAGTGATATTCCCATCAAATACTTCCATCTGCACGAAGATAATTCTTATTTGATGATGTTTGCATGTTTCTATCCTTTAGCTTTTGTATCAAGTTATGGTCATACAATTCCAGGTTACAGCAAGAAATCCATGCCCGGTGCTTTTCAGACATGTATTATGGTTCATCATCATAAGTCTGAATGTACTGGATCAATCAGCAGAGTTAATGGACAACCATTAGAGGTTTCACGGAAACAAGGACTTCATTGGGGAAGTTCTTTCTTTCCTTTCTCGGCCTTACCCTCGGTCAAATGCAATCAGATTATGCAAGGTAGAAATGGCTGCCACGGTAAGAGGCTTTGGTTACTACAAAATTTTGGGAATTCAAATGTATGCAGTTGTCTCTCCCTGTGCAGTAAGATTTTTTTCCTATTATTGAAGTCCTTGGTGCTTATTTGCTACCTCCACCTTTCTGCACAACAAAAATGGTCTACAGATTGGAGGAACGCCATTGTGGACCTTCTATATTGGTTTGGTATGAAGCCCCCATTCAGCACATAGGCTGGTCTTTCCATGCTAGTTGGTAGATATCATGTGTCAAGGTTGGCAACCTTCTTTCCAAAATCTTTGCATCAAAATGCAAGTGCAGCCAAAAGAAGCAAATGGCAGACCCTGTTGAAAATATCATATGTTCGTTGCTGCTAAATCAGTGGTCTGATTTAGCCTTGAGATTGTTATTTAAGTTGCTGCTAAATGAATTCTTCCCATGAATCAGAATCTGTTCATGGGAAGAATTCATTTGTAAAAAGTACAAAAATCAAAACCAAAGCATAGCACAATCTACACTTTGGCGGGCTTCATGTATTGACTCAACCATGATTAGTTGACTATGATGAAAAGCTCAGAATAGATCTATTTTTAAATTATGGTAAAAAAAGTTAAAATGTTGTCGGCTATAGATGTCAGATTTGAAGTTGAGTGGAAGTAGTCCTATTGTACCTTTTCAAAAATAAGCTCATGGTGACATCTAGATGAGTGGAATATTGAACAATACATATATGAAATTTCACATTGTCTCTATGAGCAGGGTTTGATGTCTCCTCTAATGTTGTGTTACGTTTGCCTTTGCCTGGAATTGGTGTTCCAAAATCATTGCCAAAAGGTTTTGTGTCCTTTTTCAATATTTGTGACATTTCTTTATTGTATTATCAGTTTTGTGTATTTTTGGCATAAGATAAAGATACTTATATAGGTCATTAGAATCCAAAAACAAAGCCAAAAAATCATGGATCCTTTTCTTATATACGTGTTCTGTTGCATCTTTCTTGTGTGTCCTTGCATGTGATAACATATGGTTCTATAGTTTATTATACTCTAAAACAATTAAGTGCTACTTATGGTTATGGATATATATGATTATATTTTAGGATTATTTAGATACTGCAGAATTCAGATCATATCTACAACCTCCTAAAGGACAAATGGAAGTTATCTTGACGAATTATATTTTCAGTATTCTGGAATGTACATTTCTGCATGCACAGACCTTAAGATATCGACTTAATCCAGCTTGGTACAGTATAATATTTTTTCATGATTGTATTATGCTTCAATCTGCTGATCACAATAACTTAAATAACATTCTTTTGGTCGATGTACTTCAGGATGTAGATTGTTTGGAACATGCCAAATACAACACTAGTAATGATGTGGAGTATCTGAAAACATAAAAACATTTGTGAGGCAGTTGCTCTACAATCCTAGACTTCTATCTGCATGTCCCGCAGCTTTTGTTGAAGCAAAGCTCTGTCAAGTTGAACAAGAGCGTGAGCTGAATTAGCAGATTCAAAAACAGTCTTGAAACTTTATGTTCACATTGAACTTGATTGTTTATTTAATTGTGTGGATGTACCTGTTAAATTTATGAAATTTGTTTTCATGTTGAAGTGTAGTGATGGCCTATGTAGGATGTGAGAAATGTCGACTGTGAGAAAATCTTCAAACTCAAGGTTTAGTTCTCGTCTCCATTTACAGTCTGAAACCATTTATACTAGCTTTTGTCAAGGTTTCATATGTTCATTTGCTAGGTTTCTCCCAAAAAATCATGAATCAGAAAACGATTTGTGGTTCATTCTATGATTGACATTTCATATCTTGTTGAATACTGGTGGCGAATTCTTGGGTAGGTTTTTGTTTTTCTTTTGACCTTTTTAATTAATATATCTTATATACAAAATATAGATCTTATTGTTGCTAGTGTTCACAACCAAGCAGGTTAGCCTTATAGTTGCACTCTCTCGAAAGTTATTTTCACAATGGAAACTTAATATTGCTCTGAAGGTAAATTTGGTAAAAAATATATAATTTTTCCACGAAAAGCTTTTTTTTGTTTTTTTTTTACGAAACGTCCCTTCATAAATATTTTCTTTTTACCTTTTTATCTCTGTATAAACCTGTGGATCTTAGACCACCTATTCAAGTGTATAGTTTGGTTTAGTAAATGTCTTTTGTATTATCAGTTTTGTGTATTTTTTGCATGAGATAAAGATACTTATGTAGGTCATTAGAATCCGAAAACAAAGCTAAAAAATCCTGGATCCTTTTCTTATATACGTATTCTGTTGCATCTTTCTGGTGTGTCCTTCATATGATAACATATGGTTCTATAGTTTATTATACTCTAAAACAATTAAGTGCTACTTATGGTTATGGATATATATGATTATATTTTAGGATTATTTAGATACTACAGAATTCAGATCATATCTAGGAAGTTATCTTAACGAATTACATTTTCAGTATTCTGGATTGTACATTTCTGCATGCATAGACCTTAAGATATCGACTTAATCCAGCTTGGTGCAGTATAATATTTTTTCATGATTGTATTATGCTTCAATCTGCTGATCACAATAACTTAAATAACATTCTTTTGGTCGATGTACTTCATGATGCAGAGATTGTTTGGAACATGCCAAATACAACACTAGCAATGATGTGGAGTATCTGAAAACATAAAAACATTTGTGAGGCAGTTGCTCTACAATCCTAGACTTCTATCTGCATGTCCTGCGGCTTTTGTTGAAGTAAAGCTCTGTCAAGTTGAACAAGAGCGTGAGCAGAATTAGCAGATTCAAAAATAGCCCTGAAACTTTATGTTCACATTGTGAACTTGATTGTTTTGTTTAATTGTGTGGATGTGCCTGTTAAATTTATGAAATTTGTTTGCATGTTGAAGTGTAGTGATGGCCTATGTAGGATGTGAGAAATGTCGACTGTGAGAAAATCTTCAAACTCATGGTTTGGTTTTCGTCTCCATTTACAGTCTGAAACCATTTATACTAGCCTTTGTCAAGGTTTCATATGTTCATTTGCTAGGTTTCTCCCAAAAAGTCATGAATCAGAAAACGATTTGTGGTTCATTCTATGATTGGCATTTCATATCTTGTTGAATACTGGTGGCGAATTCTTGAGTAGGTTTTTATTTTTCTTTTGACCTTTTTAATTAATATATCTCATATACAAAATATAGATCTTATTATTGCTAGTGTTCACAACCTAGCAGGTTAGCCTTATAGTTGTACCCTAATTCGGGGATAATATTTTTATTTATAAAAGATATTAAAAGTTTAAAGGATGCTTATTTTAAAGGTGTCTCATTAGTTTCTAAGGAATTCAATATTGAAACCATTAGGACTGAGGCTCTTGTTAGAACTCATTTGGAAAATGGCTTGATCTCATCAAGAGTGAGAGTTAAAAATGTGCTCCCTATTAGAGTTTTGAATTTGAGGAAGGGAAGAGATAGAGGTCCAGTTGCTTGGAAAAGCTTTCTTTTGTTTATTTTTTACGAAACGTCCCTTCATAATTTTTTCTTTTTATCTTTTTATCTCTGTATAAACATGTGGATCTTAGACCACCTATTCAAGTGTGTAGTTTGGTTTAGTAAATATTTTTTTACTAAACTTCAAAATAGGTTTAAAGTCGATTTAGGATATATATATATATATATATATATATATATATATATATATATATATATATACAAATAAGAGGTCATGGGCTTCGAAGCATATCCAAGTGCATAGGAGCGTAATGACCTATAAAGATTGATATAATTATATGCTAAACAATTAGAGTTTATATCAAAATGATTGAAGCGAATAACATATAATCATGAAGTTAAGGCCTTAATATCTAAAATAACATTATTTAGAGTCCAAGGAGGATCTTTGTCGAAATTAATAATATTAATGAGTTGAAGTGAATCGATAAAGCCTTTCAAATGATGTAGATGGAGGAGCAAGGCTTGCTTTAATCCCTCCAAAATTATCATTCCCTCGGCCATGAGTGGATTGGAAACACAAGGAAAGCCACTAGCCATCAGTAGGTTGCTTTCAGGATCTTTGAGAGCAAATCCACCACTTTTACCCATAGAAATAGGGCTATGAGAATGATCACATTCCAAACTAAAAGGTGATATAAGAAGTGTTTTTCATTATTGCTAGTCCCGTGGAATCTTCTATAGCTAATAAATTTTTTAGAATCAACCGTAGCCTTATAGAATATGGATAGAAGAGTAGATTGATGATTGTAATTATTATGATATAACCAAGAAAACTAAAGATAACTAGTAATAAAACACCTAATATAAAGTTCACCCTAAACCTCTAAGTTTGTTCCTTCCTTTAACCAGGACTCTTCATCCTAGCTATTGAAGGATAGGAGAGAGTATAGAAGCATTTTCATTACTAAGGACCAAATAGAGGTAGCAAATTATACTAAAAAAGAAAATGTTTGGAGAAGTCAGTAAAGAGGTGACAATTCAGGTATAGTTAAGATTGGAAGTGCAAGATTTGGGCAAATAGATCGGTTGTAGGTAGGCCCTTCTAAAAGTTTCCCAATGAAAGATTTGATCTTTGGGCAACTACAAGTTACCATAATGCCTTTCAACTTGTCTAATAATTTTTCTTATTCTAGTCATCCTCTTTGATAAAATTTCTATATGCATCAATGGCGTTGATTAGACCTTTAGAGGTAAGGGTCTAGATTCATACATCAGCATAGGGGACTTGGAGAATATGAATATGAAAAATACTTTAAATTAGAAGAGGGTGGAAAAGACCTTACAAAATAACTAAATTTCAATTTCCTCTAATAATAAGATCGGATACGGTATCAATGTTCATAGCAACATTAGTATTAAAGTAAGTGGTCCATCTACTCAACGGAATATTATAAAGCCAAGGGTCATCCCAAAACTTTATTGTGCTACTAATATTGATGATTCTCTTAAGCCCGCTCTTAACAAGGGAAATCAAATGGCAAAGACCACACCTAGTCTTAAAGATTCTATTGTGTTTATAATCAATCTTTGAATATCTTCATTTTTAGTTTATTGTATAGTGGTCTAAAGTTTATCTTCATGGTTTCTAATATAGGAAGGATCCATTAGGCACCAATAGATTTCTTGACTACTAGAAGGCACCAATAAATGTTCTTGATGGGAGAATGTCTATATAAACGAGGGTTTTGGTCCCTGGGCTCTATCTCTCTCTCAAGTCTAAAGGATTTCCTACATCATCTAATGTGAGAGTTCTTAGCCGAGAAGTGTCAAAATACAAAGAGAAACCATTGCTGAAATTCTCGACAATAATGGCTAAAGGTACGCAATTTTCGTTTCCGCGTTAGTTTTCTTGTGTTTCTATTATGGTGGTTTAGAAACTCATTTTTGTATTAATTTTTTAATAGTTGGTATCAGAGCGATTAACCTTTACCTTGATATCAAAGAGTTTTTATTTTTATACCATGAATGTAGCTTGATTTCGGTTTCGTTTTTAAACCTTTTGATATATTTCATGTTGAAAATCATGAAGATATAACATTTTCAGTATTTTTAGTCTATAAAATGCACATATATTATATATGAATATTTGATTATATTAATTTATAATTTACCCATGCGGATTATGAATTGGAATATAATTTGATAGTTTTATCTTAAAGACCATTTGAAACTATTTGAATTAAAATATTGACCCATAGGTAATTTTTATGTTATGAGATTCATCTTTTGGAATGTTTAACATTGGTAAAACATGTAATTTAAACTATTAAGCCTCAAATTTTGACATAACATATTTGATTTTATATCGTTTTTTAAACTATTAATTTCTTTGATATTCGATGTGACATTCTTAGGGTGACAACTATAAGATATGAAAGGAGAGGATTCTCCTCCATTTAGAGTGGATGGATATTGATTATGCCATTAGGAAGGAAGAACTACCTACAGTCACTAATACCAGCACTCTAGTTGAGATCGCATTATATAAGCGATGGGAGCGATCCAATCGGCTCAGCGTGATGTTTATCAAGACTAAAATAACTGTTGGCATACATGGTTCTGTTGACCAGCATGAGAAGGTCTGAGACTTGCTATAAGCTATCGATGAGCAATTCATCACTTCGGAAAAGGCACTAGCAAGTACCCTAATAATGAAATTCTCATCCCTCGGACTCATCAACATAAATGGTATGCATGAGCATATAATGCAAATGCGAGATATTGCAGCTCAACTTAAGAAACCCGAGGTTAATATGTCAAAATCTTTCTCGGTGCACTATATTATGAATACCCTTCCACATTAATACGAGTCTTTTAAGATTTTATATAATACACATAAGGACAAATGGTCAATTAATGAATTAATTGACATGTGTGTTCAAGATGAAGAGAGGCTAGTGATGGAACTAGGTGAGAGTGCATTGGTGGTAACTACTTACGAGAAGAATAAAATTGATAAAAATCAAGTCAATCAAAAATCTAATCAATAGGGAAAGGGTAAAATACCACCCTAAGCTTGTTAGGATCAATACGTCACTAAGAGGGGGGAGGGGATTAGTGCAGTGATAAAAATTACGTTGATTAGAAAGTTTCATTTGACAAAATCGTTTCGTCAAAGCTCATATCGAAAAGTAATGAAAGTAATAACTTAGGGTAAATGTAAAGCTTAGAGCGTAGATAAGTAATAAAAAAAAGTAGTAAGGAAAGAACACACCGGATTTATAGTGGTTCAGTCGTTGTGACTGACGTCTACTTTTGATTCCTCCTCCGTCACCGGCATCCACTAATGGTCTTCCTTTAATGGACGAAGACTAACTACCCTTTTACAATACTTTCTCCTTTTCACGGGTTTAGGAGATAACCCTTACAAGCCTCTCACCTCACTTTAATGATTATAAAACATAGAGAGGGAGGAGGAGGATACTTAGCACTTTTACAATTCTTTCACACCCCAACACTTCAAGATTTTATTCATAGTTTGATATAGTTTCATGCAGAAAGGAATGAGATATTTATAGGCCCTAATGGCTTCAAAATTGGAGCCTAAAAGTGTCTCATCTTGGGTTTCCGGGGTATTGGCTGTACCACAGCCTGACACTAACACTGGGCGGTACCACTTCCCAGGCAATACTACCACCTAATAGAGCCTCGAAGACTGGGCTCTGGTGGTACCACCGCCTGACAGGATGGTTCCACCTCCCTAGTCTGGTGGTTCCAACGTCAGACAAGGTTTAGCAACCTGTTTGGACCTTGAATCCAGTCCAAACTAGTCCAATTACGGGCCCAATTGGCCCTTAATAGGTTTAATGGGATTACCTCCCAAACCTAACCCTAATTATGTACTAACTTCGTTTAAGGCATACACTAAACAAAATAAGTCTGGTAAGTCTAGGTTTCTTCTAGTGAGCTTCCGGCAATCTTCCGGCGGACTTCCGATGATCTTTCGACAATCTTCCAACGGACTCCCGGCAAGCTTCTGGACTTCATGATGATCTTCTTAGCGAGTTCCGATGAGCTTCTTCTTGGAAAATTCCGGCGGCACTTCCAACAAACCTCCGGATTCCCAACGACCTCTCGAACTTCCAAAGAATTCTCGATCTTAACTCCGGTACTTCGTTTTGCTTTATGCCTTAATCGCTATAGTAGTTAATCCTGTATACTTTTCTCAATATATAGATTGGATCAAATAATTTACCAATTGATTTCATCATCAAAATCTAAAATTTAACAATCTCTCCCTTTTTGATGATGACAATCAATTGATGACGGAGTTAACCTTAACTCCCCTATCTATATGCCATACTTGAGAAAAAGTCACTCTTGAATTCAAGGTCTTTGAATTTAAGCATCAAAGTGATAAGTTATATGTATTTAAACTTATTGACATGTACATTATGATACTAATCATGTTTTACCATCTCAAAATATGATACCATGTATTTATCAAAATGATGTAAAGGCATGACATCCATTTTTAAGTCCAATATCGAATGATCATTTTCAAGTATGATACAAATTTCAAATATGAAATTTAGTAAGATTCAAATTTTAAGTTTGATAAAAGATGACAATTAATCAATCCGAGGCATGATACAAATTGGAAGTAGGAAATTAAGCATGATAAATTCGATACCTTATCATAATGAAAGATATTTATCATTTTGATACAAAATCAAGCATGATTTTAAGAATGAAACATTTTCAAATATCCATGCCATATTACGATGTGTTTTAAGCATTCATGATACATATAATGCATATCTGATACATTTTGATATTTTTCATGTATTTACGATGTATTAGATGATACCAATCATATTTCAACAAGTATTCGCAATGCATTCAAGCATTTATGATACGATACATTTTACACATTATTTTAAACATTTATAATGCCAAGTTGTCATCAATTTACCACATTTATCATTATGATATGAAATCAATCATGATTTTAAGAATGAAACATTTTCAAGTATTCATGCCACATTATGATGCGTTTTAAGCATTCATGATACATATGATGCATATGCGATACATTTTGATATTTTTTAGGTATTTAAGATTATACCCATCATATTTCAAGTATTCGCAATACATTCAAGCATTTATGATATGATATATTTTACACATTATTTCAAATATTCATAATGTCAAGTTGTCATCAATTTGCCACATTTCTCCCCCTTTGTCATCAACAAAGAGGAGAACCATTCAACAATGCAAGTGTTTTTTTTTTTAATATTTAAGTAGGTTCTACACCAATTTATCCATGCTAGCAAACATGAGAAGTTAAGTAAAAACTTTGCATGAAAAGTGAGAAGCTAGCATTTTTGCTTAGAAGATTTTTGGTTCTTCTTAAGATATGCAAGTTTCTTTCTTCCTTTGGCATAAAAATAAGATGAAGAGGAAGAAGAGTAAGGGAGGAATTAATTCTCCATGAGAAATCAAGAACCAAATTCATAAAAGGATTTGAACCAAGTCAAATCCATAATAAATGAGTTTTATTGAATCAAGCTTCTATTTTAGCAAAGAGAAAGGATTCATTAAAACGATCAAGATGTCCATACAAAATCAAATCCCTATTCTTGCAAATGATCATCACATACTAAAAGTACCTGAATAAAAATTCGTCTTTTGTGAGAAGAGTGAGGAAGAATTCATGGGAAAGGATCATCAAATGAAAGATCAAAAATCCATGAATCAAACTTCGTAAATCAAATCTCTTTTCTTGTAAATAGAATGATAAAGAATTCATAGGAAACGATCTCAATTTAGAAAGAAAATTCAAGTTACAAAAAATCAAGAAATCTGAAAAGTATAAAAGAGAAACTCATGCATCAAAAAGATTTAACGTGCCTAATTCTTTGAGTTTTGTATGCATTATACCATCAACAAGAAGCGTATCATAATATCAAAAAGCACTATATACTTAGTACATAGTTATACTTGTTGCTCATTATTCTACATTCATTGAACAAATCATAAAAGGCACTTAAAAGCTAATTGAAAGATAAATTTGGAAGGTTGTTCTCAAGCTCTTCATGAGTATTACAAGTCATCTCATAGGTCATTAACGACCCGATAAGTTCTTCAAGAGGAAAATTATTTAAATCCTTGGTTCTTGAATGACCGTTACTTTAGGGTCCCAACTCTTTGGAAGAGATCTCAATATTTTATTAATGAGTTCAAAGTTAGAAAAACTTTTACCAAGCACTTTTAGACTATTGATGACATCCGTAAACCAGGTGTACATATCTCCAATGGTCTCACTTGGTTTCATCCGAAATAATTCGTAAGTATGGACTAAAAGATTTATCTTGGACTCCTTTACTCTATTAGTGCCTTCGTGAGTGATTTTAAGTATATGCCAAATATCAACAGTCATTTCACAAATAGATACTTGATTGAACTTATTTTTATCTAAATCGTAAAACAAGGCATTCATAGCCTTACCATTGAAAGAGAAAGTCTTCTTCTCCAACTCATTCCAATCGTTCATTGGAAGAGAAGACTTTTGAAAGCTGTTTTCCATAATGTTCCATAACTCAAAATCCATAGAAATTAGAAAAATCCTCATTCTATTTTTCCAATAGGTGTAATTCATCCCATTGAACATGGGTGGACGTGTGATTGAGTGACCCTCTTGGTTGTCATCAAATGCCATCTCTTTTGGGCTTCAAATCAAAATGAGAGTGACCTGCTCTGATACCAATTATTAGGATCAATACGTCACTAAGAGGGTGGGGTGAATTAGTGCAGCGATAAAAATTATGTTGATTTAGAAAGTTTCGTTCAACAAAATCATTTCGTCAAAGCCCATATTAGAAAGTAATGACTTAAGGTAAATGTAAAGCGTAGAGTGCAGATAAGTAATGAAAGAAAGTAGTAAGGAAAGAACACACAGGATTTATAATGGTTCGGTCGTTATGACCTACGTCCTATCACGGACAAAACTATAAAATGATGTTTAATATAATGCTCATATATGTCCGTATCTTTTGGTTTATTCATGCTTTGTACAACATGTAGAGGGACAGTTGAAGGCTTAATAGCCCCAATTTAGTTAGGTTTGGTGGCCATTTTAGGTTTATAAATAAAGGTTGTGTCATGTGGACACTTGTGGGAGATTTCGATCTATAGTGGATCATTTTGGATCCTTTGTTGTATAACCATTCAAAGTTTGTGAAGTCTGTTTATAATTTGCATTGGTTATGAAGTGTTTCCTAAAATGATTGCTTGTGGATCTCGAGTGAGGCACTTTCTCTAACTCGTTTTCTCTTTTGTAGGTCCTAAGAGACCATAGGAGGTTTTCGGGGTACTAGCGGTACCACCGCCAGTATTGGATGGTACTACCACTTGACACTCTAACACTAGGCGATACCATCGCCTAGTCTGGCGGTACTACCGCTTGATAGAGCCTCGAAGATTGGGCTCTAGCGGTACCATCGCTTGACAGAGCGATACCACCGCCTAACAGGGTGGTACAACTGCTTGATAGCAATAATTGTCGACGGTACCATCGCCCAAGCTTCTTGGTGACTAAGCACTAGGTGGTTCCATCGCCCCAATCGGGCGGTGCCATTGCCAGACAAGGTTCAGCAACCTATTTGGGCCTTGAATCCAGCCCAAACCAGTCCAATTACGGGCCCAATAGGCCCTTAAATGGTTTAATGAGATTACCTCCCAAACCTTACCCTAATTATGTACTAACTTTGATTTTTTAGGCATACACTAAACAAAACAAGTTTGGTAAGTCTAGGTTTCTTTCGACGGGCTTCTAGTGATCTTCTAGTGGACTTCCGATGATCTCTTGACAATCTTCCAACTGACTCCCAGCAAGCTCCTGAACTTTACGATAATATTCTTGGCGAGTTCTAACAAACTTCTTCTTGGTCAATTCCAGCGGCACTTCCAACGAACCTCCGGACTCTTGACAAACTCTCGAACTCCCAAAAAATTCTCGATTTTGACTCTAGCACTTTATTTTTTTTTATGCCTTGATCGACGTCGTAGTTATTCCTGCACACTTTTCTCAATATATAGTTTGGATCAAACAATTTACCAATTGATTTCATCATTAAAATCCAAGATTCCACAACATCAAGATAGAAATCCATATCTTGATTGCTTATTTTTTATAAAATCTGCATGTTATTTATTTATGCTACATCTTTTGTTTGTCAGAAACATGTCACTTTCAAATCTCTTAGTGGCATACTTGATGTAAACCGCCTCACTAGTCCAAATTATATGGATTGGTTCCGAAACTTAAGAATCGTTCTCATGGTAGAGAAAATCGCGTACGTCCTTAATATAGTGATTCCTACGCCCGAGGACGGGGCAAGCAAGGATGAGATCACTCACTACGTAAAATATATATATATGGCTCCACTCATGCTTAGTGTTACATGTTAAGCTCTATAACTTCCGAGTTATAGAGATAACACGAAAAGATAGATGTTAGATCCATTCTCTTGTATATCTACAAATTATTTGAGGAATAGGGAATGACTCAACGATGTGAGATATCCAAAAGTCTCTTCCATGCTAGGATGACTGAGGGGACACCAGTTCAGAACCATGTCCTTAAAATGATTGAGTGGATAGAGAAACTCACGAGATTAGGAATGGTTATACAGGATAACCTGTGTGTGGATCTTATACTTTAATCCCTTCCAGATTTGTTTTCTCAATTCATCATGAATTTTAATATGAACAAGCTTGAAGTGGCTCTCCCTGAGCTCCTTAATATGTTGAGGGAGGTTGAGAGCAATATTAAGAAAGAGAAGCAAGTTTTCTATGCTGGTGAGACCAAAAAGAAAATGAAGACAGAAAAGTCTCTTAAGAAGGACAAGGGCAAGGGCAGACCAGGTAAAGCAAAGGTTACTAAGAAGGACCCAGCAAAGGACAAAGGCTAGTGCTTCCACTACATCAAAGATTAGACCGAGAAGGTGAGAACTTGAGTACAAAGTTCACCTAGTTCTTCAAGGACTATGAGATTCTATCCTAATGAACACCTTCTTATACATCTCAGCTCAATAGTATATCTAAAAGGAGGAATCACACACTGTTAGAGATATTACGGTCCATGATGATTTTCGCCGACCTATCTGTCTTATTCTAGCGATGCCCTAGAGACCGCAACTTACCTTCTAAATAAAGTTCCAACTAAATCGGTATAGTATCTACACCATATGAGATATGGAAAGAGAAAAAGTTCGATCATGAGGTTATTAAGATTTGAGACTATCCTGCCCACAGTAAGAGACACAACCGCGACAAGTTAGAATCTAGGATGGAACGGTGTAAGTTCGTGGGATACCCAAGGAATCTTGTGAGTATTATTTCTATTACCATGAGGACCAAAAGGTCTTTATAGCCAAGAGAGTAGTGTTCCTTAAGAAGGAACACATTCTTAGTGGAGACAGTGGGAGTGTGATAGAGTTGAGTGAAGTTAGAGAACCTAGCTCAAGCACCATTCTGTTGAATCTCAAATTTTGATGATGAAATCAATTGATGAAGTTATGATCTAATGTGTATTTTGAGTGACACAGAACTAACTTCGGTCATGGAAAGACAATTTGATTAAAGTAAGAAGAATCAGACATTGAGCCAGAGTGGAACATATTAGAAGAGTAGACGTCAGAGTGAAATATGTCAGAAGAATCAAACATTGGGTCAGAGTAGAATATGTTAAACGTTGGGACTGTTTTGGGCCAAGTGTAAGGCCCATTCAGTGACCCATATAGCCTTGACAATACCATTGCCCAGGTTTCTCAGAGACGTACATTGTCTCATAAGTGATTCCACTACCTGACCTGGTGGTACCAATCTTCGGCCTAACGTCCAATCTTCTTAATACAAGGGAGTGTACATAATAAAATTATCAATCCTTTCTCCCCTTTATCATTGTCAAATAGAAGGGAATAATATAATATTATAATTCTTTTTTCTTTAAATCAATTTTCAAATCATAACAAAAAGAATAAATTTAAATCAAGAGTAATGAGGTATACAATTCATGAATATAAGGGAGTGTACATAATAAAACTCAAGTTTTAACCATCAAGAAGTCAAGTAACATATCATGAACATATCATGATTTATTTGGATAAATTTCCTCTTTAGTAACTAACAAAAAGATTCATAAGAGAATAACATATCTTGATTCATGTGGAATAAATCTTAAGTTATAAATATAGAGGAATCAAGCGAAAGAACATGATTCATTAGGATAAATCTTCTCTTTAATGACAAAATCATACGTGAACAAAGAGTAAGGGATCTTGATTCATCATAAATGTCATAAAAATCAATAATATAACTATTAATAAACCATCTTCAAGCAAAAGATTTCATTAGTTACAAAGTTAGGGTCAATACAGCACTAAGAGGGTGGGTGAATTAGTGCAGCGATAAAAATTTCGTTGATTCAAAAAATTTCTTTCAATACAATCATTTCGACAAAGCCCAAATCGGAAAGTAATAAAAATAATGACATAGAGTAAATGCAAAGTGTAGAATACAGCTAAGTAGTAAAAGAAAGCAGTAAGGAAAGAACACACTGGATTAATAATAGTTCGGTCATTGTGACCTACATCCACTTCTAATTTCTCTTCTGTTGAGGTCACCGGCGTCTACTAATAATCTTCCTTTAATAGGCGAAGACCAACTACCTTCTTATAAAGCTTTCTCCTTTTCATGGGTTTAGGAGACAACCCTTACAACCCTCACACATCTTCTCTAATGATAACAAGGCTGAAGAAAGA
This sequence comes from Musa acuminata AAA Group, assembly GCF_036884655.1. Taxonomy (NCBI): domain Eukaryota; kingdom Viridiplantae; phylum Streptophyta; class Magnoliopsida; order Zingiberales; family Musaceae; genus Musa; species Musa acuminata. Next base: position 24,978,181 of record NC_088349.1, on the reverse strand, counting down.
GAGGAGGAGGACACTTAACACTTTTATAATTCTTTAACACCCTAACACTTCAAGATTTTATTCATAGTTTGATACCCTTCCATGCAAAAAGGAATGAGATATTTATAGACCCCAATGGCTTTATAATTGGAGCCAAAAAGTATCTCATCCCGGGTTTTCAAGGAACTAGCAGTACCACCACCAGTACTAGGTGGTACTATTGCCTAACACTCTGACATTGGGTGGTACCATCGCCCAGTCTAGCGATACTACCGCTTGACAAAGCCTCAAAGACTAGGCTTTGGTAGTACCACCGCCTAATAGGGCAGTATCACCACTTAATAACATTAACTATCGGTAGTACCACCACCCAGACAACCTAGGAGACTGAGTCTTAAGCGGTGCCACCACCAGCCCTAGCTTGGGTCACCGAATGGGCCTTTCTCTTGGCCCAATTCAGTCCTAATTTGGGCCTAGTTGGCCCCTGACTAAGTTAGTAAGATTACCTCCTAATCCTAACTCAATCTATGTTCTAACTATGATAATTAAGGCATTAACTAAACAATCTTTGTCTTGGATTTTCGGGGTACTAGTGGTACCATCACCAGTATTGGGCGGTACTACCGCCTGACACTCTGACAATAGGTGGTACCATCGCTTAATCTGGTGATACTACCACTTGACAAAGCCTCGGAGACTGAGCTCTAGTGCTACCATCGCTTGACAAGGTGGTACCACTACTTGACAACAATAATTGTCGACAATACCACCGCCCAGGCTTCTTGGTGACTAAGCCCTAGGCAGTTCCATCATCCTGGTCGGGCAGTGCCATTGCCAGATAGGGTTCAGCAACTTATTTGGGCCTTGAATCCGACCCAAACCAGTCCAATTATGGGCCCAGTAGGCCCATAACAGGTTTAATGGGATTACCTCCCAAACTTTATCATAATTATGTGCTAACTTCGAATTTTGAGGCACACACTAAACAAAACAAGTCTGGTAAGTCTAGGTTTCTTTCGGCGGGCTTCCAGTGATCTTCTGGTGGACTTCCAATGATCTTTCGGTAATCTTTCAACGGACTCCAAGCAAGCTCTTGAACTTTATGATGATCTTCTTGGCGAGTTCTAACAAGCTTCTTCTCGGTTAATTCTGGCGGCACTTCCAACGAACCTCCAGACTCTCGACAAACTCTCGAACTCCCAAAGAATTATCGATTTTGACTCTAGCACTTTGTTTTTCTTTATGCCTTGATCGCCATCATAGTTAATCATGCACACTTTTCTTAATATATAGTTTGGATCAAATAATTTACCAATTAATTTCATATCTTGATTGCTTATTTTTTTATAAAATCTACATGTTATTTATTTATGCTACATCTTCTGTTTGTCAGAAACATGTTGCTTTCAAATCTCTTAGTGGCATACTTGATGTAAATCACCTCACAAGTCCAAATTACATGGATTAGCTCCGAAACTTAAGAATTATTCTTATGGTAGAGAAAATCGGGTATGTCCTTGATATAGTGATGCCTACGCCCAAAGAAGGGGCAAGCAAGGATAAGATCACTCACTACGTAAAATACATAGATGACTCTATTCATGCTTAGTGTTACATGTTGAGCTCTATAACTTTCGAAATATAAAGATAACATAAAAAAGATAGATGTCAGATCCATTCTCTTGTATATCCACAAATTATTTGAGGAATAGAGAATGACTCAACGATGTGAGATATCCAAAAGTCTCTTCCGTGATAGGATGATTGAGAGGACACCGGTTCAGAACTATGTCCTTAATATGATTGAGTGGATAGAGAAACTCATGAGACTAGGAATAGTCCTATAGGATAACCTGTGTGTGGATCTTATGCTTTAGTCCCTACTAGATTCCTTTTCTCAATTCATAATGAATTTTAATATGAACAAGCTTAAAGTGACTCTCCCTGAACTCCTTAATATGTTGAGGGAGGCTGAGAGCACTATCAAGAAAGAGAAGCCAGTTTTCTATGCTGGTGAGACCAGAAAAAAAATGAAGACAGAAAAGTCGCTTAAGAAGGATAATGGCAAGGGCAGACCGGGCAAAGCAAAGGTTACTAAGAAAGACCTGGGAAAGGACAAAGGCCAGTGCTTCTACTATAACAAAGATGGGCATTGGAAGAGGAACTACAAAGATTACCTTATAGAGAATGTGAAATAGAAGCTTGAAGAAGCTTTTAGGTACATTCATGATCAATCTCCAATTATAAGATTTTTGTGATAGTACATGAGTATTAGATACCAATAGTACTTCTCACATTTGCAATTTGTTGTAGGATCTAATACGACCTAAGAGATTGGTAAGAGGTGAGGTGGACCTCAAGATGGGCAATAGAGCAAAAGTTGTTGTATTGATTGTTAGCGAGGTCACCATACATTTGCTTGGTAGAGCTATTATTGCATTGGATGTATGTTATTTTTTTCTTCTATTATCAAAAATATTATTTTTATTTAATATTTGATAGTTAGTGGATATAAATTAGTTTTTTCGAATAATGGTTATTCAAAATTATTAGATGATAAGATCATTACGAGAGGAACATGTATAATGGTTTGTTTATGCTAAACATTACTCCATATATCATTAATATAAGTGTGACCAAGAGAAAACGAGATGAGATGAATAGTGCATACCAGTGGCATTGTAGACTATGTCATATCCATGAGGGAAGGATTCAAAAGTTGCTAAATGATGGATATATAGATCCATCTAACTATGAATTATATACAACATGCGAGCCTTGCCTTCGTGGACAACTAACCAACTCTACATTTAGTGGAACTAGAGATTTAGCTACTGAGTTGTTGGAACTCATACCTAGTGATATATGTGGTCTCATGTCAACTCTTGTCATAGGCGGTTACTCCTACTTCATTACTTTCACTAATGATTTCTCTAGGTACGAACACATGTACTTGATTAAGTACAAGTCCAAAGCCTTCAAGAAATTCAGAGAGTATAAGAATGTAATGGAGAACAAGACTAGAAAGAGTATCAAGATTCTTCGATTAGATCGAAGAGGTGATAACTTGAGTACAAAGTTCACCTAGTTCTTCAAGGACCATAAGATTCTATGGTATATCTAAAAAGAGGAATCACACACTGTTAGAGATATTGTGGTCCATGATGTGTTTCGCCGACCTATCCGTCTCATTCTAGGATATGCCCTAGAGACCGCAACTTGCCTTCTGAATAGAGTTCCAACTAAATTGGTAGGGTCTACACCATATGAGATATGGAAAGGGAAGAAGCTCGATCATGAGGTTATTAAGATTTGGGGCTGCCCTGCCTACAGTAAGAGACACAACCCCGACAAGTTGGAATCTAGGATGAAACAGTGTAAGTTCGTGGGATACCCCAAGGAATCTTATGGGTATTATTTCTATCACCACGAGGATCAAAAGGTCTTTATAGTCAAGAGAGCAGTGTTCCTTAAGAAGGAATGCATTCTTGGTGGAGATAGTGGAAGCGTGATAGAGTTGAGCGAGGTTAGAGAACGTAGCTCAAGCACCATTCTGTTGAATCTCGAATTTTGATGATGAAATCAATTGATGAAGTTATGATCAAATGTGTGTTTTGAGTGACGCAGGACTAACTTCGATCATAGAAAGGCAATTTGATTAAAGCATGAAGAATCAGACATTGAGCCGTAGTGGAACATATTAGAAGAGTGGACGTTAGAGTGGAATATGTCAAAAGAATCAAACATTGGGTCAGAGTAGAATATGCCAGACATTGGGGCTGTTTTGGGCCAAGTGGAAGGCCCATTCAGTGACCCATATAGCCCTAGTGGTACCACCACCTAGGTTTCCCGAAGATGTACATTGTCTCATAAGCGACTCCACTGCCTGACCTAGTAGTACCAATCTTCAGCATGACGTCCAATCTTCTGAATACAAGGGAGTGTACGTAATAAAACTATCAATCCTTTCTCTCCTTTATCATTGTCAAAAAGAAGGGAATAATATAATGTTATAATTCTTTTCCCTTTACATCAATTTTCAAATCACGACGAAAAAGATAGATTTAAATCAAGAGTAATGAGGTACATAATTCATGAATACAAGGGAGTGTACATAATAAAACTCAAGTTTTAACCATTAAGAAGTCAAGTAACATATCATGATTTATTTGGATAAATTTCCTCTTTAGTAACTAACAAAAAGATTCATAAGAGAATAACATATCTTGATTCATGTGGAATAAATCTCAAGTTATAAATATAGAGGAATCAAGCGAAAGAACATGATTCATTAGGATAAATATTCTCTTTAATGACAAAATCATATGTGAACAAAGAGTAAGGGATCTTGATTCATCATAAATGTCATAAAAATCAATAATATAACTATTAATAAACCATCTTCAAGCAAAAGATTTCATTAGTTACAAATGTTACGGTCAATACGACACTAAGAGGGTGGGTGAATTAGTGCAGCGATAAAAATTTCGTTGATTCAAAAAATTTCTTTCAATACAATCATTTCGACAAAGCCTAAATCAGAAAGTAATAAAAATAATGACATAGAGTAAATGCAAAGTATAGAATACAGCTAAGTAGTAAAAGAAAGCAGTAAGGAAAGAACACACTGGATTAATAATAGTTTGGTCATTGTGACCTACATCCACTTCTGATTCCTCTTCTATTGAGGTCGTCGGCGTCTACTAATAATCTTCCTTTAATAGGCGAAGACCAACCACCTTCTTACAAAGCTTTCTCCTTTTCATTGGTTTAGGAGACAACCTTTACAACCCTCACACCTCTTCTCTAATGATAACAAGGCTGAAGAAAGAGAGGAGGACACTAAGCACTTTTATAATTCTTTTACACCCTATCACTTCAAGATTTTATTCATAGTTTGATACCCTTCCATGCAGAAAGGAATGAGATATTTATAGGCTCCAATGGCTTTAGAATTAGAGCCAAAAAGTATCTCGTCCTAGGTTTCCAAGATACTAGCAATACCACCGCGTGGTACTATTACCTAACACTCTAACAATAGGTGGTACCACCACCTAGTCTAGCGGTACTATCGCCTGATAGAGCCTCGGAGACTAGGCTTTGGTAGTACCACCACCTAATAGGGCGGTATCACCGCTTGGCAACTACCGATAGTACTATTGGGAAATCTTGGGGGTGACATCATATGCGCAGCGGAAGAACAAGAAAACAAAATCCCCGATTCTCAAAGAGATGTTCGTCGTCGTGCGAAGATTGGTACGCAAAATCCGCGAAACTTAAAACTGCGTATAGAGTAGATTGTGTTACCTAGGGAGATCGTATATCCCTGTTTCCTTGCAGATCCTTAGGAGAGGGTGAAGGAGGTCAAGCGTCCTCCTCTCTAGCGGTGATCCACACAGTAGGGTTGCGACGACGCTCCTCAAAACTCCAGGCTTGCTCTGAGGTGGAGAGGGAGAGGAGAATAGGAAAGGCAAGCAAAGACTCTAGCCTATGAGGCTTTGAATCCCTCCTATTTATAGAGGTCCCTTGTCAAACCTTAATGGGTCCTCCCCTAGTGGGTATTGGATCTGCATCCAATAAGATAAGGGCTCCGTCGGATATCTCATATCCGAACCTCTACTCATCGCAATGCCTACCATATGTGTGTGACCCTCTAGGCCCAATATCGAGCTGGCCGTGAGTCATACCTGTCAGAACTCCTTCTAACTCAGTGAATTATTATCTTTGTAATAATTCACTTGACTCATCGACTACGGACGTACTAGGCCACTACGCCGTAGTCCCCAAACGATACAAGGGAATCCAATCCATTGGATCTGTCTGTCCTCAGTTACCGTGTACCTATAGTCCCTCGTCCATCTAATATCCCAAAGACCGTATATCGAGCATGGTGCTATCAGACCCATACAGTTTCTACTCGAGTCTCGCTCGAATCAGATTCTCCCGGAGAACTCTTTCTCTCTCAACCCGAATGACCTTGGCCAGGGATTTATCTGAGCGAAAACACATGGGATATTCCTCTCATGACGCCGAGAGTGGATGATCCTCTATCGACACTCAATAGCCCTCGTAAGATTGACTACCACTCCCAATGACCAGCTGTACTAGATCTGGGACATCCAAACCTATAAGTCTGGTATCAAAGAGTGGAGCACTCATACAGGACATCCTTGGTGTCTCAAGTCTAAGGACCAAATACACTACTAGGACTATGGAATCATTGTCTGACAATAAGGCATCATAAACCATCTAGCATTCCGTAAGCGGATCAATCAGTGAACTCATTCTCCAATGAGCACCTGTACTGTATCCCTAGTGTCCCTACACGAGCACCTATGAGACCAACTGCATCCATCATATGAACGAGTATATGACACACCAGTCTGTCCGGTTATCACGATGTCCCTCTCGAGTAACCTATGACCGGGATTATTTAGGATATGTGTTTAAAGGTGAATCGATCTCATTATCGTGATCTCATCACAATCCGATTCCCATTGCACAAATCCAAGGACATCACAATATATATATATATATATATATATATATATATATATATATATATATATATATATATATATATATATATATATATATATATATATATATATATATATATATATGTAATAGTTATAAAGTGATATACGCCAAAATATAATAAGCAAAAAGATTCTGTATCAAGTCACACCTGTCATCACTCACGTGATTGGCTTGCTGGGCACCTATGACTAGCAAGTACCACCGCCCAAACAACCTAGGAGACCGAGTCTCAAGCGGTGCCACTGTTGGCCCTAGCTTGGGTCACCGAATGGGCCTTTCTCTTGGCCCAATTCAGTCATCATTTGGGCCCAATTGGCCCCTTACTGAGTTAGTGGGATTACCTCCTAATCCTAGCTCAATCTAAGTTCTAACTATGATAATTAAGGCATTAACTAAACAATCTTTGTCCGGTATGTCAATCATTCTTCCGGCAAAGTCTCAACGCACTTCCAATGAACTCTCGGCATGCTTTTAGTGAACTCTTGACGAACTCTTGGCGAGCTCTCGACAAACTCTCAACAAGCTCCCTACGAACTCTTGGCAAACTCTCGACAAACTCTCAGCGAGCTCTTGACGAACTCTCGACGAACTCCCAATGAGCTCTCGGTGAACTCCTGACGAACTCTCGACGAACTCCTAACGAGCTCTCGGTGAACTTCTGACGAACTCTCGACGAGCTCCCAACGAACTCTCAACGAGCTCGCCGACGAGCTCTTTGGTTCCTTGATGAGGTATCTTCAAGGAACCAAAGATTTTTAAGGAACCAAAGATTATATGCTTATGTATAGACATACAGACAATCTGGATGTGATTAGTTACTTAAATTTAGACTTCACCGGTTGTGTTGATTCTCGTAAATCTATGTCATGATATATTTTTATGATGGTTGGTGGAACTATTTCTTGGAGAAGCATCAAGCAGACCTTGATTGCTACTTCTACTATGGATGTTAATACTCGCTCTTAGATGACTTATCACTATGATTCATATATTTATTTTTTAAGAAAATTATTCGATAAAGATTAATTCAAATTATTAAGCTAAACATATAAACCAAGTGGGAGAATGTAACTATTCTCATTAAATTCATCGTTCATTATCATCAATTTCTTCATTTATTATGATTTAAATATTTTAATTTTTTATTTATTATAAATATAACTGTTATTATTAAATATTTTATTTATTATTATTAAAATTCTTTATTATGGTCCAAATGTTACAAATTTGAATGAATTCTTGAGCATTACGAAGTTGGTGATAATAAATATTCTTGATGGGAGAACGTATATATAAATGATAGTTTTGGTTCCTAGGCTCTATCTCTCTCTTAAGTCTAAAGGATTTCCTACACTATCTAAAGCGAGAGTTTTGAGCCGAGAAGTGCTAAAATATTAAAAAAAACTATTGCTGAAATTCTCAACAACAATGGTTCGAGGTATGTAATTTTCGTTTCCGCATTAGTTTTCTTATGTTTCTATTATGGTGGTTTAGAAACACATTTCTCCTAATGACAATGTTGGAGGCGATTCTTATCTCTTGCACGATCTCATTTCTCCTGCTTTACTATTATCTCCTTCGGCTTTCGCTATTCTCTCGGATGGCCTACTCAACCATGTTGCTAGTGGTAATCTTTATTTCATGTACTGTCTCATTTCTCTTGCTTCACTATCTTGTCCAATGCCTTTAGCTTCATGTAAGGTCGGTGGTTCTTTGTTGACAGTGAGGATCGAAATTATCATTTTTAGTGTCATTTTTGTACGTAACAATATATACGGTATCTTCTTCAGTAGAGTTGATGGTATGAGGAGAAGCATTGTTAAAATCTTTACTTTCATAAATATAAATATAAATTTTAAAGTATAAAGATCAAAATTCTAAACATAACTAACTATATGTGATAATATTTTCCATATGTAATTACCCCTCCCTTTAGTCATGCCTACCTCTCACTCTCCTCAACTGTAATCGCACACCTTATCTTTCGTCGTACTCACCATTCCTCTCCTCGACGACTACTATCGGTTCATCTACAACCTCCTTTTTTCTTTTTGTTTTCTTAGTTAATGTCACAATCTCACCTCCCCCTCTCCTCAACCATCGCCTCCTTTATTAAGAATGAGTCGGCAATAAGAGGAGGGGGGGGTTTGAATTAGCGTAACGATAAAAATTACATCGGTTCAAAATCTCATTGCAATTAAATCCGTTTCAGAAGATGTTAACTTGAAAGCATACGAAAGAATATAATGGATGTAAAGCAAGTAAAGAAGGGCAGTTTGTAGTAAATGTAAATTGCAAGAAGTAAGTACAAATCGAGTTATAGCGGTTCGGTCGTCGTGACCTACATCCACTCCACTGATTCCTCTTCCGTTGAGGCCACCAACATCCACTAACGATCTTCCTTTAATAGGTGAAGATCAACCTCATTCTTACAACTCTATTCTCCTTTTGCAGGCTCAGGAGAGAACCTTTATACCCCCTTTTTACAACGCTCCCCTCACTCTCTCTTAGAACGGTCTCTAAACTTTAGAAAGAGGGACTCTATACTTTATAAGGGTTTTCAACTCTAGAAACATAGAGTTTTTTTATCACTTTTCTTGCTACTCTATGCAGGAATAGCTAGGGTATTTATAGACCCCAAATGACTTCAAATCTTGGAGCCAAAATTCAAATCCCCGAAATTTCGAAGTATGAGCAATACCACTACCTGCACTGGGTAGTACCATCGCCTGCAGCCTGACACTGGGTGGTACCACCGCCTAGTCTAATGGTACCACCGCCTAGAAGACTATGTCTGGGCGGTACCACCACCCAGATTAGCGGTACCACCGCTTGACACAGTCTCGAAGACTGTGCCATGATAGTGCCACCTGTTGAGTCATTGTTTGGGCCTTTCACTTGGCTCAACATAGCTTAAACTTGAGCCCAACTTCCCCTAATTAGGTTGGCCCAATTCCTTCCTAATTATGTGCTAACTATGAAATTTAAAGAATACAATAAACTAAATAAATCCGGTAAGTCTACGTTTCTTCCGGTGAGCTTCCAGCGAGCTTCCAACGAACTTATAAAGATCTCTCGGCAATATTCCAACGGACTCCCAGTAAGCTCTTGGACTTCTCGGTCAATTCCAGCAGAACTTCTGATGAACGTCTTGACTTCCGACGAACTCTCGAACTCCCAACGAAATCTCGTTCTCGACTCCGAGACTTCATTTTACTTTATGCCTTGATCTCTATCATAGTTAATCCTGCACAATTAAAACCTACTTTGATCTTAGACAATTATTACAAAACTTGAATCATGTTGTCTGGCATGTCATTGGTTCATCGACGCTTCGTCCGATTCTTCAGCGCATCGTCCTCTCTTGTGACCTATTGCCTAATCAGGAAATTGACCTTCGCAACTCCAATTTTCTTAGTACAATTTTCGCTCTTCTTGGCCCGATGCCCGAACTCATGGCCTGAAGCCTTCTACCAATACGTTGACCCCGATCCTTCGGCGTGACGTCCAATCTTCTGATATATTTCTCACCGACCCAACATGATTATTCCTACTTTAATTGTCTCTTCGTGATCGAAGCTTCTTGTATCAGTCAAAACACAGATCAAATCATAAACACTTATTTCACAAGTCAACTTAAAAAATGTAAAAACATCAAAAAATATTCAAAATAGGTGTCCATTGCACCTCAAACTTTCGTCATAGATGGATAACAAAATTTCAATAGTAAATACATAGGTATTTTTTTATTATTAATTTTATGGATTTCCTAAGTTTTCTAACACATTTTCAAGTTCAGTCTATAAACAAGTATAACCACAATGTAATTCTAGAATACTTGTCTAGTGCATCTCAAATTTTCATCACAGATTGGCAACAATATCTTAATAGTGTATCTATCTTTTTTTTTTCTATCTTTTCTAATTTTAGGGACCTTTTAAGGCTAGAATGACATGTTTTAATGTTGATTCTTTGAACAAGTGTTCTTCTATCATTTTTAACATTGGGATACTTATCCATTGGATCTCAAGCTTTCACCAAACATGGACAACTCAATAATGAATTCATCGAATTTAATAGTTCTAATGATTTTATAATTTTTAAAGCCAATTTGACATGTTTATAAGTTGATTTTACAAACCAGTTTAGCCACATAAATTCATTAGTGTAACTGCTAGAATAATATTCATTTCATCTCAGACTTTCACCAAATATGGGCACTAGTATCTGCATAATGAATCAATATATATTTCTATTTTTTGTTAATTTTAGGGATTTTCTAGGTCTAATTTTAGATCGTTTCATATTGATTCTAAAAATAAATGTAATCATGTTCATTTATTAGTTCGTTTATTTGTGTAATAACAAAAATAGTGTACATTATATATTAGACTTTTACCAAATATATGAGAAATAATATTTCAATGATGAATAAATATTTTTTCTAATTTTAATTTTTATAACAAAATTTAATCTAGCATATTTTTAAGGTAAAGTGTCTAAGGGCGAGCATGACGGAGGGCATAGACGATAAGAAGTAATAGTGAAACAAAGGAAGAGATTAACAATGAAGGAGACGGAGAACGAGTGTAACATGAAATAAGCTCACATGGAAAGAGCGACAATAGTAAAGGAGAGATGAGAGTGACGAAAAATTGAGAGGGAAACTAGTAATGAGGAGAAGAAAGAATGAAAGGATTACGGTGTTAGTAAACCAGTTAGATGAACGGGTTTGATTAGTTTCATAATTAAATCCTCTAAACTAAATAATAAACCTGGCTTATCATCATATTTGCCCACACAGTATTTGATGGTATTTACTTTTTCTTATCCTCACTCGATATAAATAAACTAGGGGACAAATATTCAATAGGCAAAGTGGATTGGGTCAACATGGAGTGATAGAAACTAATTGACACGTTCTGTACACGATATTATCTTACCGTGACATTGGGTTTTGATCACGTCTATCGATGTAATAAAAATTTGATGACACAAGCTCATGTTTGATACAAAATCAATTAGATTCGTAATTCATTGGAATTAATATTGTTCCTGCATGGATAAGAATTACTAAGTTTAACATTAACAATAAAATATCTGTCGAATATAAATGATCATATTCTGAGTTGATGATCATAACATGCCGTACTAATAAGAATATTATAAGTTTATAAATATTACTTAAAATAATAATATCAACACAGCTACAAAATTAAGATTTTCTTTCCATAGATAAAAAAATCGTGTCCCGTGCTATTAGTAAGAATATTATCAGTTTAAAATATTTTTTTAAAATGACAAAATTTTTTAGAGAAAGATAAAAAATCCAAAGGAAATTATAACATAACAGAAATTTGACGGTGATTAGGTGTATATAATGGTGTGATTTCAATGCCATTATACATTGGTCAGTTGAATATAACGATATAATTTCAATGCCATTATACATTCACATTAGAGGATTACTAGAGTTTAATGGTTTGGAAGAGATAAGACAGGTTAACATGTTATTTGTTTTAGGGTTTATGTTGCCATTGGAGAGGAAAAACCCCAAGAAAAAATCAAAAAACTCAAACTAAAACGCTATAGGTGGAGCCACTCTCCATTCAGGAGAAATGCTTGTCGGGTTTTCTCAACTGAGAGTAAACGAGACTAGAGCGGGTTCCATAGAAGTGTTGAATCTTGGATTTTGATGATGAAACCAATTGATAATGTTTATTATTTGATCTACGTTTTGAGTGACATAGGATGCTTCGATCAGAAAGAGATAATTAAAGTAGGAAGAATCATGTTGGGCTGGAGAAAAACATGTCAGAAGATTGGACGTCGAGTTGAAGGATCGGTTGACGTATCGACAGAAAGCTTTGGGCCATGAGTTCGGGCATCAGGCCAAGAAGAGCGAAAATTGCGCCAAGTAAATCGGAGTTGCGGAGGTCAACTGGTCGATTGGGCAATAGGCCACAAGAGAGGACGATGCGCCAAAGATTCGAACGAAGCGCCGATAAACCAATGACATGCCGAACAACACTTGATTTTCTTTGTAATAATTTTCTAGATTAAAGTAGGTTTTATGTGTGCAGGATTAACTATGATAGCAAGGCATAAAGCAAAATGAAGTCCCGGAGTCAAGAATGAGATTTCGTTGGGAGTTCGAGAGTTTATCGAAAGTTCTATCGGAATTGACCGAGAAGTACAAGAGCTTGCAAAAGAAGCTATCAGAACTCGCCAAGAAGATCATCGTGATGTCCATGAGCTTGCTAGGAGTCTGCTGGAACATTGCAGAGATATCGTCGGAAGTTCGCCGGAAGAAACCTAGACTTACGGACTTGTTTAACTTAGTAAATGTCTTAAATTTCATAGTTAACATATAATTAGGAATAAAATTAGGTCAACCCAATTAGGGGCCAGTTGGGCCCATGTATGGATTGTGTTGGGCCCAATGAAAGGCTCAAATAGTGACCCAACAGATGGCATCGTCATGGCACAATCTCCGAGACTATGTTAAGCGATGGTACCACTAGTCTGGGCTGTGATACCACCCAATGGTAGTGTCAGGTGGTGGTACTGCCCAGACACAGTCTCCCAGGTGGTGGTACAGCCAGACTAGGTGGTGGTACAGTTAGACTAGGCGGTGGTACCGCCCAATGTCAGTGCTACAAGCGATGGTACCACCTAGCACAAGCGGTGGTACCGTTAGGACCCAAAAAACTAGGGATGAGACATTTTTAGGCTCCAAGTTTGAATCAACTTGAAGCCTATAAATACCCATCTCATCCCTAGTTAACCTAAATAAGAATTGAGAGTGAAAAAGAAAGAAACATTGCTGTAATCTTGTATGAACTCCTATAAAAAATCTAAGTGCTAGAATAGTTTGAAAGAGGAGTAAGTGGGGGTGTAAGAGTTATCTCCTAAACCCGGTGAAAGGAGAAAGAGTTGTAAAAGGTGGTTGGTCTTCGCCTATTGAAGGAAGATCGATAATGGATACCGGTGGCCTCGACGAATGAGGAATCGGTGGAGTGGATATAGGTCACGACGATCGAACCACTATAAACTCAGTTTGCATTTCTATTTATGCTATTTACTTTTACTACAAACTTACTTGCTTTACATCTATTACGCTCTTTTGTATGCTTTCAATTTTAAGTATCTTTCCAAAATCGGCTTTAATCGAATCAGAAAATTTAAATCGACGTAATTTTTTCCACTGCACTGATTCACTTGTCCTAGAGGATGTTAGAGAGCAAATAGTGGAGTTCTGATATAAACAAGATAGCCAAGGTTCGAGAGGAAGTAGAAAAGATGACAAAGAGGTTTAATTTATAGCTAAGGTGAGCATTGGAGCACTAAGAGACTGAAAGAGCATGAGAGAAAGAAGAGTCAATTGGATTCAATTTCAACGAAGAGAAGTATATTTGATAGCTATTCTAATAGTAACCAATGGGGTCGGATTAATCAATGGGGTGCCTTCGACCAATCCAACATAATAGCGAGAAAGAGGGATGACAATATTTTAAGAGATTGTTTTGTATACCACCTTTTAGAGTGGGGTGACTAATCAGGAAAAACCTATAACGTAGGTATTTTCCCAAGCAATCATCTTTCTTAATATACTATCCAATTATTGTAAATAATTTTGTTAATATCAGTTATTACCATTCTTGATATTTTTTAGCATAATGTATTTTCAATATTATCATTACCTTTTAATACTAATTTTAATTATATTTAAAAATAAAAATATGAGGAATTTCCATAAATGCCATCTAACCTATCAAAAAGAAAAATATAGTGTATTTTCACATCTCATTAAGTTGTAGCACTCCTTGTATTTCATTACATATTAATAGATCAGATATTTTGCATTGGTTGGCAGTAAAATCATTTTCAAATTAAATATGAAAATATATATTTTAACTTCAGAATGCTTATGCCAAAATTTTAAAGTCTATCATTTTAACTTCAGACTACTTAGAATACTTATTGATTGGACCTCAAACTTTCACCAAAAATGGACAAACAACTCAATAATAAATACATAGGATTTAATATTGTTTAAGATTTATCAAATTTTAAATCCAATTTGACATGTTTTTGGATTAATTTTATGAACAAATTTAACCACATACATTAATCAATTTAACCATTGGAATATATTCATTTTATCTCAGACTTTCACCAAAAATGGGTGATAGTATCTTAATAATGAATCAATATATTTTTTCTAATTTTTGGTAATATTAGAGATTTTTGCAGTATAATTCAGGATATTTTGATATTGTTAACGAAAATAAATGCAACCAGCTTCATTTATTAATGTATCAACAAAAATGAAGTCCATTATACTCTAGACTTTTACCAAATATGAGATACAACATTTGAAAGGTGAGTCAATATTTTTTCAAAATTTACTAATTTTAAGATTTTTTAAGTTTAATCTAGCATATTTTTTAGGTGAAGCGACATGGGTGAGTATGGAAGGCATATAGGGCGATGAGGGGTAGTAATGAAAGAAAGGGAGAGATCGCGTATGGCTAAAGACAGAGAGAATAATAAAATAGTATATAAAAAAAGTGAATATATCCAAAAATTAAGAAGATATTAACGATGAGGAAAAAGAGATAAGAGCGTGATGGGAGGCGAAAAGACCAGTGATATCAATATAGGAGAGAAAGTAGTGGAGGAAGGAGGAGATACCATGTGAGGCATATTTGGTTCGGATAAACTAGTTTGGGTCATTTCATAATTAAATCATCTAAACTATGTAATAAAAGTCAAGGACAAGAGCATACTTATTCTATTACCATATTGATCACACAATATTTGATGGTATTTATCTTTTTCTACAATAATTATTTTTAAAACATATCAACGGAAGTTATTTTTATCGGAGCAAGGTAAATGATATTGTCTTACCATGATATTGTGTTTTGATCTCGTCTATTGATGATAACAAAAATTTGTATAGTATCTTAAGATGTCACAAGCTCATGATACCGTTAGATGTATAATGTGTTGGAATCAAAATTATTCTTATGTCTAAAAAAATTACTAAGTTTAACATTATTGTTAGAATCTTATTTGTCATATATGAATTATCATATTGTGAGTTGATGATCATAACATATAATACTAATGATAATTTTATTGGTTTATAAGTATTACTTAAAAATGATAATATCAACAACTACAAAATTAGGATTTTCTTTACATAGACAGGTAAATCTTATTTCTCATATATGATCTGATCTGCTTTCATCTCTACTTCCGTCTGAGTCTGTTCTCTAACGTATTTTATCGTTGAAGTGAAACGGTCAGTTACAAGCAATTGTTGCTACCTCTTCGACGGCAGAATTCCAGAGGAAATTGTAACGCAACAGAAATTTGACGGTGATTAGGTGTTATATAACGATGCGATTTCAATGCCGTTACCTTATTAGTTAAACATAGCGGGACGTTTCAACGTCAGTACACATTGGTCAGTTGAATATAACGGCACGATTTCACGATATAACACAAGGCTGGGTCGGTGGCGTCTATATAAGCCGAGACCACCCTGTTTCGCACCTCATAACCTCTGTCTTCTCTCTCGCGCGCTCTCCTCTCGGCTCTCCTTTTGCTCTCTTGGCGATCTCGTCTTTCTGCGAAGGTCGGAGCTGCTCTCCGACGAAAGGACAAAGCTTCGAGCGATCGTCGGCTGGGAGTGAGCGTCCTCTCCTCCGATTTAGGGGAGAATTTAGATTCTTGTCGTGGTGATCTCATTCCTTTACCTTTGCTTGAGGTTTCGTTTCGCTTCGCTCTCGAAATTTTTTAGGGTTCAAGATATTGTTGAATTTTGATGATTTGGCTTCGTTTTGATTGATATAATTGACAATTTCGGTGACCAAAAATCAGAAAATTTGTTGTTCTCGGGGTTCTCTTTGATCAATTCTTCGTTAGGGGAGTGAGCGTCCTCTCCTCCGATTTAGGGGAGAATTTAGATTCTTGTCGTGGTGATCTCATTCCTTTACCTTTGCTTGAGGTTTCGTTTCGCTTCGCTCTCGAAATTTTTTAGGGTTCAAGATATTGTTGAATTTTGATGATTTGGCTTCGTTTTGATTGATATACTTGACAATTTCGGTGACCAAAAATCAGAAAATTTGTTGTTCTCGGGGTTCTCTTTGATCAATTCTTCGTTATCGATCGTCTGGGTTTTCAAGTTTCTTTTGGGAAGTTCGATCTTTCTGGTTTTCTTGATCGTCTCTCGTCACCTCGGCGTTTCTCGTTCTGGTTTCGATTCGCAAGATGGCTTCTTCTCGTTCCAGGCGTGTGGAGTACGACCGCTTCATCCCGTTCCGATCGGCGATGGACATGGACTTCGCGCGCTGTGCTCTAACCATGCCTTCTAGACCTCAGCGTGATGGTTCGATAGAATCCCCATCGAGTGTGGCGTACCAAAAACTTCTTGTTCAATGTATTTTGAAGAACAGATCTCGCATCTTCGCATTCAAGAGTGCACCCGAATCACCGGCCGACAAGGTGTCCCAATTTGACGAGGACAATCGACCGCACAAGAAGCAACAGAGGCGAATCCCAAAAGATGCAGATAGGGTTTTGGGTGCTTATGATATCTTAGATGATGATAGGTTGAATCTACTCGACTGGGGAAGCAATAACGTGTTGGCGATTGGCCTCAATGACAAAGTGTGCCTATGGAATGCTGCGAATAAGTCTAGTACGGAGTTTTCACGAGCCCTAGAAGACAACAGCCCTGTCACTAGCATCAGCTGGTCCCCAGACGGCAAAGTTCTAGCTGTGGCATTAGGCAATTCAGATTTACATCTGGTTGATGCAGCAACAAGACGTGTGTTGGTTGGGATCCAAGGTGACAGCCACTCCTTTGTTTGTTCACTTGCGTGGAGAAGTAATGCAATCTTGACGACTGGGAGATCCGATGGTAGTATTGTTGATTATGACATTAGAAAAGATGACCGGGCCATCTGTGACTATAGAGGGCATCGACTAGAAGTTTGTAGTCTTAAATGGTCCGAGTTGTTTGGGCGGTATCTGGCAAGCGGAGGGAAGGACAAACTTGTGCACATATGGGACACCCGCATGGCTGTTGCAAATCACCATCCGCGCCAACATCAATTGCTTCACAAGATCAGCAACCACACTTCCACTGTGAGGGCCCTTGATTGGTGCCCTACCAGGAGCAATCTGCTGGCTTCTAGTGGAGGACGCAATGATCATTGCATTAAGTTTTGGAATGCTGTTAATGGTGTTTGCTTGAACTCGATTGATACCGGCTCTGAAGTTTGTGCGTTGTTATGGGACAAGAACAAATATGAATTGTTGACCTCCCATGGGTTTCCAAACAATCAACTCACCCTGTGGAATTACACATCCATGATGAGAAAAGCTGAGCTTTTTGGTCATTCATCTCGTGTTCTTTACTTGGCTGGGAGCCCATTGGGAGGTGTAGTAGCTTCTGCAGCAGAAGATGAGACACTCAAGTTCTGGAATGTCTTTGAGACTCCCAAACCACCAAAACCTGAAGCAAACACTGTGCCCTTTGCCCAATTTAGTTTCATAAGATGAAAATGCTAATGGTTGGAAAAGACTATGAGAGTAATACGGAAAACTTCTTTAGTGCTTGACAAGAAGATCCATTGTTGATAGCGTTGCATAGAGCAGTTTGTGGCATCAAAGAGGCAACATATTTTCATACAAGCATCATACATTTAAGATCTTCAGATACGAGTGCAAGCGCCTAAGTTAAGTAAGAAATTTACAACCATGCTTTAATTTTTACAGCATTTTAATATGTTTATTATACAATAAACCAATGTGGTTGCAGCTGCAAGTTTGATTTTTGTATCCAATTTTTCTTTCAGCTTTGCATATATCTTGGGTATAACTTTTACCATATTGATGACACATGCAATCTATAAGCACTACATTATTGTTGCTATATTTTATGTGTTCTAGTTTTAATATTTTTATCCAAGTTGCATTCTTGTTGTATGTTTTTAGGTGATTTGTTAATTCTTCCTTCTTTAAATTTGAGAATCTTCATGTTGACTTCTCAAGTACTAGATGAAAATGCTGATGGTTGGAAAAGATTATGAGAATAATACAGAAGACTTCTCTAGTGCTTGAGAAGAAAATCCATTGCTGGTAGCATTGCATAGAGAAGTTTGTGGCATCAAAGAGGCAACATATTTTCATACAAGCATTATATATTTGTGATCTTTAGATATGAGTGCAAGTGCCTAAGATGAAAAATTTGGAACCATGCTTTAATTTTTACAGCATTTTAGGTCTATTTACACCGAGTCTATGTGGATGCAGCTGCAAGTCTGATTTTTGTATCCAATTTTTCTCTCAGTTTTGCACATATATTTGCTATAACCTTTGCCATATCGACATGCAATCTATAACCACTACATCATTGTTGCTATATTTTATGTGTCCTAGTTTTAATATTTTTAACCATGTTACATTCTACTATTATAGTTCTGTATTTTTATATAAATTATTTTTTTTCCTTCTTTAAATTTGAGAATCTTTATGTTGATCTTATTCTTTGTTTGTTTATGCTAATTATGCATAATTAGACCAACGAGGTAGCTGTTTATATATTTTTTTTGTTTCTGCTGAGTTGAGGTTTCTTATGATTTTAATGTAGCCTCCAGAATTTCAGACTTTTCTTGCTGTTGAAAAAACTGGTTATAAAGTGTATAATTTTGAATCTTAAGTGATTTCAATATGTTACTATATAGTGAATAACCTCCAAGTAAGATATAAGTTCAAGAGTGAAATCCAAACATAAAATATTTCAATTTTAATAGGATGTGTCATAATTTCTGTAGAATGTAGTCATCAGACCTATAAGAACTGTAAATCAAATTGAATATTTAATAGTAAAGAGATATCAAACATATAATTTTGTGAGTTTGTTAAAGATGAGGCATTATGATTCTGTTTATTACGTTTTTTTCTGTGATATAAACAGAGGCTCATGGCTTCCATTAATATACTGTCTTCTGCTGGTCTCAAGATAGAGCCTGACAAATGGAGTCAAATAGGATATTACGCAAGTTCTAAATTGTGGAAATTAGCTTATTATACCAACAGTTAATAAATGCTTGATTATAGTGATAGTGTCGTTCTGGTCCTTCTGGATTATAGTAATAAAAAGATCTTCATTGAGTCTGAAGGTTCTAATTTGTGATTATTTCGGTCTGCAGGATTTTTCTTGCTGATTAGCTGTTGCATTGTAGCAGACTAGTAGCAATCTTCATGAGATTGTTAGAGAAGCTTGCTAAGTTTCATACAAATGCTCACCAACTAATGACATGGCTACTGTTTCAGTATTTTGAATTATGCTGTTGCAGTCATATATCACGAGTTTCAGCATCCACGTGCTGTAGTTTGAATATGCTACTTGTGAGTATAAAACTGACCTCTGAATTGGTATTTCTTCATGCCACCTTCCCTGTTTATTTAAGGAGAATAAGCTATTAGCAGCTGTTGTGATTATTGATTTTAATTCCTAATATTATATATGTAAAAGGTTTAAATTGACATGATAATTCCAGTTGAAACATTTAAGTGATTGTTTTTTTGAGTCATTTAATTGACATGGTTATTTTGGCCCAGTTGTGTGGCTTTGACCATTCTAGTTAGTTTGGCTTGAAGATTTTCAACCTAACAAAGCTAATCTCAGATCTGAAATCAAAAGTGGCATCAGGTCCAGTATTTTCTGTTTGATTGAGCTCAAATTAGAGCATTAGTAAACTCCACAGTTCTTCCTATCTGTCATGTCCATCCTTGTCTAGCTTTATTGATTAGGAATTTTGCTACATAGTTACTTAATGCTAACCAGATTCAGTTTTTCTTTCATATCAAATTTTGTGTTGTTCATGAGTTGATATGCAACATGATGTGTACTTCTTTTTGTCAACTTGGTAATCATATCAGTGCAGGCCCCATTTGTTTTCAGTTTTGTACAATAGATTTGCCTAACATCTTTTGATTACAATCACCGTGATGATTAAGTATCACAAATCAAGCATTTGTTAACTGTTTTAGATTTGTGATGCTTTAGATTTTCCTAACATCGCAGATAATTTCACCTGCAACAACTTTCTTATAGACTGCCATTTGTGATGCTTTAGTCATATGTTGAGGCTTATTTTTCTTTTATTTTATGATCAAGGCACATTCTTTTTTTTATTCATTCAAGGACAAAGAGACCCGGAGCATTGATGCTTCACTTATTAGAATTTGAGAATCAGGTTTGAGTATCATTTTTTGTTGAAGCTATTATATTAGCCCTTTACTAGAGAATATCTCTAGTGGTTTCGCAAATTTGATTATTGAAAAGTCTAGTTTTTTACTTGCTCTTTTAGCTTGCCTCTTAATATTCTGTAACCTTGCTTGTGAATTATTGACAATTACTATACAGGAATTATGACTTCTGTCAGTCTTTCTATTAAGAAAGAAAAAAGAGACATTATCTCACTCTTGAATTGCATCCTAGATATTCTTTTATCATAGATCATTCATGAATAATATTTTTAGACAAATTTCAATTTCTTTAGCCTTTGGTTTTTCTCTTTTTTTTGTGTGTTTTTCACTTTGCACTTTTCTGGCAAAATAAATTTCAAACTGATATTTAGATCATTTTTTCATCATTTTAAAACTAAAGAATTTTCATATTAAGAATATAGGTTTGTCTAGAGGAAGCCTACCTTGTTGGAGTTGGATGTAAAGGCACTGAATATATAATTCATTTGCTGTTGATAAATCACTTGAAGAATTTGCACAATTAGCTCATGTTGTTACACTTATCGAAAGTATGTTTCTATTTCCCCCATTGAACATGATGCAGCGAATAGTTCTATGGCTGCTCTAAGTGTGCATTTCTAGAGGTTTAGAATCTAGGGGTATATTATTGCTTTGGCTGTCATTGAATGATGAAATTCAGAAAATATATCTTTCTATCATTAGTAAACTCTACAGTTCTTCCTATGTATCATGTCCATCATTGTCTAGCTTTATTGAATAGGAATTTTGCTACATAGTTTTATTTGATGCTAACCAGATTCAGTTTTTCTTTCATATCAAATTTGTGTTGTTCATGAGTTGATATGTAATGTGATGTACATCTTTATGTCAACTTAGTAATTATATCAGTGCAGGCCTCACTTGTTTTCAGTTTTGTACAATAGATTTGCCTAACATCTTTTGATTATAATCACCATGATGATTAAGTTAGCAAATTGCATCATGGTTCGTGCTACGCAGATAATTTCACCTGTAGCAACTTTCTTATAGACTGTCATTTGTGATGCTTTACTCATATGTTGAGGTTTATCTTTCTTTTATTTTATGATCAAGGCACATTCTTTATTTGTTCATTCAGGGACAAAGATACCCAGAGCAAAGATGCTTCACTTATAGAATTTGAGAATCAGGTTTGAGTATCTTTTTTTGTTGAAGCTATTATATTACCTTGACTAGAGAATATCTCTAGTGGTTTCTCAAATTTGATTATTGAAAAGTCATTAGTATTTTACTTGCTCTTCTGGCTTGCCTCTTAACATTCTGTAACCTTGTTTGCGAATTATTGACAATTACTATACAGGAATTGTGACTTCTATTAGTCTTTCTGTTAAGAAAGAAAAAAGAGACATTATCTCACTCTTGAATTGCATCCTAGATATTCTTTTATCATAAATCACTCATGAATAATATTTTTAGACACATTTCAATTCCTTTAGCCTTTCTTTTTTCTCTTTTATTTGTGTCTTTTTCAATTTGCACTTTTCTGGCAAAATATATTACAAACTGATATATAGCTCATTTTTTCATCATTTTAAAAATAAAGAATTATCATATTAAGAATATAGGTTTGTCAAGAGGAAGCCTACCTTGTTGGAGTTGAATGTAAAGGCACTGAATTATCAACATCATCATTTGCTGTTGATGAATCACTTGAAGAATTTGCATAATTAGCTCATGCTATTACACTTGCCAAAAGTATGTTTCTATTTCCCCCATTGATCATGATGCAGCAAATAGTTCTATGGTTGCTCTAAGTGTGCATTTCTAGAGGTCTATAATCTAGGAGTATATTATTGCTTTGGCTGTGTCATTGAATGATGAAATTCAGAAAATATACCTTTTTGAGGCATCTTTCTGACTTGAACTCCATTCTTTAATCTTACATAGGAAATATTTGATTGATGTCGCTTATCTAGTCCTACATGACATGTCATATTTAGTAATTTGTGCATCTCTTTGTATATGTCTCCTTCAAGATTCATAAAAATCATCTAGTGTTGTCAACAACACTAACAGGTGAAGACATCATGGATAGCTATTGCCATCCATTGAGATGTTGTATGATTGGTTATATTTATTGGGGTTGTATAATGTTGAGTTTTTCAATGGTTGTGATTTAAATTCAAATAGTCACAATCGTAGTTGCTTTCTATCTGGCTGAATAAGCTTTGGTGTTGGCGGGTTCTTTAATTACGTTAATGTCTCTTGAAGCTAGGGAATTGGGTTAGAGAAATTAAAAAAAAAAAAAAAGAATCCCAAAAAGTCAGAAATTATGAAAGCAAATGTAATTTTCAAATTTTTTTGTGGCCTTAAATAGAAATATTAAATGCAAAGCTACCTTTTTTGTGATCTTGGAGTTCTCTATTGGTGGTTGTTATTCGTCATATTCTTGAGAAGGATTAGTGACCGTATGACACTCCTATAATATGGGCTATTTGCTTTCTCCTTTTCAAAATTTCTATAGAATAGTACAACCAAAATTTAATGATCTATAAATTCTTCTCAATCTTAGATTTTTTCTAATTGAGTGTGTTTGTTTTGGCGAAATTAGGGAGTAACTTATTGACCAGATGACACTCCTATAATATGGGTCATTCCATTCTCCTTTCCAAAATTGCTGTGGAATAGTATAACCAAAATTTAATGATCTATAAACACTCCTTGACCTTGGGTTTTTCCCAATTGAGTGTGTTTGTTCTGATGAAATTAGAGAGTAACTTATTAATGGTTTTATTCTCTTCATTTCTTGGGTAACCACAATTACGATATGTAGAATGAATTTTCTTCGTTGTCAGGTCTTATGCTGTCTAGTTTGAACTTACAGTAGGTTTCTAGAGTGCTTGTAATCAAGATTCTAGTTATGCTAATTGATCCAAAGTTTTGTTTTGGCTTGCTTATTGAAATCAAAGGCTTCATATTGGCTCTAGAAAGGATGATGAAGCCAAGTGTGCAATCCAAGCCCGTGATATTGAATGTGTAATTTTATCAGGAAGAAGTTCTTATGCATTTATGATATAATTATTATGTAGTCATTAAAGCTCTCTAATATTGTATTTTATATTGCTTACTATGCTTTAACTAAAATGACCATACTCGCAACAATATAAACTAAAATGACATTACTAGGGGTGAGGAAGGGAGGAGGAGGAAAAAGGAAGAAAAATAGAGGTAGAAGGAGGCTACGGTGGAAGAGGAGGAAAAGAAGATGAGAACACTTGGCGGTGGTTGCACAAAGAGCAAAACAGGCTTGTGAGGAGACACGAACCTCAGAAGGAGAACTAGTTCAAGTAATTTTAAAAGAAAAAATGGTTTGATTCGGGTCTTCGAAAAAGGAAAACGGGCCTAGCATTTTTTTACAAAAAAGGTAAAAAACCATACCATACAGCTTGAAATGAGGCAGTCCACGTCTTAAATCATGCCCGGACAGTCATTATCAATCAAACTGACTAAAATTGAAATCAATGAAAATTGTGTTGTGTCTCAGTTTCTGATGTAATTCATTACTTTCTGAGTTACTTTCTGCCATTTGATAAAAAGTGGGAAAGATAAGTTAATTTCTGCCATTTAAATGCATTTTATAAATGTAATGAAATCTTCTAGCTCACCATTTTAGAGAAAGAGTAACGCATAATTGGTAGAAAATTTCTGCCAAGATTTCTTTCAAGTCGAGTATATCTCAATTCAGACATATTTTTATGATGTTTGATGATATCTATCATTTGTTGTCTATATCTAATTATCTTACACTTTCATTCAGATTTGTCGATGATATTTCTTTAATGTCGAAAACGATAGAAAACTTCACAAGCATGGATAGTTTTAGTATCTGAATAGTGTAAGTTACAAAAACTCCAATGCATTATATTCAAATCAAGGTTCGCCATACCGATGTGTACCGCCCGGTACGGGCGGTACGTACCGGTCCGAGAGGCGACCGGTACGCGGACCGCCCTCTACCGGGCGGTACACCAAAAAAAGTATATATCGGGCGGTAACGGTTGAAATTTCGACCGTTACCGCCCGGTACCATTCGGTAACGGTCGATTTCGACCGTTACCGCCCGATACCACTCGGTAACGGTCGAAATCGACCGGTACCACTCGGTAATGGTCGAAATCGATCGTTACCACACTGTAGCAGTGCTACAGTGCTCCAACGGTCAAATTGACCGTTGGAGCCCTTTCTCCTCCTATTTAAACTAATCTTCTCTCCCCTATTTCATTATACTCTCTTAAACTCTCTCTCAAACATTTCTTTTCTCTCATAAACTCTATAAAACAACGATTTGTGAATTCAATCGAGGTAAATTTGGGAAGATTAAGAGGAAGAACTTTCTAATCAAGAGGTATGTATTCGTTTTCTTTAATTAGAGAGTAATTAAGTTATTTAATGCTGCGATTAGTTATTTTAATGATGATTTAATCGAAATTTGTTTGATTTTATATCAATTTAATGTCTTTAATACCTATTAGGGTATTTGTCATGTTTATAGTGGTGAAAGAGAAGTAAATGATTAGTGTAGATAAATGATAAGTTTATCATAATTTGAATTTTGAATCATATTGGATTAAAATTACATATTTAATGTTTCTTTTATGTGTTTAACATATATATGATGGTAAAATAAGTTTAATTATGTTTTATTAAAGTTATTTAATACTGTAATTAGTTATTTTTACGATGATTTAATCAAAATTTATTCGATTTTATGTGAATCCAATATCTTTAATATCTATTAGAGTATTTGCCATGTTTATAATGTTGAAAGAGAAATAATTAGTGAAAAATTAACTATATTAATCACATAATTAGTGTATCTAATGATTTTAATACTTCTTTTATGCACGTAACATATTTATGATAATAAAATATGATTAGTTATGTTTTAATAAAATTACTTAATATTGTGATTAGTGATTTATGATCGATATTTGGTCAATTTAATATGTTTATACTTTATAGTTTATTTGATTTAAATTTGATAGGATCATGGCACCAAAGGAACAGTCACACGATGATGCATGGGTTCATGCCCGAAAGCTAGATGGAAACCGTCATCATTGGCAATGTATTTATTGTGACTACATTGGTAAAGGTGGAGGAATAACTCGAGTAAAAATGCATTTGGCTGGTGGGTATCCTGACGTTGCAAAATGCAAGAAGGTTCCAACGGAGATCCGTAAATTATTTCAAAGCAAGATGAAACAAGCAAAGGAAGATGCATTAAAAAAGAAGGCAAGAGTTGAGGAAGAATATCATAGGGCTACACAGGAACCAGTTTATGATCAGTATGAGGGTTGCGGCGATGAAGTCGACCTGGATCTCACAGCTGGGATTCGTGCATCATTGGAGCATCAGCATACGGTCGATGAAGCAATGAGGCATCGACGACCTGACTCACAATTAGAGCATGGTAGTGGTAGTGGAATCCAGAGGTCAACCAGCATGAGGCAACCAACTGCTCCTTCTCAGTTAGGCCGAACTAGTAGCATGAGGTATGGTGGACTCCGTGGTTTTATGAGAGGTCTTGGCAGGAGGTCCGCACCAGATATTGTTGATATTGATCCGCAAGCCTATCCCCCACAAACAGCGAAACAGACACGGATTGACGATGCATATACAAAAGAAAAAAAACGGGATATTGGGAAGGCAATCTCAAAATGGTTCAACTTTCATAGGATTCCAGCCAACACAGCCCAAGGTCCATATTATCAGAGCATGATCTCCTCTATTCAAAAGTCTGGCACGAGGATCCAACCTCCAACACCGAAGGAGATTCACGGCGTGTACTTAGATGAGGAGGTGGCAGAACTAAAGGATTGGATCAAATCCTTCAAGAGGCAATGGGATGAATATGGGGTGACATTGATGTGTGACAGTTGGACAGGACCAACAAGAATGAGTATCATCAACTTTCTTGTTTATTGCAATAGAAGAGTGGTGTTTCATAAGTCCGTTAATGTTTCTGAAAAGATCCAAGATGCAAACTACATTGAGAGCTTGATGGACACTATGGTAGAGGAGATTGGACTACAGTATGTTGTCCAAATAATAACCGACAATGGAGCGAATTTCAAAAAAGCCGGTTTGCAATTGATGGAAAAAAGAAAAACTTTGTTTTGGACTCCATGTGCAGCTCATTGCATAGATCTAATGCTAAAGGATATTGGTGAGTTGGATGCGGTCAAGAAATGTGTAGCTCGAGCACAATCAATTACAAAGTTTATATATAATCATCATTGGGTCCACGCATTAATGCAAAAGTATGTAAATGGTGAGATACTTCGACCTGGAATTACTCGGTTTGCTACAAATTTTATTGCATTAAAATCATTACAGCAAAAAAGACATGGCTTGAAGGCAATGGCTAGCTCACAAGAGTGGTCTGAATCCAGATATTCGAAATTGAGTGATGGAAAGAAGATAGAAAAGGCCATTCTTTCATCTAGATTTTGGGAGACTATAGCAGAAATCATAAAAGGTGTGGAACCACTTTATATTGTCCTCCGTAAGGTCGATATGGACAAGCGTCCACAAATGCCGTATCTTAAATATATGCTGATTTCAGCAAGAGAGGAGGTCAGGAAAGCATTCAAAGATGATTTTAAGGCCGACCAATACGTACGAATCATTGATCGTCGGACCGAAGTTCATATGGATCAAGATATCCATAATGCAGGTAAATTCATATTCAAAAATAGTTAATTTATTATTATTTAGATAATAAATTATCATACTAACAAAATTATGTTTTGCAGCGTATTATCTAAACCCGGCAATTCAATATCGATATGCTCTCGGAACGCAAAATAATTTCCTAACGACACTACGAAATGTTATATATCGACTCTTGCCAAACACTACCGAGGCAGCCGATGCTCTTATGGAGGGTCGATTATTTCGAGAAACAGTTGGTTCATTCTCCGACGTGTAGCTATATCATGCCGTTACACTATGGATCCTGGTGAGAAAAAGTTATGCATATTGATTATCAATTATATTTAATGTTAATTATTTGTTATGCTAATAAAATCTTATTTATATCTTTTTGCAGTCGAGTGGTGGTTACAATTTGGAGGCGATGCACCACATTTAAGGAAGGTTGCCGTTCATGTACTTTCACAGACAACAACATCTAGTGGTTGCGAACGTAATTGGTCAACGTTTGCGTTGATTCATACGAAAGTCCGCAACAGACTCTCCTACAGACGGTTAGAGAAACTAGTATATGTCCATTATAATATGCGGCTAAAATTGCGATGTGCTGAGTTGGATAAGGAGCCAGAGGAACCAGATATTGATCCCATTGACCTCCAATTCTACAACGAAGATTCAGAGCCAATGTTAGATTGGGTTGAAGCAGCAGAGAACCAAGAGGATCCTCTACTTGATGAGGCGGGAGATCCTCAGCGTCCTTCACGTTTTATCACCGAGGCAATAGAAGAAGAAGAAGCACAACCCCAACAGGTAGAAAATCCCCCTCGATTACAACATGGTATGAGTCAAACTGCTCGAGGAACTACCGATACCCAACGGTCACACTCGTCCGCCCAACGTGCAAAGGCAAAGGGGAAGGCAATAGCATCAGTTGCATCGTTGGAAAGAATCGAGTCGGGCGACGAGACACCTTCACAATCACATTCTCTTTCTCGTTCGGTCCAGAGACATGACAGCAACACGGACAGCAGTGCCTCAACAGATGATGGCGGTGATACCGGGCAGTCGTTGGTCTCGTTTGCACAACTTGAGGGTGGTGAATGGACTGAGGAGCAATATTTTACACATGCCACTCAAGATTCAGATCATGGAACTCGACAAGGTACTGGTCAAGTTTATGCGCGGAAGGGAAAGGAGAAGGGGAAGGGGAAGGCAGTGGATGAATATGAACAAATGCGACAGAGCATTCATGATATAGACACAGAAAGAGACTCATCGTATTCACAGCCATCGTATTATGAAGAATCATATGGGCAACAACAGTATGGTGATAGTTGGTCATCCTTCTCTGAGCAACAGCATGATACAGAACAACACCAATATATGCCTCAAGAGCTGCCTCGGACAAATATGATTTATGACGATCAATCTACGATCAGTACCACATTGATGCATCAATGGCATACGGTGTATCAATACACTATGTCATGGGATCAATTTCATGATTGGGTCCAACAAACGTATCATATTGATATGTATCGGATCGAGGACCCCGATCCACCACCCGTGGAGGCTCGTCGTTCGTTTTGGTGGTAGAATTAACAATCAGGTATATCTAGATATATGATTATTTAATTCATTTGAATTTTAGAGTTTATATTGTAACAAAATAGTCTAACAATTCAACTGATTTTTCTATAGATATTTCAATCTATAACGAGCTGAAATACGAACCTCGAACAAGACTACCTCAAAGCCCGAAAAAGATATGTGATGCTATTTTTATCTAATTTACATTGATTTTGCTAAACTTATACTATTACTATATTTATTTGTAACTTGAAAACTCTATCCTAACTTTTTTTTTAATTTTCAGGTATTTTCGGAGGGATAAATCGGTGAAATTAAGTGTACCGAGCGGTACACCTCGGTATACCGCTCGGTACGCCGTACCGTACCGTACCGAGCCGGCGTCGAAACGCCGGTATGGTACGGTTCGGCGAACCTTGATTCAAATAGTATCCTTGTCTTTTAATTGTCTTTTGCATGGATTTAAATAGTGTGCTTCTGCTGCAGTACCTTCGACTATGGATTAGTTTCAGACCATATAGTCCAACGCTAGTTTGTTTTGTTTTTTCTATTATCTTTTCAGGTAATATCAGGTATGACCCAATATATTAGTACCATGCTGGTCTCATAGAATATTGAAACTGATATTAGAGTGAGATTGTAGACCTTGTTGTGTATATTTATTTTATTTCAGGAGTAATTCTGATGTATCTTTGATTTGAATTAACCTTATTTCTGGTAACGTATTGTCACGACCTTAGCTGGTTTTGCCTAGGGCGTGCGGCACCCTCGCGCGTCCGTCCGCAAAGGTCAGCCTCCCCGAAGCCTCCCATTGTCCCTTAGGACCAACAAAAGAGAGAACGGGTTAAAGAGAACGCCTCAATCGGGATCCACAAGCAAACATGTCCGAAAAACACTTCATAGACAATGCGAATTACAAACAGACTTTACAAGCTCTGAATAGTTGCACAACAAAGGGTAAAATGGTCCATTACAGATCGAAAAGCTCTCGAACGTGTCCACATGACACAACCTTTATTTACAAGCCTAAAGAGGCCACCAACCCAACTAAAATGGGACTATTAAGCCTTCGGCCGCCCCTTTACATTCTGTACAAGGCATGAACATGCCAAACGACAACGGACAGACATAAGCATTACATCCAACATCTTGTTTAGAAGTTTGTCCGTTACATTCTCCCCCACTTATCCCTTCGACGTCCTCGTCGAAGCCTTTGTGAACACTGCAACTCTTCGCCTTTGCTGAGTCTTCAATCTTCCGCTCCAGCTGCAATGCGCCTCCTGGCTCCCAGCTGCTCTCCGCTGCTGTTTCTGAGTAGTCGAACCTTTGATCCGCCATGCTGCTTCAACTCGCCAATGACTCTGACTCTGGTGTGGGGTTGGCTGAGTTGTATTGATCCTCGTTGATTCCTGCGGATCCACCAAATGAAGGAAAAGACCATCCTTAGTGCGCCAGTCTCTCAAAATTTCCACATGCTGCTTGAACTGGGTGGATGCTTGTTGGAGCTTTAACGAGCATCGCCTCGCAAACTTCTGATGTTTTGGGTCCTTCCTCCACAAAATCTGCTCATTGACTCTTCTTTCAGTTAGTTGTCACATCCAAGTAGGTTCGCATCACTTCCGCTTTCGATTGGCATTTCGTTGGGAAATGAGGCGGACAATCTACTCTCAGTAGCACTGATCACCGTTGGTGAGGATTTGACAACTATTGTCTTCCATTATCTTCGAAGGGTCTTTGAACTTGTGCAACGCTCCTCTGCTGGATATATAAGAGAATTGGGGTACTCGGTTTCGCCCATTGTCTTAAGAGTTGAGAAGGCAAAAGTTACTTGACTTCGCCCGCCTCCTCGAGGTTGTACTTCATGCATCGAGCTGGTTACTGGCCTTCGCCTGCTCTTTGCTCACACTTCTGAAGCACTTGAAGTGTTTGCACTCCTTGCGTTGAGTTAGTTACTGTGATTCACCTTCTCAATGCCATTGAACTTCTGGAATGCAGGAAGTTTTCACCCCAACTTGGAATAATTCTCTGATAGATGAGGTCGCCTCTGGGATTGTACCGTCTTCTCCATCAACCCTGCCGCCTACTCCACTGAGTAGCAAAGGTACAGCACCGCGTACTGCCTGCTTCGTTCCTTGGTCGTGCACTCTTGCATGACCCGAAGTCCTTCACTTACGGCTATCTTGATGAGAAACTTGTTGACACCGGTCTTACGAAGTTTCTTGGCCTCTGCCCTTCAGCCTTGTCTCGGTACTTGGAGATTGCCTCTGCATGCTCCACCTCCTCGGCCCCTTTCACGACCAAGCGCTCTCCCTCCGTGAGAGCAAGGGATCAATGACTTGCACGGAAGTCCCGCCTCTACGGTACCATGGCGCTGCCATGCCCATGGCCCTACTATCCGTCGCCTCGCCTCTGTATCCCTTTCCTTTACAATCAGTAGAGATGTCTCCGTGGCACTCCTCTGAGTCCACCTCCATTCTAACTGATGCTTGATTTTGGGTAGCTAAGTCCCTTTGGACTCGTCGTCGCTTCCTCGCCCCTTTCGACCTCCTGCTTCAACACCTCTGTGTTCTCCAAGCAGTCTGTTTGGTCGATGGAAAGACAGACTGCAACTCCCATGCATGGCCTCTGCCATCACATTGTAGGGTTTGCACCGATTCTGTTCTCCTTAGCTTCCTTGGTAGCAACGTTCGCTTACTCGATCTTGTCCTCTGACTTGTCGGGCTCCCTTAAGCGAATATGAGCTCTGGAGCAGTCCAACTCTCCAGCTGCTTCGATCATACCTCTGCATGATCAAGTCCCTCTCATGGGACTCACTGGTACTTGCATTCGAACTTTTCCCTTGGTGGAACCCAGCCCCCATATGCTGATGACCAAGGTTTTCATCCGATGCAAAATTCGGTGCACGCCCGGAAGACCCGCCTCTGCGGTACCATGGCCTTCACTCCTTAAATCCATAGCCCTTCTTGCCGTCGTGTTGTTCACCAAAGCGGAGCTCCCAGTAGCTCCCGATCATACCTCCATATGATCTAGTCCCTCCCGGGACTATGTCGTGTGTGTCGCATTGCCACAAACTGTTCCACCACGATCCGCTGCACCATGTCGCCTCTTGGTGACATCTCCATTGCATTCTGATCCTTGTGGAATAAACTCGAATTGTGAACCCTCCATGTGTGGCCTCTGCCAATACATCGCAGGGTCTCCTCCACCTTCGATTTTGTTCACTCCTTTGGCAATCGACCTTCATCCACCCACTCTTGGGTCACACCTAGATGAAGCACCGCTCTAGGACAGTCCGTCGCCTAGTAGCTCCCGAAGTCCTCCGACTTCACTATAACTTGTGCACCATTGTCTGGATCCTGGGCCTCTGCCCCTACCAGCACAATCTCCGCTGCGCACTGCTTCCTTCATGGCAACTTGAATGGCAACACTGTGGCATATTCTTCAAGAGTACCCGCCTCTGCGTCCTCTTGCCCCGTGCTAAGGCCTTCTGAACCCAACTTCGCCTCCGCAAATTAAGTCGCCTTAGTTCCTCCATCAAATGCTCCTCCGAGATAAGGTGCATGTGCCTAGAAGCTCCCTTCGTCTTTGGCACCATGCAAGATGAGTCCGCTCCGTCAGAATGAAGGACCCATGGAACAACATGATCCTACCCTTGCCTCTGCAAGAGCTCATGTCTTTGACCTCTGTCTAAGGAAAGCACTATGCTTCTGCTCCATGTTCCAACTTCTCTATTGGCTCCCTTCAGGCGGCTTGGGTACTTCGCCAAGTTACACCCAAGTTGCTTCGCTCCTCGTTTTTGCATTGAGTCGATGGTGGCCCTCGCGCCCACCATTCCACGGGTCAGCCCTCCCTTGAGTCCGATCTCCATATCGACTCCAAGTGTGCCTCCATTTGAGTTGCTTTGGGTCGCTCCCCCACTTGATCTCGCAATGCATCCACCAATGCATTCTCTCAAGCGAGATCATGCGACGACTCCTCGCCGCTTGCTCAGTCCATCGAGCTTCGTGGAGTTGTTGTTTTGTTGAGGTACTCCTCCTCAACATGTGCAGTCCGTCGCACATGATTCTCCCTCTGGAGAGCCGGGACTTATCCCTCCTGGATAACTATCCCATTTGAGCAACATCTCTCTTCGTTTCGGAGACCACCATCCCCATGGACTACTCCGATCTGCTGAACAAACTGTGCATTGTTCTGCCTCCTGCAAACGCACTTGCTAGATTGCACCTCTCCGTCAATACAGTCCCCGCTGCACCCCTCAAGGCCTAGCAACATGCTGAACTCGTTGCACACTTCAGCCTCCTCCGGACGTATCCTTCGCATGTTGAAGAGAAAGTTTCAATGCTC
This sequence comes from Musa acuminata AAA Group, assembly GCF_036884655.1. NCBI lineage: Eukaryota > Viridiplantae > Streptophyta > Magnoliopsida > Zingiberales > Musaceae > Musa > Musa acuminata. Next base: position 24,944,737 of record NC_088349.1, on the reverse strand, counting down.
CATGGCGCCGAGTCTCGACCGCCTTGGGATGGCCACGAACAATCCATCGTCCGCATACAAGCCCATGCATGAGTACCGAATTCTTCGAGTTAGCAATTCCTCTCACCTCTGTGAGCTTTTGCACAACTCTTTCGGTCGCTGAGCAACTCATTCCACTTTGCATGGTCTCGTCCTTTTGCCAAGCGCCTCGCTTGCCTTGAGCACCATCAAGTAAAGTTGTCAACGTTGAGCCGTAGCTCAAACTCAGCCATCCCAACCTTTGTGCGCTCCGCATTCTTCCAAGCTTGCCTGTTCCCGTGGTGCCTCTCGCGCGAAGGGTTGGCCATTCCTCTGAATGCCAATGTTAGATGCCCGCTCCTCTGAGCGACTCTTTTCCCTACATCTCCATGCCCGTTTTCCCTCAAACGGTCGCGCGTGTGCTGACTGCCCTCAACGCAGCCCCGCTAGGTCCCCCACGTTTGCATGTCAAGTGTTTCTATGAGTGCTTGTCCCGCTCTGATACCATAATGTCACGACCTTAGCTGGTTTTGCCTAGGGCGTGCGGCACCCTCGCGCGTCCGTCCGCAAAGGTCAGCCTCCCCGAAGCCTCCCATTGTCCCTTAGGACCAACAAAAGAGAGAACGGGTTAAAGAGAACGCCTCAATCGGGATCCACAAGCAAACATGTCCGAAAAACACTTCATAGACAATGCGAATTACAAACAGACTTTACAAGCTCTGAATAGTTGCACAACAAAGGGTAAAATGGTCCATTACAGACCGAAAAGCTCTCGAACGTGTCCACATGACACAACCTTTATTTACAAGCCTAAAGAGGCCACCAACCCAACTAAAATGGGACTATTAAGCCTTCGGCCGCCCCTTTACATTCTGTACAAGGCATGAACATGCCAAACGACAACGGACAGACATAAGCATTACATCCAGCATCTTGTTTAGAAGTTTGTCCGTTACAGTATGGAATCTTACTTCTAGATGATTGTGTAACTTAGAGAAGGCACTTGGTGGGGATGTTAGGATGTATGATGGAACTACTCTCATTGTCAGTATCTTCAACCAAAAGGGTGCAAAATTCATGAAGCAGCCTTACAAGCAAGTGCCCACTAGGCTTTTTTCAATTTTAGCTATTTTAGATTTCATGGGAGCCAATGTCATGTCACTAAACATGCATTTGTTATTCATTTTTAGTTTTTGACTTCCCTGCATTAGATGTTATTGTTGCTTGTTTCATTATACCTTCGCAACCTAAAAGTTAGCGATGCAATCCTAGAGACACATTATATGTAATCCAAGTTACAAATATTGTATATATTATTGCAGAACTCTTAGGGTCTGCTGAAATAGAAGTTGCATTTGACCACAACAGCAAACATGATGATAGATAACTCAATTTCTGATAGTTTGAGAAATTTTGAACATTTGTTTTTTGATATTACAGTATGGCTCTTTAAGTCAAGTCGTTGATAGTTTGAGCAATTTAATTATTTCCTTTCATATAAATTTTTATCTAAAAGATTCTCTTCCAATCTCTTGGTAATTTCTTACTTTCCATTTATTTTCTTTTAATACACTTGTTAATGAAGCTATCTCTTGATCTTCGAAGGCCTTCCCTTACGAAGAATGTCATCAAATCATTTTCTATTATGATCATCTGTGCTAACTAGTTCATATATGGATTAGAAAATTAGACAAAAGGTGCACAAAAAATGGTATTGTCATACAAGGTCTGATTTGTGTGATTTAATAGGAAGTAAAGCCATGTACTTGGACATACTTATTTCCATTTCTACAATTGTCATTTTCAAATTTCTACTAGGTTTTTCAGGTTTTATCTTATTTAAAAGAAAGATTTAGTTTTTTTTCTCTCTCTTGTAAGGAGAATATCCGTACAAATGTTTTTAACACCGCCGATGTCGGTCCCAAGCCCGAATGAAAAAGGTGGAGGGTTGTGGAAGGCCACTAAGAGCCAGCTTGAAAAACATTTGAGAACTCATATGCATGATCTTAACTGTTTCGTAATAAACCTAGGTCATCATTGAGATTAGATGTGAGACAAGATTGTCTGGAAGAAAACTATGATATTATCAGCTGGGACTAATCATTTGCTCACGAGACATGAGACATCTGGCCTAAGGGTAAACCCTATGTATCTTAGAGGAAAATTAGAAATCTTGTCGTTCAGTATATTGGCAGATTTACGATAGTTTGAATTTTCAAGACCCAACATCACTATCTATTTTTTGACCAGATACTCTAAAATCATACAGTACTTTCAGATTTACCAATTATTGTTCTTTGATCTCACAAAACACATAGAATCATCCTGTTATTTCAGGTTGATCATGTTACTAGAGGATCTGCACGGCCCAAACTTATCTGACCTTGCCTGATCTTAGTATTGTGCAAAACATGTCAAGCTCAAGAAGAAACAGCAGAAAGATCAGTTCTTCATGGCAAACCATTAATCCTTATTTTGTTAGATGAGTAGCTTCACTTTTGAATGTAGATAACTTTCTTGAACTCCATGAATTACTGGTCAAATTCCTGCTACAGGCATTAATTAGATATTTGGACTTCTTCTGACACTATAGATCATTACAGTGTCTGTAACTGTAAATAAATTTTCTCTCAATATGTCACTCAAACTTCTTAGCTATTTTGTTTCTTTTTTTGGCTGTAATCTTTACATGTTTCCATAGTATCTTTTTATGTATTTCAATGTCATTTGTGCAAATATGTTTTTTGTTTACAAATTAATTAATGTGACAAAAAATTGTAGCTTAAGGAGATGGGTGGAAATGGTAGCCTAACCAGAGGCGAAGAAGCTGCTGATGCTAGCAAGGTATCTGATCAATCAGCTGAAAGGAAAAAAAGTTTGGTGGACTGGATGAACTTGATTAAACCTGCTAATGGGGAGAAAGATCACTGGGTACGTTTAGATGCTTTTTCTTTGGTTATTAAAGAAAATTTTCAACTTGATATTTGTTGGTGTGAAAAAATGATTATTCTAGAGATACTTTCATTTGTTTTTGTGACTTAAAACCTTATTTGTTTCTGGAGCAGGTGCTGGCTCTATTGCCCTTTGTTGATTTTATATTGTTTGCTGCATATGAGAGGCTGAAGTGTCCCTTTTTTTTGTGATGTATTTTGTTTATGTATTCATATATGCTGGTGGTTTTGGTCAAAGAAGCTATTAGTAAATCTGGCTTGCAATGTATACTGAATGAGACTATCCATATTATTGACTGGCCAGCTGGGCATCTTAATTTTTGAGTTATTGTTGTATTTCCCTTGATTCAGAATTGCTATTACGATTCTTATGATCTGCAGTAGTTGAAGCATACCTGTATTGCCATACATTTAGGTTCTGGATGAAGCTGTTAGCAAATGCACATCATGTGGATCAGATTTTGGAGCTTTCAATCGTAGGGTGATGATTTTCATCTAATCAGTTTTCTTTTCAACCTTGTTTGATATCACAATTTTCCTTGTGATATAGCATGACAATTCCATTCTTTACTTTCAGCATCATTGTAGGAATTGTGACGATATTTTATGCGACAAGTGCACAAAGGGTAGAATTGCTCTCACTGCAGAAGAAAATGCTCAGCAAGTCCGAGTTTGTGATAGATGCATGGTATATTGACTGATTTATCCTTTACTTTTAACATCATTGCACAAATTGGTTTTTGTACTTTTGATGATGTCATTTCTTACTCCTGAAAATTGATGCTTGTAGAGATATGCTGTTTTAAGTTTGAACTATGTCAGGTTGGTCTTCACTGAAAATGTATATTAAATAGTGGTTCAAATTTAGGTGTCTGCAAAACCTTTTGGGTTCAGGAGAAAGTTTCGGTTGTTGATATTCTGGAAGTCGAGATGATGTTGGTAAACGTTATTTAAGTCTTTTAAGATATTATATTTATAATGGGTCTTCTTCTAGCAGTAGGCATTTGTTGTTCCAATCTCATAAAAAATCTGATGTATTGTTGCTAAAAGGAGATCTTTTTCTTTTATGGAAGCTAGGTTTGCTAAAAACATTTTACCCCTCCATTGACTATTGATTGTCTTTTAAAGAGATTTGTGTTTTTATAAGGATCCTCCTTGAAACAATCTGTAGTGATAGACTCATATATTTTAGTATTATCATTAATCATAAGGGTGAAGAAAGTGTTTTTTAAAGAAAATATGATTTGTTTAGCCAATTGAGTGAATTACTTTTCATTTTACATCTTTATTGAATTTCCATCCAGAGGATTTGCTGCAAGTCCATTAGCTAGAATTTGCACCTTAGGTTGATAAAACACTATTATCAGTCAGTGGTAGTCCCGCTTACATTATGACGTAAATTGTCTTAGTTGATCAATATTTTATTTTTTGTTCATGGATGTTCTACAAAAGATCTGAACTAGTTCTTACATTATGGCTATTATTAACCAGTGGTGGTACACTTACATTATAGCTTGAATTGTCTTACTTGAACTTTCTTTTCTTTGTTCATGGATGTTCTACAAAAAATTTGAACTAGTTTGTCCTCGAGAAATTCACTGTCTTGTCTTGTGTTTGGGCCCTCTGAGTTCATATTACATGTAAGCATTAGAGTTGGCAAGTTGCTTTGCACGTGTGAACTTAGTGTTGACTTGTCACCAAATGCTGACATGTGGTCACCAATTTTGATTAACTTTCACTAGAGAAAGGTGTTGTCAATGGGGCCAGATTATGTACTTTGTGGTTGCTGAACTAATTTCCTGGGATATTGAAAATTACTGAATTAACTTTTGTGAACTATGTAAATCTCACTGTCATGTGAAATTTAATTTTGTATAAAGCTGGAAAATTTCGTTTTTCTTCACATATAGTGTAGAAACTATGTGGAAATAAAACAGCCCTAACATGCTTGATCTGCTAATTTAAGTACTGAAACTTAAAATTGCATGGTTGTTAGTATGAATGTTAGATATTCTGAGCATTGACTGAAAAACACGACTTGAGAAGTGATTTGCTTGATGTTACATGGGAGTCTCTCACGTTGAATAGGCAGAAGTTTCTCAAAGGTTAAGCAATGCAAAAGAAGCTGTCAGCAAACCTGTCGGTCTGCAAAGTCATGAAGATCTTGTGCGAAGGCTTCAGGTGCAGTCTTTTTTATTGCTATATACCATCATGTTTAGACAGATGTCTCGCTGTGGTACTTTATATGGAGGGCATATTTTTCTCATTGTTGGAAAATGATCTAGTTAGCCAGCTTTATTAGTTCTTGCATCTAACTTCTTTAACCCAGATATTATGATGAATAATTAAGGTTTTGGTCTTGATTTTTGCAACAGGAGGAATTGAACAAGAATCATAAGTTGGGTACTTTACTGCTATATTGTAGAACATTATACTATGTTTTCTGATATAACATGTACTACTATTGACTAATTTATGGTAGTACGTATTTCATAGGTTCAAATTCTGATGAGTCTTGGAAGCCAATGAGGGAAGTAGCATGTCCCATCTGCACAGTCCACCTTCAGGTCTATAATATCAGAACTTTTTTTTTTCTGCAACATGATAAGCTTTTTCCTTATCTCTTCATCTATTTTCCAAACTGGAATTTTGCTGATGTGTTGTTAGGACTGAATTCTATGATATTTACCTTGAGTTTCAGGTGCAAGTTTCTGCCTCAGGCTCCCAAACAATCGAATGTGGTGTCTGTCAACACCCTTTCTTGGTCAGTGCTGATTGATATCTGATTTCGCCTTGCCATGCCATTGCAATTTCTATCCTCCTATAATTCTCTTTGACAAGCAGTAGCATCGCACATGCTCTCTGCGGTCAACTTGGTTGTATACCCAAGTTGCCTGCATTTTTGTAAGTGAACTTACGTAAGCATTCACCTCATAAAAGGTCAAGTGTGGAAGCTATGCTTTCCAAGAGTAGTGTGAAGATGAAAACCAGGACCTGGATGAGCGAATAAATAGTAATGCTTGTAATGACTGTTGGTGTGCAAAACTTGTTCGGTGACCACATAGATTTGTTGGTAGGAATTGCTTTTTGGCACAGTTCGTGGCTACTATGGCGGTGAAGTAAACATAGTGATGAGTGCTTTTGTATGCTTTCATATAGAAATGATAACTGTCATTAACTTTTACTACCAACTTTATTTTTTTTTCCCTATCAGAAAAGTGATTCTATGATATTCTATTTCTTTCTTTCTTGACTTAAGAGAATATTTCATAGATGAGATTATTTGACAGGTTGATGCAGGTCGAGTCAGCCACAGCCCCACATCGAGTCAATAAACCGTGGCCGGTTTCAGGTTTCATTTACTGCATTCTTCTTTTTCCCTTGTTTGAGTTCTGCAGCCTTCCATATATTAAAATGGTTTGTAGTTAAACTAAGCAATTTGATAGATGCAGACAACTTCTTGTTTTGGTTCTCATTCTATTTGTTCCTATCTACTGCTAATATCCTATGCCAATTTAATGTATTCATGCAAAGCTCAAAAAATAACTTATAGATATGCTGACATTGTTAGTCTTCATCAATTGATTGTTATATTGAACTCAAATTGATATTAATATTAGAAACATAACTTGTCAAACAATCATCGTTAGTAAAATGCGACAGTATAAAAATATGAATCAATGTCTTCATTACGATTGTTGTTGTTGCTAATTCAAACAACTAGGACATAATAAATGATATGATCCTTGTGATATCATATATGTAAATCAGGCACATAATATACAGATGATATATCATGGGTATATAAAAATATAAATAGTAAAATATATATAATTTTATACCTCGAAACCACCAAAACATGTGTATTTGTGAAAATTCTCTAGTCAAACTACTCTAAAAAAAATTTCAATAAACAATAACTTGGCACAAATTATTGAAAACATTTGATTATCAATATAAAAATAATAGTAGACAAATGAATCAAAATATGCAGATTGACAAATAAATAGTGTTTCAGAAAATCAACATAAGATTAACTTGGTTTGATAAATTTCTACCTATATTTATAGAAAAAAATTAAATTCTTCATTATATAAGATTAACTATGAGGTTTTTTGAGTTATTCTCCCTCGCATGATTTTTTTTTAACATCTTCTTATATAAATCTAAAGTTCTTTTCACTTTAACTCTAGATCTCCAAGAGCACTTAAATGTCTTACTTTTTTCTCTCATCAAAATCTTGAGATTTATTAGAATAAATCCCAATTCACCTAGAAATTTTAATTTAACTAGAAAATTTTTTCAACTAAATTGAATATAATTAGAACTCCTAAAAAACTTACCAAATCGAAGGAGAATCTTTTATTCAAAATCTATAATTGGAGGACATTTGATTGATTATATAGGGAGAGAAGCATGATAATTATGCAACTATAATTGTGTTTGACAATCAAAAGAGCTGTCCTCATCAACCACTCAAATGCTGTTGAAAAAACTGATTATAAATTGTATAATTTATAATCTGAAATGGTTTCAATAAGTTAGTGTATAGTAAATAATCTCCGTAAAAGATAAGTTCAAGAGTGAAATCCAAGCTTAAAATATTCCAATTTTAGTATGATGTGTCATAATTTCTATTTTAAAAAGTAGTCATTAGACCTATGAGAATAGTAAACCAAATTGAATAATATAATAGTAAAGAGATATCAAACAAATAATTCTATGAGTTTGATGAAAATGAGGCATTATGATTGTCTATTATGGTTTTTTTTCTGTGATATGAACAGAGGTAATGACTTTCTATGAATAGACTATGTCTTTTGCTGGTCTCAAGATAGGGTCTGACAAGTTCTAAATTGCGAAAGTTAGCTTTCTATATCAACAGTTAACAAATGCTTGATTATAGTGATAGTGTAGTTCTGGTCCATTTGGATAAAAGGATCTTAGTCGAGTTTGAAGGTTCTAATTTGTGATTATTTTAGTGTCTGAGATTTATCTTTTGCTGAATCAACTGTTGACTTGTAGAAGACTAGTAGCAATCTTCATGAGATTATTTGAGAAGCTTGCTAAGTTTCATACAAATGCTCACCAACTAATGACATGGCTACTGTTTCAGTATTTTCAATTATGGTGTTGCTATCATTTATCATTAGTTTCAGCATCCACGCCTTGTGGTTTGAATTATGCGCCTTGCAAGCATAAAACTGACCTCTGAATCAGTATTTCTTCATGTCAATTCCCAGTTTATTTAATGAGATTATGTTAGCAGCAGCTGTTGTGATTATTGTTTGCAATTCCTAATATCACATATGGTAAAAAGTTTAAATTGACATGATAATTCCAGTATAAACATTTAACTCATGAAATGCTTATTATAACATCACGACAATCATCATGATGATTAGCTTGTTAGCAAATTGCTTCATGGTTCATGCTACATGGATAATTCACCTGCAAAAACTTTCTTATAAATTGTCATTTATGATGCTTTAGTCATATGTTGAGGCTTATCTTTCTTTTATTTTATGATCAAGGCACATTTATTCTTTAGTTCATTAGGGACAAAGAGGCTCAGAGCATTGATGCTTCACTTATTGGAATTTGAGAATCATGTTCATTTATCATTTTTTTAAAACTATTATATTAGTCCTTTACTAGAAAATATATTTAGTGGTTTCTCAAATTTTATTATTGAATAGTCTATTTGTTTACTTGCTTCTTATTCTTGTTTAACTTCTAGTTTGCCCCTCAATATTCTACAATATTTCTTGCGAACTATTGGCAATTACTCTATAGGAATTGTGACTTCTGTTAGTCTCTGTTATATTTATGTAAGAAGGAAAAAAGAGACATTAACTAATTCTTGAATTGCATTCTAGATATTCATTTGTCACCGGAGCATTCATCAATAATATTTTTACACATCTCAATTCCTTTAGCTTTTGCTTTTTCTTGTTTATTTATGTGCTTTCACTTTGCACTTTTCTGCAAAAATATATTGTAAACTGATATTTAGCTCATTTTTTCATCATTTTAAAACTAAAGAATTATCATACTAAGAATGTAGGTTTGTCCAAAGAAAGCCTACCTTGTTGGAGTTGAATATAAAGGCACTAAAGATAATACTTTTTCTGTTGATTAATCACTTGAATAATTTGCACAATTAGCTTATATTGCTCCACTTATCAAAAACATGGTTTTTAATTTCGATGTGTACTGCCCGATATAGGTAGTACGTATTGGTCCAAAAGCCTCTCGACGCGCGGATTGCCTGCTATCAATCAGTGCCAAATTTTTGGCCCCGTATCACCCGATACAGGGTTGTATTGGGCAGTAACAGTCGAAATTTCAACCATTACCGACTTGTATCCTATTTTAGACGTACTGCTCGATATGGTATGCCTCGATACGTACCGTACTGAGCCAGCACAAATTGAAATTGTGAATCTTGATCAAAAGTATGTTTCTTATTCTCCTGATTGAACATGATGTAGTGAATAGTCCTATGGTTTCTCTAAGTGTGCATTTCTAGAGGTCTAGAATTTAGGAGTATATTATTGCTTTGGGTCATTGAATGATGAAATTTAGAAATATATCTTTCTGAGGTTTTTTTTGGCATGAACTCCATCCTCTAATGTTACATAGAAAATATTTCATTGATGTCACTTACCTAGTCTTACATGACATGTCATATTTAATAACTTATACATCCTGTTGTATTTGTCTCCTTCAAAATTCATAAAGTGTTGCCAACAACAAAACAAGAGGTGAAGATTAGAAATGTTGTATGATTGGTTATATTTATTAGGGTCATATAATGTTGAACTTTTCAATGCTTGTGACTTAAATTCAAACACTCACAATCGTGGTTGCTTGCTATCTGGCTGAATAAGTTTAGGTGCTGTTGGGTTCATTGGTTATGTTAATGTTGCTTTGAGCTCGAGATCTTGGTTAGACGAATTTAAAAAAATCAAAGAGAATATGAAGAAGTCAGAAATTCGGAAGAAAAATATATTTTTCATATATTTTTGTGGTTTTAAATAGAATATTAAATGCCAAGCTACCTTTCTTGTGATCCTAGAGTTCTTTCGTGGTGATTGTTATTTATCATTTTTTACAAGAATTAGTGACCAAATGACATTCCCATAACATGGGTCTTTCCCTCTGTTTTTTAAAATTGTCATGGAATAGTACAGTCAAAATTTAATAATCTGTAAACTCCTCGACTTCCGATCTTTGCTTATTAAGGAGTCTTTGTTCTGATGAAATTAGTGAGCAATTTATCAATGGTTTTGGACCGTTCATTTCTCAGGTAACTAGAATTGCATTATGTAGATACGGAATGATTGGATAGTGTCACTTGGTAGAACGAATTTTTTTGGCTTATGCTATCTAGTTTCAACATTCACTACTCTTTCTAGAGTGCTTGTGATCAGGATTTCAGTTATGCTCACTGATCCAGAGTTTTGTTTAGGCTTGCTTATCGAAATTAAAGGATTTATATTGGCTCTGGAAAGGGTGCTGAAGTCAAGTACCTAGTCCGAGCCTTTCATGTTGAAATTATAATTTCATTAGCAACAAGTTCGTATGCATTTATGATGTAATTATTATATAGTCATTAAAGCTTTCTAATGTGGTATTTTATATTGCTTGCTTTGTTTTAACTAAAATGATTACTCACAACATTCAAACTAAAATGACACTACCGACGGTTGAGGAAAGGAGAAGGAAGCAGGAAGAAAACTGGAGGTAGAAGGAGGCCTTCGAGAAAAAGGAAGAAAAGAAGAGGAGAATATGCAGGGTTTGTGGGTAGTAGCTACACAATAGCCTGGAGAGGGTGAACACTTGGCAGTAGTTATACATAAAGCCCACCATCGCCCTATAATTGGTCGCCTCCCTCTACCTGCAACCCTTGCATGAGAGCCCACCATTGCCGCTTGCAGCCCTCGTGCAAGGGCCTGCTGCTGCCACCTACAACTGTGGTCGCCCCACTTGGCCCGCAGCCCTCATGGGAGGGCTTGCCGCTATGGCTTGTAGCCCTCGAGCGAGGTTTGTTGCTGCACCTTGATCGTTAGTTGCAAAGGGAATGCACAGCCTCCTCGCACCCCTTCCTCGTTAGCATGGTCTCTTGGGCATCCTTGCCATTGGCTGCAGCCTCCATTGTTGGCCGTGGAGGTTGCACCTTCATCGCAGGTCCTGCGAGTGGGGGCGGTTGGTGCGGTGGAGGGGTCAATTGGTACGGCGAAGGCATGACTAGGGGCTAGGTGGAGGGTGGTGGCTGATGGGAGTGGAATGTTCATTTTGACAAAAAGAGGTACTCTTTATGGGTATAGTGCACCTTTGTTTTTTTCTTTTTTTACTTCTGTTGCAATAACCTATAATTCTACAACTAAACCATGAGCGATACACCGAGTATACAGGTTCATCTGCTGAAAGGATTTGGTCTGCCATGTACCAGGATTATTACCAGGATTATTTTCCACAAATCTAGTTATATGTTTTTTCTTTTGTTTCTTATTTCTTGTCCAGACATTTTGTTCAGTTATTTTTGCATTAAATGCTGAAATAATTGGAGATGATATGTTTGATATTAGTTACTGGTAATTCTTTTGTGTTATTGTTTTCCACATGCTCAGCATTGCTAGTTGCTTAGATTAGGTGATTCGACAATGAGTTTACTAAGAAGCTTATATTAATTAAATTTTTCTTTGGACATACCATGTGAATGTATACAGTTTCTTTTCAAATCAATTTAAGACTTGATTTAGTGATTTTTTACGACAATCTATGTTTTCGTTGTGTAACATTGTTGGTCAACATGCTGTTTGTAAATTCTAGGTGATAAATTTTATGTTGCATTTGCTTTCTTATCTCTAGCTCTCATCATCTTAATTCCTTCTGAAGAACCATGTTACGAGAAGAGACTGGTATAAGATTGATCTCTGGGATTCCAGTCCGCATAGCTTCTGCATATCTCCTTGAAGCATATACAGATTTGGTATCTTCCGACACTCTATTTGGGATTCCAGTCCACATTAGCTACTGGAAAATGATTTTTAAATTTTTTTCAGCCATTAATCCCTAATATTCTTCTAAATGAGATAAGTGGGAGGGGGGGTGGGGATGAATATTTTGATTTGTTTTGTGAGCGAGCATAATTTATCCTAATTCTAGAGTGATATTCCCATCAAATACTTCCATCTGCATGAAGATAATTCTTATTTGATGATGTTTGCATGTTTCTATCCTTTAGCTTTTGTATCAAGTTATGGTCATACAATTCCAGGTTACAGCAAGAAATCCATGCCCGGTGCTTTTCAGACATGTATTATGGTTCATCATCATAAGTCTGAATGTACTGGATCAATCAGCAGAGTTAATGGACAACCATTAGAGGTTTCACGGAAACAAGGACTTCATTGGGGAAGTTCTTTCTTTCCTTTCTCGGCCTTACCCTCGGTCAAATGCAATCAGATTATGCAAGGTAGAAATGGCTGCCACGGTAAGAGGCTTTGGTCACTACAAAATTTTGGGAATTCAAATGTATGCAGCTGTCTCTCCCTGTGCAGTAAGATTTTTTTCCTATTATTAAAGTCCTTGGTGCTTATTTGCTACCTTCACCTTCCTGCACAACAAAAATGGTCTATAGATTGGAGGAACGCCATTGTGGACCTTCTATATTGGTTTGGTATGAAGCCCCCATTCAGCACATAGGCTGGCCTTTCCATGCTAGTTGGTAGATATCATGTGTCAAGGTTGGCAACCTTCTTTCCAAAATCTTTGCATCAAAATGCAAGTGCAGCCAAAAGAAGCAAATGGCAGACCCTGTTGAAAATATCATATGTTCGTTGCTGCTAAATCAGTGGTCTGATTTAGCCTTGAGATTGTTATTTAAGTTGTTGAATCAGACCTCCAATGGAATCTGTTCATGGGAAGAATTCATTTGTAAAAAGTACAAAAATCAAAACCAAAGCATAGCACAATCTACACTTTGGCGGGCTTCATGTATTGACTCAACCATGATTAGTTGACTTTGTTGAAAAGCTAGGAATAGATCTAATTTTTAAATTATGGTAAAAAAAAGTTAAAATGTTGCCAGGTATAGATGTCAGATTTGAAGTTGGGGGAAGTAGTCCTATTGTACCTTTTAAAAAATAAGCTCATGGTGACATCTATATGAGTGGAATATTGACCAATACATATGTAGAATTTCACATTGTTTCTAAGAAAGAGTAGGGTTTGATGTCTCCTCTAATGCTGTGTTACCTTTGCTTGGAATTGGTGTTCCAAAATCATTGCCAATAGGTTTTGTGTCTTTTCTTATATTTGTGGCATTTCTCTACTGTATTATCAGTTTAGTGTATTTTTTGCATGAGATAAAGATACTTATGTAGGTCATTAGAATCCAAAAACAAAGCAAAAAAATCCTGGATCCTTTTCTTATATACATGTGTTCTGTTGCATCTTTCTGGTGTGTCCTTGCATGTGATAACATATGGTTCTATAGTTTATTATACTCTAAAATAATTAAGTGCTACTTATGATTATGGATATATATGATTATATTTTAGGATTATTTAGATACTGCAGAATTCAGATCATATCTACAACCTCCTAAAGTACAAATGGAAGTTATCTTAACGAATTACATTTTCATATTCTGGAATGTACATTTCTGCATGCATAGACCTTAAGATATCGACTTAATCCAGTTTGGTACAGTATAATATTTTTTTATGATTGTATTATGCTTCAATCTGCTGATCACAATAACTTAAATAACATTCTTTTGATCGATGTACTTCAGGATGCAGAGATTGTTTGGAACATGCCAAATACAACACTAGCAATGATGTGGAGTATCTGAAAACATAAAAATATTTGTGAGGCAGTTGCTCTACAATCCTAGATTTCTATCTGCATATCCCACAGCTTTTGTTGAAGCAAAGCTCTGTCAAGTTGAACAACAGCGTGAGCTGAATTAGCAGATTCAAAAACAGCCCTGAAACTTTATGTTCACATTGTGAGCTTGATTGTTTTTCTAATTGTGTGGATGTGCCTGTTAAATTTATGAAATTTGTGTCCATGTTGTAGTGTAGTGATGGCCTATGTAGGATGTGAGAAATGTCGACTGTGGGAAAATCTTCAAACTCAAGGTTTAGTTCTCGTCTCCATTTATAGTCTAAAACTATTTATACTAGCCTTTGTCAAGATTTCATATATTCATTTGCTAGGTTTCTCCCACAAAGTCATGAATCAGAAAACGATTTGTGGTTCATTGTATGATTGACATTTCCTATCTTGTAGAATACTTGTGGCGAATTCTTGGGTAGATTTTTGTTTTTCTTTTGATCTTTTTAATTAATATATCTTATATACAAAATATAGATCTTATTGTTGCTAGTGTTCCCAGGTTAGTCTTATATTTGCACTCTCTAGAAAGTTATTTTCACAATGGAAACTTAATATTTCTCTGAAGGTAAATTTAGTAAAAAATATATTTTTTTTTTCACGAAAAGCTTTCTTTTGTTTATTTTTAATGAAATGTCCCTTCATAATTTTTTTTTTACCTTTTTATCTCTGTATAAATATGTGGAGCGTGTAGTTTGGTTTAGTAAATATCTTTTTACTACACTTCAAAATAGGTTCAAAGCCAATTTAGGATATATATATATATATATACACTAAGTTTGTGCTACAAATAAGAGGTCATGGGCTTCGAAGCACATCCAAGTGCATAGGAGCATAAAGACCTATAAAGATTGATATAATTATGTGCTAAACAATTAGAGTTTATATCAAAATGATTGAAGCGAATGATATATAATCGTGAAGTTAAGGCCTTGATGTCTAAAATAATATTTTTTAGAGTCCAAGGAGGATCTTAGTCGAAATTAATAATATTAATGAGTTGAAGTGAATCTATAAAGGCTTTAAAGTGATGTAGATGGAGGAGCAAGGCTTACTTTAATCCCTTCAAAATTATCATTCCCTCGGCCATGAGTGGATTGGAAACACAAGGAAAGCCACTAGCCATCAGTAGGTTGCCTTCAGGATCTTTGATGGCAAATCCACCACTAGGTTGCCTTCAGGATCTTTGATGGCAAATCCACCACTTTTACCCATAGAAATAGGGCTATGAGAATGATCACATTCCTTTCATTATTGCTAGTTCCCTCAGATCTTCTATAGTTAATAAAATTTTTAGAATCAACCATAGCCTTATAGAATAGGGATAGAAGAGTAGATTGATGATTGTAATTATTACGATATAATCAAGAAAGCTAAAGATAACTAGTAATAAAACTCCTAATCTAAAATTCATCCTAAACCTCTAAGTTTGTTCCTTCCTCTAACCGGGACTCTTCATCCTAGCTATTGAAGGATAGGAGGGAGTATAGAAGTTTTTTCATAACTAAGGACCAAATAGAGGTAGCAAATTATACTAAAAAGAAAATGTTTGGAGAAGTCAGTAAAGAGGTGACAAATCAAGTATAGTTAAGATTGGAAGTGTAAGATTTGGGCAAATCAATCGGTTGTAAGTAGGCCCTTTTAAAAGTTTCCCAATGAAAGGTTTGATCTTTGGGCAACTACAAGTTACCATAATGTCTTTCAACTTGTCTAATAATTTTTCTTATTATAGTCATCCTCTTTGATAAATCTATATGCATCATTGGCGTTGATTAGACCTTTAGGGGTAAGGGTCTAGATCCATGCATCAGCATAGGGGACTTGGGGAATATGAATATGAAAAATACTTCAAATCAGAAGAGGGTGGAAAAGATCTTACAAAATAACTAAATTTCAGTTTCCTCTAATAATAAGATCGGATACGGTATCAATGTTCATAATAACATTAATATTAAAGTAAGTGGGCCATCTATTGGAAGGAATATTACAAAGCCAAGGGTCATCTCAAACCTTTATGGTACTACTAATATTGATGATTCTCTTAAGCTTGCTCTTAACAAGGGAAATCAAATGGCAAAGATCACACCTAGTCTTAAATATTCTATTGTGTTTATAATATATCTTCATTTTTAGTTTGTTGTATAGTGGTCTAAAGTTTATCTTTGTGGTTTAACATAGGAAGGATCCATTAGGCACCAATAGATTTCTTGACTACTAGAAGGCACCAATAAATGTTCTTGATGGGAGAACGTCTATATAAACGAGGTTTTTGGTCCTTGGGCTCTATCTCTCTCTCAAGTCTAAAGGATTTCCAACACCATCTAATGTGAGAGTTCTGAGCCTAGAAGTGCCAAAATACAAAGAGAAACCATTGTTGAAATTATCGACAACAATGGCTAGAGGTATGCAATTTTCGTTTCCGCATTAGTTTTCTTGTGTTTCTATTATGGTGGTTTAGAAACACATTTTCGTATTAAATTTTCTAACAGTTGGTATCAAAGCAATTAATCTTTACCTTGATATAAAAGAGTTTTTATTTTTATACCATGAATATGGCTTGATTTTGGTTTCGTTTTTAAACCTTTTGATATATTTCATGTTGAAAATCATGAAGATATAACATTTTCAGTATTTTTAGTCGGTAAAATACTTATACATTATATATGAATATTTGATTATATTAATTTATAATTTACCCACATGGATTATGAATTGGAATATAATTTGATAGTTTTTTCATAAGGAATATTTGAATTAAAATATTAACCCATAGGTAATTTTTATGTCATGAGATTTATCTTTTGGAATATTTAACATTGGTAAAACATGTAATTTAATCTATTAAGCCTCAAATTTTGACATAACATATTTGATTTTATATCGTTTCTCTGTTAATTTTTTTAATATTCGATGTGACATTCTCAGGGTGATAACTATAAGATATGGAAGGAGAGGATTCTCCTCCATTTAGAGTGGATGGATATTGATTATGCCATTAGGAAGGACAAACCACCTATAGTCACTAATACCAGCACTCTAGTTGAGGTCGCATTATATGAGCGATGGGAGCGATCCAATCGGCCCAACGTAATGTTTATCAAGACTAAAATAACTGCTGGCATACATAGTTCTGTTGACCAGCATGAGAAGGTCCAAGACTAGCTACAAGTTATCAATGAGTAATTTATCACTTCGAAAAAGGCACTAGCAAGTACCCTAATAATGATATTCTCATCCCTCGGACTCACCAACATAAATGGTGTGCATGAGCATAAGAAACACAAATGCGAGATATTACAGCTTAACTTAAGAAACCCGAGGTTAATATGTCAAAATCTTTCCTAGTGCACTATATTATGAATACCCTTCCACATTAATACAAGCCTTTTAAGATTTCATATAATACACATAAGGATAAATGGTCAATCAATAAATTAATTGACATATGTGTTCAAGATGAAGAGAGGCTAGTGATGGAATTGGGTGAGAGTGCATTGGTGGTAACTACTCATGGGAAGAATAAAACTGACAAAAATCAAGTCAATCAAAAATCTAATCAATAGGGAAAATATAAAATACCACCCTAAGCTTGTTAGGATCAATACGTCACTAAGAGGGGGGAGGGGATTAGTGCAGTGATAAAAATTATGTTGATTGGAAAGTTTCGTTTGATAAAATTGTTTCGTCAAAGCTCGTATCGGAAAGTAATGAAAGTAATAACTTAGGATAAATGTAAAGCCTAGAGTGTAGATAAGTAATGAAAGAAAGTAGTAAGGAAAGAACACGACAAATTTATAGTGGTTCGGTCGTTGTGACTGACGTCCACTTCCGATTTCTCCTCCGTCGAGGTCACCAGCGTCCACTAATGGTCTTCCTTCAATGGGTGAAGACTAACCACCCTCTTACAATACTTTCTCCTTTTCATGGGTTTAGGAGAGAACCCTTACAAGTCTCACACCTCATTTTAATGATCATAAAACATAGAGAGGGAGGAGGAGGACACATCACTTTTACAATTCTTTCACACCTCAACACTTTAAGATTTTATAGGCCATAATGGCTTCAAAATTGGAGCCTAAAAGTGTCTCATCCTGGGTTTTCGGGGTACTAACGGTACCACCGCCTGACACTCTGACATTGGGCGGTACCACTTCCCAGTCTGACGGTACTACCACCTAACGGAGCCTCGAAGACTGGGCTCTAGTGGTACCACCGCTTGATAGGATGGCACCACCGCCTGACAGGGTGGTACCACCACTTGGCAGCAATAATTATCGACAATACCACTGCCCAGGCTTCTTGGTGACTGAGCCCTGGGCGGTTCCACCGCCCTAATATGGTGGTGCCAGCGTCAGACAAGGTTTAGCAACCTGTTTGGACTTTGAATCCAGCCCAAACCAGTCCAATTACGGGCCCAGTTGGCTCGTAATAGGTTTAATGGGATTACCTCCCAAACCTAACCCTAATTATATGCTAACTTCATTCAAGGCATACACTAAACAAAACAAGCCCGATATGTCTAGGTTTCTTCCAGTGAGCTTCCGACGATCTTCCGGCGGACTTTCGACGATCTTTTGGCAATCTTCCAACGGACTCCCGACAAGCTCTTGGACTTCATGATGATCTTCTTAGCGAGTTCCGATGAGCTTCTTCTCGGCAAATTCCGGCGGCACTTCCAACGAACCCCCGGACTCCCGACAAACTCTCGAACTCCCAAAGAATTCTCGATCTTGACTTCGGTACTTCGTTTTGCTTTATGCCTTAATCGCTATAGTAGTTAATCCTGTATACTTTTCTCAATATATAGATTGGATCAAACAATTTACCAATTGATTTCATCATCAAAATTCGAAATTCAACAATCTTTCCCTTTTTGATGATGACAATCAATTGATGACGGAGTTAACCTTAACTCTCCCTATCTATATGTCATACTTGAGAAAAGTCACTCTTGAATTCAAGATCTTTGAATTTAAGCACCAAACCGATAAGTTATATGCATTTAAATTTATTGACATGCACATTATGATACTAATCATATTTTACCATCTCAAAATACGATGCTATATATTTATCAAAATGATGTTAAGGCGACATCCATTTTCAAGTCCAATATCGAATGATCATTTTCAAGTATGATATAAATTTCAAATATGAAATTTAGTAAGATTTAAATTTTAAGTTTGATAAAAGATTACAATTCATCAATCCGAGGCATGATACAAATTGGAAGTAGGAAATTAAGCATGATAAATTCGATACCTTATCATAATGAAAGACATTTATCATTTTGATACAAAATCAAGCATAATTTTAAGAATGAAACATTTTCAAGTATCCATGCCATATTACGATGTGTTTTAAGCATTCATAATACATACGATGCATATGTGATACATTTTGATATTTTTCATGTATTTAGTATTTACGAAGTATTAGACGATACCAATCATATTTCAACAAGTATTTGTAATACATTCAAGCATTTATGATACGATACATTTTACACATTATTTCAAACATTTATAATGCCAAGTTGTCATCAATTTGCCACATTTATCATTATGATACGAAATTAAGCATGATTTTAAGAATGAAACATTTTCAAGTATCCATGCCATATTACGATGCGTTTTAAGGATTTATGATACATATAATGCATATGCGATACATTTTGATATTTTTTAGGTATTTATGATATATTAGACGATACCAATCATATTTCAAGTATTCGTAATACATTCAAGCATTTATGATATGATACATTTTACACATTATTTCAAGCATTCATAATGTCAAGTTGTTATCAATTTGCTACATTTCTCCCCTTTTGTCATCAACAAAAAGGAGAACCATTCAACAATGCAAGTGTTTTTTTTTTAAATATTCAAGTAGGTTCTACACTAATTTATCCATGCTAGCAAACAAGAGAAGTTTAGTAAAAACTTTGTATAAAAAGTGAGAAGCTAGCATTTTTGCTTAGAAGCTTTTTGGTTCTTCTTAAGATATGCAAGTTTCTTTCTTCCTTTGTCATAAAAATAAGAAGAAGAGGAAGAAGAGTAAGGGAGGAATTTATTCTCCATAAGAAATCAAGAAACAAATTCATGAAAGGATTCGAACCAAGTCAAAACCATAATAAATGAGTTTCATTGAATCAAGCTTCTATTTTAGCAAAGAGAAAGGATTCATTAAAAGAATCAAGATGTCCATACAAAATCAAATCCCTATTCTTGCAAATGATCATCACATACTAAAAGTTCCTGAATAAAAATTCTTCTTTCCTGAGAAGAGTGAGGAAGAATTCATGGGAAAGGATCATCAAATGAAAGATCAAAAATCCATAAATCAAACTTCATAAAGCAAATCTCTTTTCTTCTAAATAGAATGATAAAGAATTCATAGGAAACGATCTCAATTTAAAAAGAAAATTTAAGTTACAAAAAATCAAGAAATCCGAGAAGTATAAAAGAGAAACTCATGCATCAGAAAGATTTAACATGTCTAATTCTTAGAGTTTTACATGTATTATACCATCATCAAGAAGCGTATCATAATATTGAAAAGTACTATACTTAGTGCATAGTTATACTTGTTGTGCATTATTCTACATTCATCGAACAAATCATAAAAGGCACTTAAAAACTCATTGAAAGATAAATTTGTATCTAAAGAATCACTTACCTCATCTTTGATAGCCATTAGTATGTTGTTGGTGATTTTCTTGTTGCTTTGTTCTTCATCTTCAGAATAGCTCGAATCATTCCACGTTGTTTTGAGCGCCTTCTTCTTCTTTGGTTGTTTCTTCTTCACTTGGGGACATTCACTTTTGAAATGTCCTGGCTTCTTATATTCGTAGCATATAACTTATTCTTTCTTGGGTTCAATTTTATTTTAGTATTATTTTAAAATTTATTTCTTTTTATGAATTTTTTGAACTTTCTTGTCAAGAGTCTCAAGTCATCATCATAGTCCTCATCATTTGAACTTCCTTTCAAGTGGTCTTCATAAGTTCTTAGTGTCATATCCTTCCTATTCTTTGGAAGCTTATTCTCAAGCTCTTTATGAGCATTGCAAGTCATCTCATAGGTCATTAATGATCCAATAAGTTCTTCAAGAGGGAAATTATTCAAATCCTTGGCCTCTTGAATGACCGTAACTTTAGGGTCCCAACTCTTTGGAAGAGATCTTAATATTTTATTAACGAGTTCAATGTTAGAAAAACTTTTACCAACCGCTTTTACACTATTGATAACATCCGTAAACCAGGTGTATATGTCTCCAATGGTCTCACTTGGTTTTATCCGAAACAATTCATAAGTATGGACTAAAAGATTTATTTTGGACTCATTTATTCTACTAGTGCATTCGTGAGTGATTTCGAGTATATGCCAAATATCGAACGTCATTTCACAAATAGATACTCAATTAAACTTATTTTTATCTAAATCACAAAACAAAACATTCATATCTAAATCAGAGTGACCTGCTCTGATACCAATTATTAGGATCAATATATCACTAAGATGGGGTGAATTAGTGCAGCGATAAAAATTACGTTGATTTGGAAAGTTTCATTCGACAAAATCGTTTCGTCAAAGCCCATATTGGAAAGTAATGAAAGTAATGATTTAGGGTAAATGTAATGCGTAGAGTGCAGATAAGTAATGAAAGAAAGTAGTAAGGAAAGAACACACTGGATTTATAACGGTTCAGCACCTACGTCCTATCACGGATAAAACTGTAAACATGATGTTTAATATAATGCTCATGTATGTCCGTGTCTTTTGATTTGTTTATGCTTTACATAGCATATAGAGGGACATTTGAAGGCTTAACAGCCCCAATTAGTTAGGTTTGGTGGCCATTTTTGGCTTGTAAGTAAAGGTTGTGTCATGTGGACACTTGTGGGAGATTTCGATCTATAGTGGACCATTTTGGATCCTTTATTGTACAACTGTTCAGAGTTTGTGAAGTCTGTTTGTAATTTACATTGGTTATGAAGTGTTTCCTGAAATGATTGCTTGTAGATCTCGAGTAAGGCGCTTTCTTTAACTCATTTTCTCTTTTGTAGGTCCTAAGGGACCATAGGAGGTTTCGGGGAGGCTGACTTTTGCGGACGGACACGTACATGTGCCGCATGACTTAGGCAAAACTAGCTAAGTCCATAATAGTCCACTTCTGATTCCTCCTCCGTCGAGGTCACTAGCATCCACTAATGGTCTTCTTTCAATGGGCGAAGACCAAGCACCCTCTAACAATACTTTCTCATTTTCATGGGTTTAGGAGAGAACCCTTATAAGCCTCGCACATCACTTGAATGATCACAAAACTTAGAGAGGGAGGAGAACACTTAGCACTTTTACAATTTTTTCATACTCCAACACTTCAAGATTTTGTTCACAGTTTGATATACTTTCATGCAGAAAGGAATGGGGTATTTGTAGGCCCCAACGGCTTTAAAATTGAAGCCTAAAAGTATCTTATCCCGGGTTTTCGGGGTACTAGCGGTATCATCGGCAGTATTGGGTGGTACTACCGCCTGACACTCTGACACTAAGTGGTACCATCACCCAGTTTGGCAGTACTACCACTTGACAAAGCCTCAGAGATTGGGCTCTAGTGGTACCATCGCTTGATAGGGCGGTACCATCACCTAACAAGGCGGTACCACTGCTTGACAGCAATAATTGTCGATGGTACCATCGCCCAAGCTTCTTGGTGACTAAGCCCTAAGCAGTTCCATCGCCCAAGTCGGGCGGTGCCATTGCCAAACAGGGTTCAACAACCTATTTGGGCCTTGAATCCGTCTCAAACCAATCCAATTACGGGCCGAATAGGCCCTTAACAGGTTTAATAGGATTACCTCCCAAACCTTACCCAACTTCGATTTTTGAGGCATACACTAAACAAAACAAGTCTGGTAAGTCTAGGTTTCTTTCGGCGGGCTTCTAG
The DNA here is from genome assembly GCF_036884655.1 of Musa acuminata AAA Group. Classification (NCBI taxonomy): domain Eukaryota; kingdom Viridiplantae; phylum Streptophyta; class Magnoliopsida; order Zingiberales; family Musaceae; genus Musa; species Musa acuminata. The sequence continues at coordinate 24,921,926 of NC_088349.1, read as the reverse complement.
TGATCTTCTGGTGGACTTCCGATGATCTCTCGGCAATCTTCTAATGGACTCCCGGCAAGCTCCTGAACTTTACAATGATCTTCTTGGCGAGTTCTGACAAGCTTCTTCTCGGTCAATTCTGCGGCACTTCAAACGAACCTCCGGACTCCCAACAAACTCTCGAACTCCCAAAGAATTCTTGATTTTGACTCTGGCACTTTGTTTTTCTTTATGCCTTGATCGCCATCATAGTTAATCATGCACACTTTTCTTAATATATAGTTTGGATCAAATAATTTACCAATTGATTTCATTATCAAAATCCGATATTCAACAACATCAAGATAGAAGTCCATATCTTGATTGCTTATTTTTTATAAAATCTGCATGTTATTTATTTATGCTACATCTTCTGTTTGTCAGAAACATGTCACTTTCAAATCTCTTAGTGGCATACTTGATGTAAATTGCCGCACTAGTCCAAATTATATGGATTGGCTCCGAAACTTAAGAATTGTTCTTATGGTAGAGAAAATCGCGTACGTCCTTAATATAGGGATGCCTACGCCCGAGGAAGGGGCAAGCAAGGATGAGATCACTTGCTACGTAAAGTACATAAATGACTCCACTCATGTTCAGTGTTACATGTTGAGCTTTATAACTTCCGAGTTATAGAGATAACATGAAAAGATAGATGTCAGATCCATTCTCTTGTATATCCACAAATTATTTAAGGAATAGGGAATGACTCAACGATGTGAGATATCCAAAAGTCTCTTCCGTGCTAGGATGACTAAGGGGACACCGGTTTAAAACCATGTCCTTAAGATGATTAAGTGGATAGAGAAACTCACGAGACTAGGAATGGTCCTACAGGATAACCTGTGTGTGGATCTTAAGCTTTAGTACCTACTAGATTCTTTTCTCAATTAATCATGAATTTTAATATGAACAAACTTGAAGTGACTCTCCTTGAGCTCCTTAATATGTTGAGGGAGACTACGAGCACTATCAAGAAAGAGAAGTCAGTTTTCTATGCTGGTGAGACCAGAAAGAAAATGAAGACAGAAAAGTCTCTTAAGAAGGACAAGGGCAAGGGTAGACCGGGTAAAGCAAAGGTTACTAAGAAGGACCCGACAAAGGACAAAGGTCGGTGCTTTCACTACAGCAAAGATGGGCATTGAAAGAGGAACTACAAAGATTACCTTACATTGAATGTGAAATAGAAGCTTGAATAAGCTTTCAGGTACATTCATGATCAATCTCTAATTGTAAGATTTTTGTGATAGTACATAGGTATTAGATACTGATAGTACTTATCACATTTGTAATTCATTGTAGGTTCTGGTAAGACCTAGGAGATTGGTGAGAGGCGAGATGGACCTCAAGATGGGCAATAGAGCAAAAGTTGCTATAGTGATTGTTGGCGAGGTCACCCTACATCTGCTTGGTAGAGCTATTATTGCATTGGATGTATGTTATTTTTTTCTTCAATTATCAAAAATATTATTTTCATTTAATATTTGATAGTTAGTGGATATAAATTAGTTTTTTAGAACAATAGTTATTCAAAATTATTAGATGATAAGATCATTACGAGAGGAACATGCATAATGGTTTGTTTATGATAGACATTGCTCCATATATTATAAATATAAGTGCAATCAAGAGAAAATGAGATGAGGTGAATAGTGCATACTTGTGGCATTGTAGACTAAGTCATATCCATGAGAGAAGGATGCAAAAGTTTCTAAAGAATGAATATATAGATCCATCTAACTATGAGTCATATGCAACTTATGAGCCTTGCCTTCGTGGATAACTAACCAACTCTATATTTAGTAGAACTACAGATTTAGCTACTGAGTTGTTGGAACTGATACCTAGTGATATATGTGGTCTCATGTCAACTCTTGTCATAAGTGGTTACTCCTACTTCATTACTTTCACTAATGATTTCTCTAGGTACAGACATGTGTACTTGATTAAGTACAAGTCCAAAGCCTTCAAGAAATTCAAAGAGTATAAGAATGAAATGGTGAACAAGACTAGAAAGAGTATCAAGATTCTTCAATTAGATCTATGAGGTGAGAATTTGAGTACAAAGTTCACCCAATTCTTCAAAGACCATGAGATTCTATCCTAATGGACACCTTCTTATACATCTCAGCTCAATGGTATATCTAAAAGGAGGAATCACACACTATTAGAGATACTGCGGTCCATGATGAGTTTCGTCGACCTATCTGTCTCATTCTAGGGATACGCCCTAGAGACCGCAACTTGCATTCTGAATAGAGTTCCAACTAAATCGGTAGTGTCTATGCCATATGAGATATGGAAAGGGAAAAAGGTCAATCATGAGGTTATTAAGATTTGGGGCTGCCTTACCCACAGTAAGAGACAACCCCGACAAGTTGTAATCTAGGATAGAACGGTGTAAGTTCATGGGATACCCTAAGGAATCTTGTGAGTATTATTTCTATCACCACGAGGACCAAAAGGTCTTTATAGCCAAGAGAGTAGTGTTCCTTAAGAAGGAACACATTCTTGGTGGAGATAGTGGGAGTGTGATAGAGTTAAGCAAAGTTAGAGAACCTAGCTCAAGCACCATTCTATTGAATCTCAAATTTTAATGATAAAATCAATTGATGAAGTTATGATCTAATGTGTGTTTTGAGTGATGCAGGACTAACTTCGATCATGGAAAGACAATTTGATTAAAGCAGGAAGAATCAAACATTGAGCTAGAGTGGAACATATCAAAAGAGTGGATGTCAGAGTAGAACATGTTAGAAGAATCAAACATTGGGTCAGAGTAGAATATGTCAGACGTTGGGGCTGTTTTGGGCCAAGTGGAAGGCCCATTCAGTGACCCATATAGCCCTAGCGGTACCACCGCCCAGGTTTCCCGGAGACGTACATTGTCTCATAAGCAATTCCATTGCCTGACCTAGCGGTACCAATCTTCGGCCTAACGTCCAATCTTCTGAATACAAGGGAGTGTACATAATAAAACTATCAATCCTTTCTCTCCTTTATCATTGTCAGAAAGAAGGGAATAATACAATGTTGTAATTCTTTTTCCTTTACATCAATTTTCAAATCATGACGAAAAAAATAAATTTAAATCAAGAGTAACGAGGTATACAATTCATGAATACAAGGGAGTGTACATAATAAAACTCAAGTTTTAACCATCAAGAAGTCAAGTGACATATCATGATTTATTTGGATAAATTTCCTCTTTAGTAAATAACAAAAAGATTTATATGAGAATAACATATCTTGATTCATGTAGAATAAATCTCAAGTTATAAATATAGAGGAATCAAGAGAAAGAACATGATTCATTAGGATAAATCTTCTCTTTAATGACAAAATCATATGTGAACAAAGAGTAAGGGATCTTGATTCATCATAAAAATCATAAAAATCATAAAAATCAATAATATAACCATTAATAAACCATCTTCAAGCAAAAGATTTCATTAGTTACAAATGTTAGGATTAATATGACACTAAGAGGGTGGGTGAATTAGTATAGTAATAAAAATTTCGTTGATTCAAAAAAATTATTTTAATATAATTATTTCGATAAAGCCCATATCGGAAAGTAATCAAAATAATGACTTAGAGTAAATGCAAAGTGTAGAATACAACTAAGTAGTAAAAGAAAGCAGTAAGGAAAGAACACACTGAATTAATAATGGATCGATCATTATGACCTACATCCACTAATGATTCATTTTCTGTTGAGGTCACTGGTACCTACTAATGATCTTCCTTTAATAGGCAAAGACCAACCACCTTCTTACAAAGCCTTCTCCTTTTCATGGGTTTAGGAGACAACCCTTACAACCCTCATATCTCTTCTCTAATGATAACAAGGCTGAAGAAAGAGAGGATGACACTTAGCACTTTTACAATTCTTTCACACCCTAACAGTTCAAGATTTTATTCACAGTTTGATACCCTTCCATGCAGAAAGGAATGAGATATTTATAAGCCCCAATGGCTTTAGAATTGGAGCCAAAAAGTGTCTCATCCCGGGTTTTCAAGGTACCGGTAGTACCACCCCCAGTACTAGGCGGTACTACTGCCTAACACTCTGACATTGGACGGTACCACCGCCTAGTCTAGCGGTACTACCGCTTGACAGAGCCTCAGAGACTAGGCTTTGGTATTACCACCGTCTAGTAGGGCGGTATCATTGCTTGGTAGCATTAACTACCGGCAGTACCACCGCCTAAACAACCTAGGAGACCGAGTCTTAAGCGGTGCCACTGTCGGCACTAGCTTAGGTCACCGAATGGGCCTTTCTCTTGGCCCAATTCAGTCCTAATTTGGGCCCAATTGGTCCTTGACTGAGTTATTGAGATTACCTCATAATCCTAACTCAATCTAAGTTCTAACTATGATAATTAAGGCATTAACTAAACAATCTTTGTCCATCCGGTATGTCAATCGTTCTTCCGGTAAAGTCTCGACGAGTTAGAGTTAGCCCCAGAAAATTTTCCAAAGGGTAATTTTGATAATCCAATAAAGATAATAAAGCAAAAAAATAAAAGAAGACAATAACACCAGATTTACATGGTTCGGTCAATTGACCTACATCCACAGACAAAGGAGGAGCAAATCACTACTATAAAAGGGACAATTACAAATGCCTTAGGAAGATGTTCCTAGGCTATAAAACATCTAAAACTACTAAACAAGAAAAGCCTAAAGCAAACAATTAGGTTTTCTTGTGGTGCATCTGACTTCAAAGCCCAAGCCCTTATTTATAGTTTAAATAGGAGATACCAAACTTGATTTTCTTAATGTGGGACTATGTGGGACTTGCCAAACTAACAAATCTCCACCTTGGTATGTCCCAGCAAAACTTCTCCACCTTCTTTACAAAAGCCTCAATGGGCAATCACCAACAATGAACACCAACCAAGTCCAAGCACTGCTTGAACTTGTAAACCGGAAGAGGCTTCGTAAGCATATTAACTGGATTGTCCTTCGTATGAATTTTCTGAACAAGGACCTTTCCCTCAGCAATAGTATCCCATTTGCATCCAATAATTTTCTTACCCGAAGGCGGCTTCACAAGATCCCAAGTTCTATTCTGATGGAGAGATTCTATTTCTTCATTTATCACAATCAACCATTTAGCGGAATTATCATAAGAACTGCATCTGAGTAGGTAGTAGGCTCACCAACTTCACTTATTTCTTTTGCAACAAACAAAGCATATGCAACCAAATTTGTATATCTTTGTGGTGGTCGAATATCTCTCCGTGGTCTATCCTTGGCTATGGAATATTCCTCTTCCTCTGGATTATCTGCATCAGTAGACTCGGGACCATCTACTGGCAATATTTGAGTAGAAGAGTTCAATTGAAAATAATCAGACCTACCAATCTCAAGCTCCACCTGCTTCTGCGCACTATCATTTGTACAACTAGTAGATTCCTCTTTGGAAGATAACATAGACAATTCATCAAAAATAACATATCTACTGATTATAAATTTTGGAGATTTGGGATCAGAACACCATAATCTGTATCCTTTCACTCTAGAAGCATACCCAAGGAAAATACATTTTTTCGCTTGAGGCTCTAATTTTCCTTCATTTACATGCATGTATGTTGGACACCTAAAAAATTTTAAATCAGAGTAATCAGCAGGAGTACCTGACCAAACTTTCTCTGGAGTTTTAAAGTTAAGTGCTGTAGAAGGAGCACGGGTGACAATGTAACAGGTCATATTAATCGTCTCTGCCCAGAAGTCCTTTGTCAACCCTGCATTTGAGATTATACACCTTGCTCTCTCCAAGAGTGTTCTGTTCATACGTTCAACCACACCATTTTGCTGAGGTGTCATCCTAACAGTGCGATGCCGAACAATTCATTCATTTTTGCAGAATTCATCAAAGTCACCTTCACAAAATTCCATGCCATTATCTATTCGAAGCCGCTTAATTTGTTTACCTGTTTGCTTCTCAATCAAAGGCTTCCATTGTTTAAAAGTTAGAAAAACATCATTTTTATGCTTCAAAAAATAAACCCAAACTTTCCTCGAATAATCGTCAATGAAAGTCAACATATACCTAGCACCACCCTTAGACTGAACATGAGCTGGACCCCAAAGGTCTGAATGAATATAGTCAAGAGTACCTTTCATTTTGTGAACTACTGGAAAATTGAAGCTGACTCTTTTTTGCTTTCCAAAAATGCAGTATTCATAAAAATCCAGTGACCTAGTACTCTGTCCGCAAAGAAGACTCATTTTGCTCAATATGCTTAAACCTTTTTCACTCATATGACCTAAATGCATATGCCATAATTTGTTGATGTCAGAATCAGACAATGATGATGACGAGACTACAACTGAGCTTGTGACAATAGTTCCCTGCAAAATATACAAGCTACCAGACCTACAAACTTTCATAACAACAAGGGCACTTCTAGAAACTTTCATAACTCTACCTTCAGCTGCGTATTTACACCCAAGGGCCTCTAGGGTGCCTAAAGAGAGAGATTCTTTTTTAAATCAGGAACATGTCTAATATTAGTGAGCGTCCTCACAATACCATCATGCATTTTAATTCGGATTGTGCCTCTACCAACAACATCACACGCGGCATTATTGTCCATCAAAACAATTCCACCATTACAAGATTTATATGTGGAAAACAAATCTCTATTGGGGCACATGTGATAAGAACAACCCGAATATAAAATCCATTCATTTTTAGACCTCGTCCTATCATCAGTAGCAAAGAAAATATTTCTAACATTCTCATCAGCTGCTACACTAGCTTCAGCGGACTCAGTAATTTTCTCAACAATTTTTCCCTTTTGCTTTAATTTATTTTTCAATTTAAAGCAATCAACCTTAATGTGCCCTATTTTATGACAATATTTGCACTCCAAATTTCTATGTCTAGATTTAGATCTAGATTTAGATCTACTACTGTCAAATTCTCTTTTATCTATTCTCCCCCTGACAACCAAACTCCCAGCCTAACACAAAAGTAACAGGGTTTTATCCTCATCATCAATTTTTGCATCTATATTCTCCAAATCAATAACTAAAGAATCAAATTTATCAAGATGTGAGAGCATAGATGTACCTTCAGTCATCCGAAGCATGTACAAACTCTGCTTCAAGTAGAGACGATTCTTCATTGTCCTCTTCATATACAAGGCTTTAAGCTTGTCCCACATGCTCTTAGCCGTAGTCTCCGTAGTTAGCTCCCGTAAAACCTCGTTAGAGAGATTTAGAATAATGCTTGATTAGGCCTTCTTATCCATACCCGTAAGATCTTCCTTTAACATACCATCTGGAATGTTTTCAGCCCCCTGTAGTGCCAAATCAACTCCATCCTGAACCAGAATGGCCTCCATCCTGAGTTGCCACATGCCGAAGTTGACATTTCTGTCAAATTTCTTGATAACGATCTTTGTTATTGTCATCGTTGCCAAAAGATCCCGAAACCAGGCTTTGATACTAGTTTGTTAGAGCTAGCCCTAGGAAATTTACCAAAGGGTAATTTTGGAACCCAATAAAGACAATAAAGTAGAAAAATAAAAAAAGATAATAACACCAGATTTACGTGGTTTAGTCAATTGACCTACATCCACGGACGAAGAAGGAGCAAATCACTACTATAAAAGGGACAATTACAAATGCCTTAGGAAGATGTTCCTAGGCCATAAAACTATTAGGATCAAGAGCACTAAGAGGGGGGGGGGGGGGGGGGTGAATTAGTGCAGCGAAAAACTTTCGACGATTAAAACTACGTTCGTACGTTCAAATCTGATTCCGACGTAAAAGTCGTTTCGTGCAGATAATAACTTTGAAAGCCTATGGAAATATATTTGAAGTAAAGTAAGGAAGGCAGTTTGCAGTTAAGATAAATAGCACAAAGGAAATGCGAACTAGATTTTAGAGTGGTTCGGTCAAACGTGACCTACATCCACTTTTGGCTTCCTCCTCCGACGAGGTCATCGGCATCTACTAGAGGCCTTCCTTCAATAGGCGAAGTGCTAGTCATAGGTGCCCAGCAAGCCAATCACGTGAGTGATGGCACGCGTGACTTGATATAGAATCTTTTTGCTTATTATATTTTGGCGTATATCACTTTATAACTATTGCATATATGCATATATATATTGTGATGTCCTTGGATTTGTGCAATGGGAATCGGATCGTGATGAGATCATGATAATGAGATTGATTCACCTTTAAACACATATCATAAATAATCCCGGTCATAGGTTACTCGAGAGGGACATCGTGATAACCGGACAGACTGGTGTGCTATATACCCGTCCATATGATGGATGCAGCTGGTCTCATAGCTGTTAGGATCGGAGCGGCACTAAGAGGGGGGGGGTGAATTAGTGCAGCGGCTTAAAACGTTAGTTTCGACAAATCTTTTGTATGATAAAAATCGGAATCGGAAGTGCTTAACTTGAAAGTGTATTCACAAAGTTGTGCAGCAAATGTAATGAGGAAATAAAGCAAGTAAGAAGGTTTGCAGTAATGTAAATAGCAGTAATGAAATGCAAACCAGAGATTACGCCATTTTTAAAGTGGTTCGATCAAGTGACCTACATCCACTTGCGAGGCCCCTCTTCGATGAGGCTCCCACCTTCCACTAGCAAATCTCTTGAAAGGGAAGGGTGAATACCCCTCTTACAACTTTTTACAAGCGGTTCACTCTCTTACAGATTTTCAGCAAGAAAGAAGGAGGTGAACACTAGCAAATTGAAAACAAGACTAGCTAAGACTTTTCTAAGGCCTTTCTCTCAAACAATTGCTGCTCAAAAAAGTTGTAATCTCAGTTGAGATTTGAGGGGTATTTATAGGCCTCAAGATGATTCAAATTTGGGCTCCAAAATTTGAATTCTCTTTGGGTTCCCGATGCTGGCGGTGCCACCGCCTGTCACTGTCAGACATTGATAGTGCTGGGCGGTGCCACCGCCCAGCTCTCGGGTGCTGGGCGGTGCCACCGCCAGACCCTTCGGTTCACTTGTTGGGCTTCAAATTTAGCCCAAACTAAGTCTAATTTTGGGCCCAGTTGGCCCCTAACTAGGATATAGGATTATCTCTTAATCCTAATCCTAATTACAAGTGAACTACATAACAAAACACATCCTAAGCAAGTTTTCAACCGCGAACGTCGAGTCTTGTTCCGACGAGCTTTCCGACGAACTTCTTCCGATGGACTCCCATGTTAGGACTCCAGCTTGGAGAGTCCTAATTGAGAGGGACATTCATGTAAAACTGTTAGGACTCTAGCTAGGAGAGTCCTAATTGAGAGGGACATTCTGTTAGGACTCTAGCTAGGAGAGTCCTAATTGAGAGGGGCATTCATGTAGGAGGTGTTTTCTTAGAGAAGAATTAGGAGTTGTAAGGGAATAGGAGTCTTGACTAGGAGTCCTACTAGGAGTTGGTTAGAAGTAAGAGTCTTAAGTAGGAGTCCTATTAGGAGTTAGGGTTTAGAAGCCCTATAAATAGCCATGTATTCCTTTTCTTTTCATAAGCAATAGATGAATCTTTTCTGCAGCCTTTGAGCAGCAACTTGGAGGGAGGAACCCCTATAGAGTTCCAAGGAGGTCGATCCCCTAAAGAGATCAACCCCAAGTTTAGAATCTGCAAGGGTTCTAAGACCTGGTATCAGAGCAGCTTTCTTGGCATCTCGCTGCCCTTCCATTGCCATCCATTAGCCCTCCACAACCTCCCAAAGCAATTCCCACAATTGCTTAAAAGATCGTCGCCGAATTCCGCCATCATCTCCACCACCATAGATCATCCTTTGATCTCCCCGTGAATTGCAACAGGTTCTGGTTTCCTACCTTACTGCTGCTGCAATTTAGTTATCCTTATTCAAAAATCCAAAAAAAAAAACTGTTCCTCTATTGCTGCATAAACCTTTCGTCACAAAGTTTTCATCTCTACGACGAAAGATACATTGCAGAATTCCAGTCGCATAGCACTATCTGTTTGATCTTGCTACTGTGCTTTTTCTATCCAAATTTCTATGAAATTTTTATGACATCTTTGACACTTCCTAACAGCAGATTTCCCTTTGGTTTTTTCAAAAAATTCTTAATATAAACCATTGATCTTTTACGTCTAATCTGCTATACTTGAAAATCTGCACTGTAAAATTTCAGCCGCATAACACTATTTTTTTTATCTTGATACTATATTGTTTCTATCCAAATCTCTACGAAATTTTTATGATAGCTTTGACACTTCCTAACAGTGGATTTTCCTTTAGTTTCATTAAAAAATTCTCAATATAAACTACTGATCTTTTACGTCCAATCTGCTATACTTAAAAATCAGTGCTGCAGAAAATTTCAGCGGCATATTGTTGCCTTAACCCATCTATTTGCAATCTTTTTTGAATGAAATTTCTTATATACTTCATAGATCATCTTGGCTTCCATCTAATATTGATATATTAAGGAATTCATCTCTAAAAATAATTTTGTGTTGTTGCAAATTTTCATCGTAACCCGCTGAAATTTTTCGACGACAATTCTGCTATCGCAAATTGCACCAATTTTCTTGCTGTTATACTGCTGAAATTCTCTTGATTAAATTAGACATCCTTGCTGTCATATAATCTGTGATTTTGCTATCAATTCCCTCCTCAATTCTCTTAAGTTTTTGGCAGAAATTACATCGAGAAACCATTGTTTCTTCGACGATAATTCTACTCTTACAAGACAGCACATACTTGCTGCAACATCCACTGATTTCTAGCAAACCTTTGCTGCCATCTACCATAGATCCAAAAATTTCATCCATAGCCCTAAAACTCCACTAAACTACACCCTCAAACTGCACCCAAAACTGCCACAAAACAAGCCTAAATCGTAGCTTACATCCACCGATCCACCAACCCTTTCGACCATCACTTCTCTCAACCTATACACGCCTTTAACCTAACAACAAAAGAGAGATCTTAACATCATAGATTTGAAGGCATATACTATGGCATCTAAGGAGGCAATCAATGCTAAATTCGAAGCCTTAGAGGCGCGAATGGAGAATAAGATTCAGACGCTCTTTACCGAACTCAGATTGGGCCGACCACTAAGCCCGAAGAAATCATATCAAGGAGAGAGCTTTGCCCAATCACACCAAGCCCAAAGATATGACTTCCAAGAGAGGGGAAGCTCTATGACCAACCCCAACTATCCATGCGTGAGAGTGGACTTCCCTAGATGGGAAGAAGGAGACCCAATTGGTTGGATCTCGCGCGCGGAGCGATATTTTCGGTACCATAAAATCGCGGATGCATCTATGGTGAAAATTGCAGCTATATATCTTGAAGGGGATGCTATAGAGTGGTTTGACTGGTTTGAACATACTTATGGAGTCCTTTCATGGCGACAATTCAAAGAAAGACTGCTGATCCGCTTCAGACCAACCGATTACGAGAATATTGACGGACAACTAGCAAAGATTCGACAAACCTCTACCATTCAGGAGTACCAAACCGGGTTTGAAAGGTTATCTAATCAAACTCATGATTGGTCTCAAAAATAGCTATTGAGAACCTTTATTGAGGGCTTGACGCCGGAGATCCGAGGAGAAGTTAAAGCGCGACAACCGTATATGCTTATGGCAGCCATCTCTTTCTCACGATATCAAGAGGAGCAATTGAACCATGAAGCTCGGAGGACTAGGGTCGCTCCTCAACTAGTAATATTGAAGCCCTTAGCCCCCCCTACTTTCGACCAAGTCCCTACACCAAAGAGGTTAACAAGAGAAGAGCTTCGGGAGCGATATGCGAAGGGGTTATGTTGGCATTGTGATGAGCCGTGGAGCCATGAGCATCGCTGTAGTAAAGGGGGACTTCTTATGATTGAACCGATAGAAGAAGAGGTCATTGAACATCCAAAAGAGAGCCTTGAACATGAAGAAGAAGATACAGAAGAAGAGCCACAACCGACCAAAGTTACGGTACATACACTAGTTGGCTACTCAATCCCACAAACGATGAAAGTTGGAGGAATTCTCAAACAACAACTGATCACTATTCTCATCGACACGGGCAGCACTAATTGTTAGGATCGAAGCGGCACTAAGAGGGGGGGGTGAATTAGTGCAGCGGATTAAAACGTTGATTTCGACAAATTTTTCGTACGATAAGAACAGAACTTGAAAAGTTTAACTTGAAAGCGTATGCTTAAAGTTGCGCAGCAAGGGTAATAAGGAACTAAAGCAGTAAGAAGATTTGCAGTAATGTAAATGACAATAATGAAATGCAAACCAAAGATTACGCCGATTTAGAGTGGTTCGGTCAAATGACCTACATCCACTTGCGAGGCCCCTCTTCGATGAGGCTCCCACCTTCCACTAGCAAATCTCTTGAAAGGGAAGGGTAAATACCCCTCTTACAACTCTTTACAAGCGGTTCACTCTCTTATAAATTTTTAGCAAGAATGAAGGAGGTGAACACTAGCAAAATGAAAATAAGATTAGCTAGGACTTTTCTAATGCCTTTCTCTTAAACACTTGCTGCTCAAAAGTTGTTCTCTCAGCTGAGATTTGAGGGGTATTTATAGGCCTCAAGAGGATTCAAATTTGGGCTTCAAAATTTGAATTCTCTTTGGGTTCCCGCTGTTGGAGGTGCCACCGCCCAGCCAAGCGGTGCCACCGCCCAGCGCTCGGGTGCTAGGCGGTGCCACCGCCCAGCCAGGAGGTGTCACCGCCTAGCTCTCGGGCACTGGGCGGTGCCACCGCCCAGCCCAGGCGGTGCCACCGCCTACAGTGTTTTCAGCCCCAAACTAGTCCGAACTTGGGCCCAATTGGCCCCTACTTGGGTTATAGGATTAACACCTAATCCTAACCCTAATTAATGTGCTAACTACGAATTTAAAGACATTTTCTAAGCTATTACAAAGTCCGCAAGTCAAGACTTCTTCCGGCGAACTTCCAGCGAACTTCCGACGGTCTTCCGATAAACTCTCGGAAACCATTCTGCGGACTCCCGGCAAGCTCCTAGACTTCACGATTTGATCTTGGCGAGTTCCAACGAGCTTCTTTGGTAAGCTCCGATCTTTCTCGGCGAGCTCCGCGAACTTCCAACGAACCTTCCGACGAGCTTCCGAAAAACCCTTCGGCAAGCTCCTTACTCATTCTCGGCTAGTTCCGACAGCATTCCCGACGAACCTTTGGACTTCCGTCGAACTCTCGAACTCCCAACGAATCCTTCGCGCTTGACTCCAGCACTTTGTTTCGCTTTATGTCTTCATCGTTATCATAGTTAATCCTGCACACACAAACCAAAACTCTACTCCGATCTAGACAATTATTATAAAGCGAATTGACATTCTGTTGCTCGGCACGTCATTGGTTGGCGCTTCATCCGATTCTTCGGCGCATCGTCCTCTCTTGCGGCTTGTTGCCCAATCGGCGGTTGACCTCCACAACGCCGATATCCTTGGCGCAATTCCGCTCTTGGCCCGATGCCCGACGCCCGAAGCCTTCTGCCATCCAATATCCTGACGTGATCTCCTCCGACGCAACGTCAATTCCTCCTGCGTTAATTGTCTAATCCTGATCGAGTAGACCTGTATCACTCAAAATGTAGTTAAACATTTAAACACAATCAATTAGTTTCATCATCAAAATCCGAGATTCAACAATCTCCCCCTTTTTGATGATGACAACTAATTGATGACTAACGGAGTTAACCTTAACTCCCCGGAGTTTAACTAAACTCCCCCTATCAATATGCCATTGATAAAACACTTGGATTATCCCAAATCCAATTAACATTCATCACATGTTATGAAAAACATTTAAACTATCATGCAAATATATAAAATATTTAATTCAATGCATGAAGTCATCAATATACTTCTCCCCCTATGTCATCAACAAAAAGGAGAAGTAGCTCTAGCTATTTTAAAAGATATGCAAGTTTTTGCAACATAAAGCTAGATTTTCATCACAACATATAAGCACAAAAGTATAGCAAGATTCTTAAGTTCAATCATGGCAATTCAACACTTGCTTCTTGTGCAAGATTGCACTGTGCTTTTCTTTGCAACGTGCATGATAGTATTTCTTTGTAATATTCAAAATAGCAAATTGTACATCATGCTAGCTAGCATATTAAAGATGTTCAAGACAGTAAGTTTTTCTTCTCTTTTGAGAAGTGTTATTTTTGCTTCCTTTACAAAGTGCAAGCTAGCAAAGTATTTGAAAAAGTGAGCAAGTTTTGTAACATACAAGCTAGTAAAAATTTCAAAAGCAAATACAAGATAGCTTTCTTGTTGAAGTGTGTAAGCTATCGATTCTTACTTCCTATTGCAATGTGCAGGTTGCAAGTCTTGCTTCTTGAGATGGGCAAGATAATGATGTTCAAGAAGACAACTTTTACTTCTTGAAATAAGCAAGTTAGCAATCTTTGCTACTTAAGATAGGCAAGCAAGCAATCAAGTTTTTGCATCTTCTTGACTTGTGCAAGCAAGCTATCTCCCCCTTTGTCATTGTCAAAAAGAAGGGAAGACCCATTACATCAATTATGACAAAGGTAAGTATCAATCTTAATTGTGCATCATCATATTTTCAAATTAGAATATGCACATTTTCAAAAACCTTATATTCATTCATGCATGATATTGAATAAATCGATCAACATTATAAGGATATCATACATGATACTAAAATTTTTAACTATTTGTCAACATTTTGATCATGATACCAAATATTCATCATTTAGAGTATTCATGATACAAAACATTAAATCAATATTTATAATACATCATTTTAGCGACAACTCATAGTATTTTAAATCATGATTTACATCATATGTAATACATTACATCATAATTAGAAAGCACAAGTATTGCATATATCATTGCAAATCATAAATGTTTCATATCATGATGGTATCAATTTATCAAATTATATCCTACCAAAAACTTATCCCCATTTGTATTTCATGCATAATTTTACTTCATCACATTAGGAGTATCAAGAGGAATTAATTGGGTGATGAGATTAATATTTCACGAATACATGGAATTGTATAAAAAATCATATCATAAGTGTTTCATACATTCATATCATCACATGAAGGAATATAAACAAAAATTAGTGATGAGATCTTACTTCATGAATACAATAAAATTCATATAGCATATCATGGTTTATTAGAATTAGTCTTCCTTTTGGTGAATAGCAAAAAGAGTGGTAGGAGAGCAAGATCTCAATTCATGCATATCAAATATTCAATCATCAAAATCATGAACCATCTAGAAAATTCTCCTCTTTAAATATTCAAAGAGAGAATCATGATGAACATTCTTGGTTTACATAAAGTTTCAAAACATAATTGTCAAGATTATGAATACTAAAAGACTATGAAACATTTCGACAAATCTCCTTTTAAATAGAAAAGAAAATGTTGATTCATAAAGGATTTCATGTTATGAATTTCAAGAGATCAAGATCATGATTTCAATAAAAAATTATTCAAATTTAAATCATCAAAATCATTATCAAAATCCAAGAGATTCACAAAGATGATACAAATGGATTCATCAAAATCAATAAGATTGAGCAAAATAATTTTCAAGAATGTTATCCTCTTTTCGATTATTTCAAAACATATGATTTTGTTTCATTTATACCAAATAAAAACATTTATCATGTTTAAAACCGAAAGAGTAAGATTTATTACAACAAAAATCAATAAGGTACTTTCATTATGGTAAAAATCAATGATCCATAAATCGTAAAAGATTCATCATCCATAATTTCGAAATTTATTAAGCATGATCATTATGCATGACACTAAAACATGGTTTCAAAATGTTTAATATTTTCATTGCACAATTTAATCATTATGTATCATCATATTTTCAAATTTGAACATGCACAATTTCAAAACTATATCTTTTATTTTTCATGCATGATACAAATAAATCAATCATCAATTTCGGCATATCATACATGATATTCAAGCATTCATGATAAATCATTTTGGCAACATGATCATAGCTATTCAAATGATAGTATCTAAATGTCAAAATTCATTACATCCTATCATGCATGATCATTAACTTCTTATTTGAATTTCATGCATTATTTTGTTTCATCACATAAGGAATATCAAGAAGAGTTATTGGGTGATGAGATAAATATTTCATGAGTCCAAGGAATTACATGAAAATCATATCATGAAAAGATAATAATAGAAGACACGTTTTGTTTTGAAAAATCTCCTCTTAAATAATCAAGAAAAAATCTTAGGAGATCATGATATAGATAAAATTCATTCAATCTTAATTCAAGTATATAAAATTTCTCAATTCATTATGAATCATAAAAAAAATTGTGGTTCCGAAATATCATGATTCATTTAGGAAAATTTTCTCTTTAGTGCACGATAAGAAGAAATATAGCAATGATACCAATCATAATTCATTTGGATAATAGATGCTAAAAAGGAACATTGAGGATACAAGATCTTGATTTTTATAGAGTAAATCTCAAGTTATAAATCTCGAAAAATCAAGATAAAGCTCATTCAAATTCAAATCATCAAATCAAAAATTGTTTTCAAGATATTCATAAAAAGATGATAAAATAGATTCATCAAACCAAGAATTTTTAAGAAAAAAACTTTTATCTATTTAGTTGTTTCATATAAGTATGCCTTTGTCCTTTTTGTGCCAAAAAATATATATATATCATCAATTATTTAGGATCGAAAAATAAATTTCTTCATAACAACCATCAAGATCATTATGTATAACTTTCAAAATCTCATGCATAAAATGGTATTAAAACATTTAATATTTTCATTCCATCATTTTGCATTTTTTATTGAACATAATTTTGAATGATTCTTATAGATAACTTAAACTTCTTTAGTTTTAATTTATGTGATTGACTTTATATTAGCATGCTCAAGTTTTGTTCTTATGTCAAAAACATACATCATGTTTGAAAACCAAAGACAAGGTTTAAAAAAAATATCATCAAGCCTTCCATATAAAAACCATGCATCATCATTGAAAGTTAATATGGAAATCATCAAAATACACATTCTTGCTTCTCAAGCACATATATATGATTATTTAAATCTAACATTTTATTCTATTAACATAAAACATACAATTTTCAAGAAAAAATAATTATTCAAAAGAAAAGAGAAAATGCATCATGGAAAACATCAAGTAATTTCAAAATAATTCAAGAGAGTTGAGTTACTTACCTTGTGGTCGAAGCTCGTCAAAGCCCAATTCGTCGTTTCACCTTTGGAAGTTTTTGATTCATCCTTGGGTGCCTTCCTTTTCTTTAGCCTCTTCCTCCGTTCAAGTTCATTGTTTATTTTAGATTTTTGTTTAATAAACTTATTAAGATTTAGTGTTCGAAGTTCAAGTTCATCATTGTCCTCATCACTTGAGTCATCGCTCAAGTGGTATTCATTTGTCCGGAGTTTCAAATCCTTCCTGTTCTTTGGAAGGTGGTTCAAGTGTTCATTGTGTTCATCATGTGCATTGCGCACCATTTCATATGTCATCAATGAGCCGATAAGTTCTTCAAGTGGAAAAATATTTAAATCTTTTGTTTCTTGTATTGCCGTTACTTTTGATTCCCAAGCTTTAGAAAGTGATCGTAAAACTTTACTAACAAGTTCAAAATTCGAGAAACATTTGCCAAGAGCTTGTAAACTATTGACGACATCCGTAAAACGGGTGTACATGTCACCAATAGTTTCGCTCGGCTTCATTCGAAACAGCTCGAAATCATGTATTAAAATATTAACTTTCGAGTCTTTGACTCTACTAGTTCCCTCGTACGTGATTTCAAGTGTTCGCCAAATATCAAAAGCCGTTTCGCACGTTGAAATCCGATTGAACTCATTTTTGTCCAAAGCACAAAATAAGGCATTCATAGCCTTTGCGTTTAAAGAAAACATCTTCTTCTCCAAATCATTCCAATGGTTCATTGGAAGAGAAGACATTTCAAATCCATTTTCGACTATGTGCCATAAATTCAAATCCAAAGAAAGTAAGAAAACTCTCATTCGAGTTTTCCAATAAGTGTAGTCCGTCCCATTGAAAAAAGGAGGACGAATGAGAGAGTGACCCTCTTGAAAGCCATAAAGAGCCATTTCTATTTGGGTGTTAAACCAAAGTAGAAAACCGTGGCTCTGATACCAATTGTTAGGATCGAAGCGGCACTAAGAGGGGGGGGTGAATTAGTGCAGCGGATTAAAACGTTGATTTCGACAAATTTTTCGTACGATAAGAACGGAACTTGAAAAGTTTAACTTGAAAGCGTATTCTTAAAGTTGCGCAGCAAGGGTAATAAGGAACTAAAGCAGTAAGAAGATTTGCAGTAATGTAAATGACAATAATGAAATGCAAACCAGAGATTACGCCGATTTAGAGTGGTTCGGTCAAATGACCTACATCCACTTGCGAGGCCCCTCTTCGATGAGGCTCCCACCTTCCACTAGCAAATCTCTTGAAAGGGAAGGGTAAATACCCCTCTTACAACTCTTTACAAGCGGCTCTCTTACAAATTTTTAGCAAGAATGAAGGAGGTGAACACTAGCAAAATGAAAACAAGATTAGCTAGGACTTTTCTAATGCCTTTCTCTCAAACACTTGCTGCTCAAAAGTTGTTCTCTCAGTTGAGATTTGAGGGGTATTTATAGGCCTCAAGAGGATTCAAATTTGGGCTTCAAAATTTGAATTCTCTTTGGGTTCCCGCTGTTGGAGGTGCCACCGCCCAGCCAGGAGGTGTCACCGCCTAGCTCTCGGGCACTGGGCGGTGCCACCGCCCAGCCCAGGCGGTGCCACCGCCTACAGTGTTTTCAGCCCACTAGTTAGGCTTCAATCTTGCCCCAAACTAGTCCGAACTTGGGCCCAATTGGCCCCTACTTGGGTTATAGGATTAACACCTAATCCTAACCCTAATTAACGTGCTAACTATGAATTTAAAGACATTTTCTAAGCTATTACAAAGTCCGCAAGTCAAGACATCTTCCGGCGAACTTCCAGCGAACTTCCGACGGTCTTCCGCTAAACTCTTGGAAACCATTCTGCGGACTCCCGGCAAGCTCCTAGACTTCACGATTTGATCTTGGCGAGTTCCAACGAGCTTCTTTGGTAAGCTCCGATCTTTCTCGGCGAGCTCCGTGAACTTCCAACGAACCTTCCGGCGAGCTTCCGAAAAACCCTTCGGCAAGCTCCCTACTCATTCTCGGCTAGTTCCGACAGCATTCCCGACGAACCTTCGGACTTCCGTCGAACTCTCGAACTCCCAACGAATCCTTCGCGCTTGACTCCAGCACTTTGTTTCGCTTTATGTCTTCATCGTTATTGTAGTTAATCCTGCACACACAAACCAAAACTGTACTCCGATCTAGACAATTATTATAAAGCGAATTGACATTCTGTTGCTCGGCACGTCATTGGTTGGCGCTTCGTCCGATTCTTCGATGCATCGTCCTCTCTTGCGGCTTGTTGCCCAATCGGCGGTTGACCTCCACAACGCCGATATCCTTGGCGCAATTCCGCTCTTGGCCCGATGCCCGACGCCCGAAGCTTTCTGCCATCCAATATCCTGACGTGATCTCCTCCGATGCAACGTCAATTCCTCCTGCGTTAATTGTCTAATCCTGATCGAGTAGACCTGTATCACTCAAAATGTAGTTAAACATTTAAACACAATCAATTAGTTTCATCATCAAAATCCGAGATTCGACACTAATAACTTCCTAAACAATAAGGTTGCTGTCTATAAGAACTTACCTATTGAGAATTGCAGCAGGTTTGTCGTTAAGGTCGCCAACGGACGGATTTTGAAGTGTGATCATAGGTGCCCGCATGTGAAACTGTTGTTGCAGGACCAAGAGATAATTGCAGATTTCTTCCTCATCCCTCTTGATGATCATGAGGCCATACTCAGAATTAAATGGTTTATGACATTAGGTGATATTTCTTGGAATTTTATGCAACTAATTATAAAATTTTACAGTAAGGAGAAACAGGTGATACTGCACGGGAAACGTGAGGGCGACGTAACGACGATTTGCACACAACAAATGGAGAAGGTTTTGCATAAAGCATGCAGCGGCTTTTTGGTATAACTTGAGCAACAAACTAAGGGAGAGCCAACAAAATTTGAAGATCCAAATCTACTTCCTTTGCTTGCTGAATTTTCGGATATATTTGACGAACCACGCAACCTACCTCTTACCCGTCGGCATGATCATTGTATAATGATTCTTCCAGGCAAATCTCCAGCAAATGCTCAGCCATATCAATATCCACATCTCCAGAAGGATGAATTAGAAAGGATTGTAAAAGAGATGCTCAAAATAGGAGTTATTCGGCCAAGTTGCAGCCCCTACTCTTCACCGGTGCTCCTCATACGAAAGAAGGATGGAATATGGCGATTATGTGTTGATTACCGAGCTCTCAATAACCATCAAGGATAAATACCCTATTCCAGTAGTAGATGAGTCGCTAAGGGAGCATAAATCTTCACAAAGCTGGACCTTCGATCCGGGTATCATCAAATACGAGTATGCGAAGAAGACATACCGAAAACCACCTTTTGAACACACAACAACCACTATGAATTTTTGCTTTCTTCATAAGAAGGTGGAATATCTTGGGCATATCATATCAGAGGAAGGTGTGGCAGTAGACCCCTTCAAAATTGGAGCAATGCAAAACTGGCTGACCCCGTGGAACATAAAATTGCTACATGGCTTTCTGGGTTTAACAGGCTACTACTGCATGTTCGTGAAAAACTATGGAGAGATCAGTGCACCACTTACTTCCTTACTGAAAAAAAATGTCTTCCAATGGTCGGACAGAGCCTCCGCTGCCTTCGACAAACTTAAGGCAGCCATGACGACGACGCCGGTGCTAACACTACCAGATTTCAACCGACCCTTCATTATTGAGGCCGACGCATTTGGAGTCGGAATTGGAGCCATTCTCATGCAAGATGGTCGACCACTCATATACACTAGCAAGGCATTATCTCTCTCCCATCAAAATAAGTCAACATATGATAAGGAGATGCTTGCCATTGTGCGCGCAGCAACGAGGTGGAGACCCTACTTGATTGGCCGACGATTTCAAATTAAAACCGACCATAAAAGCCTCAAGTACTTTTTGGAGCGAAAAATATCATCCCCTGAGCAGCAAAAAAAAGGTAATAAAACTTCTTGGATTTGATTATCAAATAACTTACAAAAAGGGGAAAGAGAATGTTCTTGCAGATGCGCTTTCGCAGTTACCCGAGCAAGTTGAAGTTTCGGTCGTTTCACTTCTGACCAGCGACTTTCTTAAGGATATTAAGATGGACTGGCAGGAAGATTCAGAGACTAGTAAGATTATAAAAAAATTGGAGGAAGCACCAAGCCCCATGGCTCATTACAATTGGGACTCAAAAGAATTACACAATAAGGGACACATTGTGCTTATGATAAATTCTACTTGCATCTTCACGAGCAGATTTTGGACACAGTTATTCCATATGCAGGGTACTAAATTGAAAAGGAGTATGACATATCACCCACAAACCGACGGCCAGACGAAAGTTTTAAATAGGTGCTTGGAGACAACCCAAAGCCACCCACCAAATATGACTACCCAAAGAGAACTCCAGACCTAGCCAAGTGTTATTATTGATCGACGGATCGTGACTCGATGACGATGACCCACTAATGAAGTGCTAATACAGTGGGCGAACCTACCAATAGAAGATGCCACTTGGGAGAACTATGACGACTTGAAGATCAAATTCCCAGAATTCACGAATCATCAGCCTCGAGGACAAGGCTGATTTGAAGAGGGCGGGTCTGTTAGGACTCTAGCTTGGAGAGTCCTAATTGAGAGGGACATTCATGTAAAACTGTTAGGACTCTAGCTAGGAGAGTCCTAATTGAGAGGGACATTCTGTTAGGACTCTAGCTAGGAGAGTCCTAATTGAGAGGGGCATTCATGTAGGAGGTGTTTTCTTAGAGAAGAATTAGGGGTTGTAAGGGAATAGGAGTCTTGACTAGGAGTCCTACTAGGAGTTGGTTAGAAGTAAGAGTCTTAAGTAGGAGTCCTATTAGGAGTTAGGGTTTAGAAGCCCTATAAATAGCCATGTATTCCTTTTCTTTTCATAAGCAATAGATGAATCTTTTCTGCAGCCTTTGAGCAGCAACTTGGAGGGAGGAACCCCTATAGAGTTCCAAGGAGGTCGATCCCCTAAAGAGATCAACCCCAAGTTTAGAATCTACAAGGGTTCTAACATCCCAGCAAGCTCCCGAACTTGTGATGACTTTAACGAGTAGCCGAGCCTTCTTGGTGATCTCCGTGAACCTCCGACGATCTCTTCGGCGAACTTCCGAAAATTTCGACAGGTTCCCGATTTCTTCTCAGTTGGTTCCGGCAACATCTCCGACGATTCTTCGGATTCTTAAACGTCCATCGAACTTGACTCCGGTATTCTTGCTTTGTGTTTTCTGGTTATCGTAGTTACTCCTGCACACTCAACTCAATAATATGGATTAGATCAATTAACCCATCAATTGATTTTATCATCAAAATCCGAGATTCAACAATCTCCCCTTTTTTGATGATGACAATCAATTGATGACGGAGTTAAACATAACTCCCCCTATCTATATGCCATATTATGAGAAGATGAAAACACTTGAATTTCATCCATTGAATTCAAGCATAAACCGATAAGTTCTAACCGTAGAACTTATCGTTATTCTCATTAAGCAATAGTAAATACAAAACTTCGATGAAAATCATTTTCAAGTCGAATGATAAGAGACAATTTTTACTACGGCAGGAGATAAAGATTTTCAACATGAATTTCATGATATAAATGTAAGGCATGCTTTCAATATGATCAATCGATCTTGCGATATTCTCAAGGATTTTGCAAGGCATATAAGACATTCATATCACACAAGCTTTTGCAATTCATATAAGTCATGCTATTAAAATGATACAAGTCATCACTTTTCTCCCCCTTTGTCATCAACAAAAAGGGAATGAGACTTGAAGCACATAATTTGTCATACAAAGATTTTATCATTGATCATACATCATTCATCTATATTATCATTGATCATACAAAGATTTTATTATTCAAAATTAAGTATGCTAAAATATTTACGCAGAGTTCATCTTAAAGGAAAATTCAGCATTCATCCATATTATCAAATCTCTTCTTTCTATAAATAACAAAAATTGTAGATGTACAAAGAAGAGACTGTGATAAGAAAAAAAGTTTCAAGTAACTCCAATAAGTCAAGATCATAATTCGAATACAAATCCATTCAAATTCAATTCGTCAACTTGAAACTCATAATCAAGCCATCAAAATCAATTTCGAGATTCAAAATATCATAAAATCATTAATCTTGATCAGATGGGAGTGGTGTTTGACTCAAGATAGGATAAGATAATTTAACAAGTCATTTAGAATCGAAAGAGAAGGATCAGATTCACCGAGGAACGGAGAGAGAATGAAAAACTTTACGGAAAATCCATTCAAACAAGTTTATTCTTAGGGACAATTTAACATACCTAATTCCCTTCTAATGAATTCAAATTGGTCTTCATTTAAAGCTTTTGTAAATATATCTGCTAATTGATGCTTTGTGTCAATGAATTCTAGAACAACATCATTGTTAAGGACATGATCGCGTATGAAATGATGCCTAACGTCGATGTGCTTAGTTCTAGAGTGCTGAATTGGATTTTTAGTAAGACATATGGCACTAGTATTATCACATTTTATGGGAATGTTTTTAAAGTGAATTCCATAGTCTTCTAATGTATTTTCATCCAAACAACTTGTGCACAGCATGCACTTGCAGCAATGTATTCGGCTTCCGCCGTAGATAGTGCAACTGAATTTTGTTTCTTGGAAGTCCAAGAAACAAGTGCATGTCCTAAAAATTGGCATGTTCCAGATGTACTTTTTCTATCTATCCTGCATCCGCCAAAATCGGCATTTGCATAAGCTATTAAATCAAAATTTTCAGATTTTGGATACCATAGTCCTATATTTGGAGTTCCTTTAAGATACCTAAATATTCTTTTAACACTTTTAAGATGAGATAATTTAGGATTTGATTGAAACCTAACACAAAGTCCTACACTAAACTTAATATCCGGTCTAGTCGCGGTGAGGTAGAGTAGACTACCTATCATTCCCCTATATGTTTTTTGATCGAAATTTTCACTATTTTCATCCATATCTAACTTAGTCGCATTACTCATAGGGGTGTTTATTGCTTTTGAATTATCCATGTTGAATCGTTTTAACAATTCTAATGTATATTTAGATTGGTTAAGAAATATACCATCACTAAGTTGTTTGATTTGTAATCCCAAAAAGAAAGTTAATTCACCCATTAAACTCATTTCAAATTCATGACTCATACATTTGGCAAATGATTCACATAGTGATTCATCCGAAGAGCCAAAAATAATATCGTCAACATAAATTTGCACAATAAGAAAATTATTTTCAAAATGTTTAATAAACAATGTAGTATCAACCTTGCCTTTAGTAAAATTATTTAAAATAAGAAAGGAACTAAGCCTTTCATACCAAGCTCTAGGAGCTTGTTTCAAGCCATAGAGGGCCTTAGTCAATTTGAATACATGGTTAGGAAGAAGAGAATTTTCAAATCCGGGAGGTTGTTCGATATATACTTCTTCGGAAATAAAACCATTCAAGAAAGCACTTTTGACATCCATTTGAAATAGTTTAAAATTATTACTACTAGCATAGGCAAGGAGCATTCTTATCGCTTCTAATCGAGCCACGGGAGCGAAGGTTTCTTCGTAATCGATATCTTCTTCTTGGTTGAAACCTTTGGCCACTAATCTAGCCTTGTTTCTAACCACGATACCATTTTCGTCTTGCTTGTTTCTAAAGACCCATTTAGTACTAGTGACTAAATGGTCACTAGGTCTAGGAACAAGCTTCCATACCTTATTCCTCTCAAATTGATTCAATTCCTCTTGCATTGCAATAACCCAAAAATCATCTTTTATGGCCTCATCAATGCATTTAGGTTCGATTTGAGAAAGGAAGGCGGCGTTAGCACAAAAATTCTTGAAAGAGGAACGAGTTTGAACCCCTTTTGATGTATCTCCTATAATTAGCTCCTTTGGATGAGCATCATATACTTCCATTCCTTGGGTAAGGAAATTTCGGAAGAAGGTGCATCCAAGTTGCTATTTTGAGGAGGGGGTTCATTTAAATTCAAATTATCAAAACCAAGATCATCATCAAAATCATTTTTCTTTAAATTAGAAATTTCATTAAAAACTACATGAATAGACTCTTCTATTACTAACGTTCTTTTATTAAAAACCCGAAAAGCCTTAGAAACGAAAGAGTAACCAAGAAAGATGCCTTCATCGGATTTAGCATCAAATTTTTCTAAGGCATCCCTTTCATTCAAAATAAAGCATTTACAACCGAAAACTTTAAAATAGGAAATATTTGGTTTTTTGTTATTCCATAATTCATAGGGAGTTTTTGATAAGGATGATCTTATTAGGACTCTATTCATGATGTAGCAAGCCATATTTACGGCTTCGACCCAAAAATACTTAGGTAAACTATGTTCATTTAACATAGTTCTTGCCATTTCTTGTAGGTTTCTATTTTTTCTTTCAACTACTCCATTTTGTTGGGGATTCCTCGGAGTGGAGAAGTTGTGATTGTATCCATTAACCTCACAAAATTTTTGAAAGTCACAGTTTTGAAATTCGCCACCGTGATCACTCCGAATTGATGAAATCATGAAACCTTTTTCGTTTTGAGTGAGTTTACAAAATTTAGAGAAACACTTGAAGCAATCACTTTTGTAAGCTAAGAAATAGGTCCAAGTGTATCTAATATAGTCATCTACAATTACAAACGCATATTTGCTTCCCCCTAGACTTGTCGTGTCAATTGGTCCAAATAAATCCAAATGAATCAGTTGTAATGGTCTAGTGGTGCTAATTTGAGTTTTTGGTTTGAAACTAGTTTTTATTTGTTTACCTAGTTGACATGCATCGCATACTTTGTCCTTGATAAACTTTATATTTGGAATTCCTCGCACTAAATCTTTAGATGAGATCTTAAATATTAGTTTCATGCTTGCATGGCCTAGTCTCCTATGCCAAAGCCAAGCATCATCATTTAAAGCGGAGAAGCACATTTCATTACTTAGTTCATCAAGGTTGATGGTGTAGACATTATTTTATTTTAATGCAATCATAGTTATGTTATGGTTTGATTTTTCAATAATACACACATTTGATTCAAATCTAACGATATAACCTTTATCGTATAATTGACTAACACTCAAGAGATTATGTTTCAATCCATCAACTAGTAAGACATCATCAATAGAAAATTTTAATTTGTTACCTATGGTTCCCTTGCTAATGATTTTGCCTTGGTTGTTGTCTCCGAAGGTAACGTACCCTTCTTCTTTGCTAGTGAGCATAGAGAAATGAGATGGATCTCCAGTCATATGTCTTAAGCATCCACTATCTAGATACCATCTCTTGCTCCTAGCTTGTGATGGTGTATGTTTCTACAAGAAGGGATTATATTTAGGTACCCATTTTCTTTTGGGTGCCTTAAAAACTTGTTCATCATATTGCATAGAATTAATCATGGTTCCTTTAGGAACCCAAATTAGTTTGTTCGGACTAATTTTCTTGAATGGACATTTATAAGTTTTATGTCCATATTTGCAAAAAAAGTTGCAATTGCTTTGGTCTCGAACATGTAAGACGGGACCTTTAATGAAGGTGGTTGGATTTTGGTGAGGACTTCTCACAAATCCGATTCCACTTCTTTTAGGAACGTGACCCTTATTTGTAAGGATCATGTTCAAAGATTTGCTACCAACCTCGAATTTCTTCAAGGTGTCCTTGAGTAGCAAGTTCTCCTTTTGGAGAGATTCTAGATTATGGCATTTTATACATGGAGCTAAACTATCATGATATTCAGTTTTTAATTTATCGATATCACAAGTGAGACTATCAATGCTCCTTTTTTAGCAATTTATATTTTCTACTAATTATCTTACATTCATCAAATAACTCATGGAAAGCATTTAACAATTCATGATAAGGTAAATCTGCATCAATTAAATCCGTTACCTCATCTCCGATGGCCATTGGGGCGTAATGAGCAACTTGCTCGGTATTGGACTCCTCTTCTTCGGACGTGCTTGAATCATCCCATGTTGCCTTGAGCGCCTTCTTCTTTGATGTTCTCTTTTTGGCTTGAGGACAATCGTTCTTGTAGTGTCCCGGTTTTTTGTATTCATAGCAAATCACTTGGTCCTTCTTTTGTTCAAATTTATTTTTTATATTATTTTTAAATTTATTCTTTCTTAAATATTTTTTAAATTTTTGAGTCAAAAGTGCAATGTCATTGTCACTGTCCTCATCACTTGATGTTCCTTTCAAGTGGTCTTCTTGTGATTTGAGTGTCATATCCTTCCTGTTCTTTGGAATGGGGTTCTCAAGCTCGTCATGAGCTTGACATGTCATTTCGTAGGTCATTAGAGACCCAATGAGTTCTTCAAGAGGGAATGTTTTAAGGTCTTTGGCCTCTTGAATGGCCGTAACTTTTGGATCCCAACTTTTAGGGAGGGATCTTAAGATTTTAGTTACTAGTTCAAAGTTAGTAAAATCTTTACCAAGAGCTTTGAGTCCATTGATGACATCCGTAAACCGGGTGTACATGTCTCCGATGGACTCACTTGGTTTCATTCGGAAAAGTTCGTAAGAGTGCACAAGGATGTTGATTTTGGACTCTTTCACTCGACTAGTGCCTTTATGAGTAACCTCAAGAGTTCTCCAAATATCAAAAGCCGAATCACAAATTGAAACATGATTAAATTCATTTTTGTCTAGTGCACAAAACAAGGCATTCATAGCCTTTGTATTTAAAGCAAAGACCTTCTTCTCCGATTCATTCCATTCGCTCATCGGAAGAGAAGATTTTTGAAATCCGTTTTCAACAATAGTCCAAAGCTCGAAATCCATAGAAATGAGAAAGATCCTCATTCGAGTCTTCCAATAAGTATAATCTGACCCATTAAACAAGGGTGGACGTGTGATAGAATGACCCTCATGCATGCCGGAGTAAGCCATCTCTCTTGGGTATTAAACCAAATATGAGAGTGAGCCTAGCTCTGATACCAATTGTTAGGATCGAAGCGGCACTAAGAGGGGGGGGTGAATTAGTGCAGTGGCTTAAAACATTGGTTTCGATAAATCTTTCATATGATAAAAATCAGAATCAGAAGTGCTTAACTTGAAAGCGTATTTGCAAAGTTGTACAGCAAATGTAATGAGGAAATAAAGCAAGTAAGAAGGTTTGCAGTAATATAAATAGCAGTAATGAAATGCAAACCAGAGATTATGCCATTTTTAAAGTGGTTTGGTCAAGTGACCTACATCCACTTGCGAGGCCCCTCTTCGATGAGGCTCCCACCTTCCACTAGCAAATCTCTTGAAAGGGAAGGGTGAATACCCCTCTTACAACTTTTTACAAGCGGTTCACTCTCTTACTGATTTTCAGCAAGAAAGAAGGAGGTGAACACTAGCAAATTGAAAACAAGACTAGCTAAGACTTTTCTAAGGCCTTTCTCTCAAACAATTGCTGCTCAAAAAAGTTGTAATCTCAGCTAAGATTTGAGGGGTATTTATAGGCCTCAAGAGGATTCAAATTTGGGCTCCAAAATTTGAATTCTCTTTGGGTTCCCGATGCTGGCGGTGCCACCGCCTGTCAGTGGCGGTGCCACCGCCTATCACTATCAGACATTGACAGTGCTGGGCGGTGCCACCGTCAGACCCTTCGGTTCACTTGTTGGGCTTCAAATTTAGCCCAAACCAAGTCTAATTTTGAGCCCAGTTGGCCCCTAACCAGGATATAGGATTATCTCTTAATCCTAATCCTAATTACAAGTGAACTACATAACAAAATGTATCCTAAGCAAGTTTTCAACCGCGAACGTCGAGTCTTGTTCCGGCGAGCTTTCCGACGAACTTCTTCCGACGGACTCCCAACAAGCTCCCGAACTTGTGATGACTTTAACGAGTAGCCGAGCCTTCTCAGTGATCTCCGTGAACCTCCGACGATCTCTTCGGCGAACTTCCGAAAATTCCGACAGGTTCCCGATTTCTTCTCGGTTGGTTCCGGCAGCATCTCCGACGATTCTTCGGACTCTTAAACATCCATCGAACTTGACTTCGGTATTCTTGCTTTGTGTTTTCTGGTTATCGTAGTTACTCCTGCACACTCAACTCAATAATATGGATTAGATCAATTAACCCATCAATTGATTTTATCATCAAAATCCGAGATTCAACAATAGCTGCTCGTGTAGGGACACTAGGGATACAGTATAGGTGCTCATTGGAGAATGAGTTCACTGATTGATCCGCTTATGGAATGCTAGATGGTTGATAATGCCTTATTGTCAGACAGCGATTCCGTAGTCCTAGTGGTGTATCTAGTCCTTAGACTTGAGACGCCAAGGATGTCCTATATGAGTGCTCCACTCTTTGATACCAGACTTATAGGTTTGCTGCCCAGATCTAGTACAACTGGTCATTGGGAGTGGTAGTCGACCTTACGAGAGCTATTGAGTGTCGATAGAGGATCGTCCACTCTCGGCGTCATGAGAGGAATATCCCATATGTTCTTGCTCAGACAAATCCCTGGCCAGGGTCATTCGGGTAGAGAGAGAAAGGTTTCTCCGGGAGAATCCGATTAGAGCAAGACTCGAGTAGAAACCGTATGGGTCTGACAGCACCATGCTCGATATACAATCTATGGGATATTAGATGGATGAGGGACTATAGGTACACGGTAACTGAGGACAGATAGGTCCAATGGATTGGATTCCTCTGTATCATCTAGGGACTACGGCGTAGTGGCCTAGTACGTCCGTAGTCGATGAGTCAAGTGAATTATTACAGAGATAATAATTCACTGAGTTAGAAGGAGTTCTAATAGGTGTGACTCACAACCAGCTCGATATTGGGCCTAGAGGGTCACACACATATGGTAGGTATTGCGATGAGTAGAGATTCTGATATGAGATATCCGACGGAGCCCTTGTCTTATTGGATGCAGATCTAATACCCACTAGGGAAGGACCCATTAGGGTTTGACAGGGGACCTCTATAAATAAGAGGGATTTAAAGCCTCATAAGCTAGAGCCTTTGCTTACCTTTCCTATTCTCCTCTCCCTCTTCACCTCAGAGCAGGCCTAGAGTTTTGAGGAGCGTCGTCGCAACCCTGCTGTGTGGATCACCGCTAGAGAGGAGGACGCTTGACCTCCTTCACCCTCTCCTAAGGATCTGCAAGGCAACAGGGATATACGATCTCCCTAGGTAACACAATCTACTCTACACGCAGTTTTAAGTTTCGCGGATTTTGCGCACCAATCTTCGCACGACGACGAACATCTCTTTGGGAATCAGGATTTTGTTTTCTTGTTTTCCCGCTGCGCATATGATGTCACCCCCAAGATTTTCCAACAGTGGTATCAGAGCCAGGTTGTTCGTGTGAATGATTGGTTTTGAACTGCGTGTGTTGTGTTTCGGAAGAATTTTGACGTCAAAATCGTTACGAAAAAACAAGGAAGGGCAGCAACAGTTGCTGCCCTCGATCTGCGTGCGTGCAACGTAATTGAAGGCAGGCAGCACAGGGGCTGCGTCTACAGTAGGCTAGCGTCCGTCGGGGCTGGCAGCCCGCGGGCAGAGGCGCCTGCGGCCGCTTCTCTCGCGGGGTGAGGCGCCGCAGGGCAACGGCGCTTACCGCCGCTACTCCCGCGGGCGAAACCCCCCCACAGGGGCGACCGCCCGGCGGGACAGCACCACCTGCGGGCGTTGCCCAGCGGGCAGAACCGCCCGCGGAGGCGGCGGCGCCCGCAGGGACGCCAACCTGCAGGGGCAGCACCGCCTGCGGGCGTTGCCCCGCCGGTAGAACTGCCCGCGGGGGCGCCCACCTACAGCGATAGCGCCGCCAGTGGGAGTGCCGCCTACAAGCGAGGGCAGCGCCCTCGCCCCGCCGCATAGGCTGTCGCCAGCATGGTGGCGACGGCGGCAGCAGCTGCAAAGGGGAGTAGGGCATTAGGGTTTTCTGGGCAAAAGATAGTTTTGCCCCTCGGAATTTGAGAAATTCTAGTTTCTGTCTCTTGTCCAAATTATGAAAATACCCCTATAAATTTAAAAATTCTCTATATGTCCCTGATTTCATAAAATACTAATTAATTAAAATGTTTAGTTGATTATTATTTTTTATTATTATCTAGTAGTCCTAAATGATGATGATTATTTATACATGTGATGTATGATGTGTGGACGGATGATCATGGACCGTGTGATGTGTGTACTTGTGATTATTATTATTGAGGTATGCGAGCCTCCATTATACTTCTCGTTTATTGTCGGGCCTGCATGCCTATGATTAAGTTGTAATCACATGAGGAGGCGCAGCGGGAGCGTGGATACGATAGCGAGACCCACGAGACGGACGATCGCAATGCATCAAGATGTTGACGGAACTGACGAGGACGAGATGGACGATCACAAGGCATGGAGATGCACCGTTGCATACATAGATCATAATGTGAGTCATTAGGCCTACTGGCTCGGGCCTAATCATATTAGGTTGTGGTCCATGATTATCTGGTGTAATTGTTTATACACATACTAGATATGTATATATATTTGCATGCGATGTAGGTATATATTAAATATGTATATGCGTGACATGTCATATTAGGAGACCAAATAATAGAAACATCTCTCTCGATAATATTAAGTCGGTAAACGTGAGGCAATTAGATTGACCCACGTGGCCTTCCATCGTTATAAGTAGGAACCGATTCCCAGTGTAGGTTGAGTTAGTCGAGTCCCTCGAGACTCACCTATATCGAGATTCGCTATCTTGCTTACGACATAGAGATGTCACCGGTGACCTGAGGGCATGGTATGCTTGGTCGAGTCCCTCGAGGGTATATCATCAAATCAGACTCATCTAGTAACGAAGGTGTTGACTTAACCGAGCATCATGGTTGGTCGAGTCCCTCGAGGCCATGGTGATTCGGAGGTCGAACAGGACGGGAATCACAAGGAGTTGTGATCCCCACTAGAAGTCTGTCAGAGACTTCCGTTTCATGTGCTGAGGGTGTCGCGTGTCTCGTTAGTAAAATAGTGGGAGCATATTAAAATAGAAGTCCATATCTTGATAGTTTATTTCTTGCAAAATCTGCATGTTATTCATTTCTGCTGCATCTTTATTTTTAGAAAATGTCACTTTCAAATCCCTTACGTGGCATACTTGATGTCAACTGCCTCACTGGTCCAAATTATACGGATTAGCTCCGTAACTTGAGAATTGTTCTCACAGTGGAGAAAATTGTGTACGTCCTTGATACAGTGATGCCTACGCCCGAAGAAGGGGCAAGCGAGGATGAGA
Organism: Musa acuminata AAA Group; assembly: GCF_036884655.1. Classification (NCBI taxonomy): domain Eukaryota; kingdom Viridiplantae; phylum Streptophyta; class Magnoliopsida; order Zingiberales; family Musaceae; genus Musa; species Musa acuminata. The sequence continues at coordinate 24,889,403 of NC_088349.1, read as the reverse complement.
TCTCTCGCTACGTGAAGTACATTGATGACTCCACTCTTGCTCAGTGCTATATGTTGGGCTCTATGACTCATGAGTTACAGAGACAACATGAAAAGATGGATGTCAGATCCATTCTCCTATATGTCCGCAAATTGTTTGAGGAATAGGGAAGGACTCAACGATATGAGATATTCAAGAGCCTCTTCCGCACTAGGATGATGTTAGGACTCTAGCTTGGAGAGTCCTAATTGAGAGGGACATTCATGTAAAAATGTTAGGACTCTAGCTAGGAGAGTCCTAATTGAGAGGGACATTCTGTTAGGACTCTAGCTAGGAGAGTCCTAATTGTGAGGGGCATTCATGTAGGAGGTTTTTTCTTAGAGAAGAATTAGGAGTTGTAAGGGAATATGAGTCTTGAGTAGGAGTCCTATTAGGAGTTGGTTAGAAGTAAGAGTCTTAAGTAGGAGTCATATTAGGAGTTAGGGTTTAGAAGCCCTATAAATAGCCATGTATTCCTTCTCTTTTCTTAAGCAATAGATGAATATTTTCTGCAGCCTTTGAGCAGCAACTTGGAGGGAGGAACCCCTATAGAGTTCCAAGGAGGCCGATCCCCAAAAGAGATCAACCCCAAGTTTAGAATCTACAAGGGTTCTAACACTTGGTATTAGAGCAGCATTCTTGGCGTCTCGCTGCCCTTCCACAGCCATCCATCTGTTGGGAAATCATTGGGGGGCGACATCATATGCGCAGCGGAAGAACAAAAAAACAAAATCCCCGATTCCCAAAAAGATGTTCATCGTCGTGCGAAGATTGGTGCGCAAAATCCGCAAAAACACAAAACTACGTATAGAGATTGTGTTACCTAGGGAGATCGTATATCCCTGTTTCCTTGCAGATCCTTAGGAGAGGGTGAAGGAGGTCAAGCGTCCTCCTCTCTAGCGGTGATCCACACAGCAGGGTTGCGACGACGCTCCTCAAAACTCCAGGCCTACTCTGAGGTGGAGAGGGAGAGGAGAATAGGAAGGGCAAGCAAAGACTCTAGCCTATGAGGCTGTGAATCCCTCCTATTTATAGAGATCCCGTGTCAAAACCCTAATGGGTCCTTTCCCTAGTGGGTATTGGATCTGCATCCAATAAGACAAGGGCTCCGTCGGATATCTCATATCCGAACCTCTACTCATCGCAATGCCTACCATATGTGTGTGACCCTCTAGGCCCAATATCGAGCTGGCCGTGAGTCATACCTGTCAGAACTCCTTCTAACTAAGTGAATTATTATCTCTGTAATAATTCACTCGACTCATCGACTACGGAAGTACTAGGCCACTACGCCGTAGTCCCCAGACGATACAGGGGAATCCAATCCGTTGGACCTATCTGTCCTCAGTTACCATGTACCTATAGTCCCTCATCCATCTAATATCCCAGAGACCGTATATCGAGCATGGTGCTGTCAGACCCATACGGTTTCTACTCGAGTCTCGCTCTAATCGGATTCTCCCGGAGAACTCTTTCTCTCTCAACCCGAATGACCCTGGCCAGGGATTTGTCTGAGCAAGAACACATGGGATATTCCTCTCATGATACCGAGAGTGGATGATCCTCTATCGACACTCAATAGCCCTCGTAAGGTCGACTACCACTCCCAATGACCAGCTGTACTAGATCTGGGAACAGCCAAACCTATAAGTCTGGTATCAAAGAGTGGAGCACTCATACAGGACATCCTTGGTGTCTCAAGTCTAAGAACCAGATACACCACTAGGACTACGGAATCGTTGTCTGACAATAAGGCATCATCAACCATCCAGCATTCCGTAAGCGGATCAATCAGTGAACTCATTCTCCAATGAGCACCTGTACTGTATCCCTAGTGTCCCTACACGAGCAGCTATGAGACCAGCTGCATCCATCATATGGACGGGTATACAGCACACCAGTCTATCCGGTTATCACGATGTCCCTCTCGAGTAATCTATGACCGGGATTATTTAGGATATGTGTTTAAAGGTGAATCGATCTCATTATCGTGATCTCATCACGATCCGATTCCCATTGCACAAATCCAAGGACATCACAATACATATGCATTTATGCAATAGTTATAAAGTGATATACGCCAAAATATAATAAGCAAAAAGATTCTGTATTAAGTCACACGTGCCATCACTCACGTGATTGGCTTGCTGGGCACTTATGACTAGCACCATCAACCCTCCACAACCATCCAAAGCAATTCCCACAATTGCTTAAAAGATCGTCACCGAATTCCGCCATCATCTCCACCACCGCGGATCATCCTTTGATCTCCCCGTGAATTGCAATAGGTTCTGGTTTCCTACCTTACTGCTGCTGCAATTTAGTTATCCTTATTCAAAAATCAAAAAAAAAAAATCGTTCTTATATTGCTGCATAAACTTTTCGTCACAAAGTTTTCATCTCTACGACGAAAGATATATTGCAGAATTCCAGCCGCATAGCACCATCTGTTTGATCTTGCTACTATGCTATTTCTATCCAAATTTCTACGAAATTTTTATGACATCTTTGACACTTCCTAACAGTGGATTTCCCTTTGGTTTCATCAAAAAATTCTCAATATAAACTACTAATCTTTTATGTCCAATCTGCTACACTTGAATTGCAGAATTCAAGTCGCATAGCACCATCTGTTTGATCTTGCTACTGTGCTTTTTCTATCCAAATTTCTACAAAATTTTTATGACATCTTTGACACTTCCTAACAGTAGATTTCCCTTTGGTTTCATCGAAAAATTCTCAATATAAACTACTAATATTTTATGTCCAATCTGCTGCACTTGAAAATCTATGCTGCAGAAAATTTCAGCTGCATATCGTTGCCTTAACCCATCTATTTGCAATCTTTTTTGAATGAAATTTCTTATAGACTTCATATATTATCTTGGCTTCCATCTAAGATTGATCTATTAAGAAATTCATCTCTAAAAATGATTTTATGTTGCTAAAAATTTTCATCGTAACCCGCTGAAATTTTTCGACAATAATTCTGCAATTGCAACTTGCACCAATTTCTTTGCTGTTATACTGCCGAAATTTTCTTGATTAAATTAGATATCCTTGCTGACATATAAACTGTGATTTTGATATCAATTCCCTCCTCAATTCTCTCAAGTTTTTGGTGGAAATTACGTCGAGAAACCGTTGTTTCTTCGACGACAATTCTACTCTTACAAGACAGCACATACTTGCTGCAACTTCCACGGATTTCTGTCAAACCTTTGCTACCATCTACCATAGATCCAAAACTTCATCCACAGCCCTAAAACTCTACTAAACCACACCCTCAAACTGCACCCAAAACAGCCACAAAACAAGCCTAAACCGCAGCCTACATCCACCAATCCACCAACACTTTCGACCATCACTTCTCTCAACCTATACATGCCTTTAACCCAACAGCAAAAGAGAGATCTTAACATTATTGATTTGGGGCCATATACTATGGCATCTAAGGAGGCAATCAATGCTAAATTCGAAGCCTTGGAGGCGCGAATGAAGGATAAGATTCGGACGCTTTTTACCGAACTCAGATTGGGCCGACTACTAAGCCCGAAGAAATCATATCAAGGAGAGAGCTTTGCCCAATCACACCAAGCCCGAAGAGATGACTTCCAAGGGAGGGTAGGCTCTATGACCAACCCCAACTATCCATGCATGAGAGTGGACTTCCCTAGATGGGAAGAAGGAGACCCGATTGGTTGGATCTCGCGCGCGGAGCGATATTTTCGGTACCACAAAACCGCGGATGTATCTATGGTGAAAATTGCAGCTATACATCTTGAAGGGGATGCTATATAGTGGTTTGACTGGTTTGAACATACTTATGGAGTCCTTTCATGGTGTCAATTCAAAGAAGGACTGTTGATTCGCTTCAGACCAACCGATTACGAGAATATTGACGAACAACTAGCAAAGATCCAACAAACCTCCACCATTCAGGAGTACCAAACCAGGTTTGAAAGGTTATCTAATCAAACTCGTGATTGGTCTCAAAAATAGCTATTGAGGACCTTCATTGAGGGCTTGAAGCCGGAGATCCGAGGAGAAGTTAAAGCGCGACAACCGTATACGCTTATGGCAGCCATCTCTTTCGCACGATATCAAGAGGAGCAATTGAACCATGAAGCTCGGAGGACTAGGGTCGCTCCTCAACTAGTAATATTGAAGCCCTCAGCCCCCCCTACTGTCGACCAAGTCCCTGCACCAAAGAGGTTAACAGGAGAAGAGCTTCGGGAGCGATATGCGAAGGGGTTATGTTGGCATTGTGACGAGCCGTGGAGCCGTGAGCATCGCTGTAGTAAAGGAGGACTTCTTATGATTGAATCGATAGAAGAAGAGGTCATTGAACATCCAAAAGAGAGCCTTGAACATGAAGAAGAAGATGCGGAAGAAGAGCCACAACCGACTGACGTTACAGTACATGCACTAGCCAACTACTCAAACCCGCAAACGATAAAAGTTGGAGGCCTTCTCAAACAACAACCGATCACTGTTCTCATCGACACGAGCAGTACTACTAACTTCTTATATAGTAAGCTTGTTGTTCGGATAGCATTACCTATCGAGAATCACTGCAGGTTTGATGTTAAGGTCATCAACGGACGGATTTTGAATTGTGATCGTAGGCGCCCGCAGGAGAAACTATTGCTGAAGGACCAAGAGATAATTGCAGATTTCTTCCTTCTCCCTCTTAACAATCATGAGGCCATGCTCAGAATTAAATGGTTGATGACATTAGGTGATATTTTTTGAAATTTTATGAAACTAATTATGAAATTTTACAGTAAGGAGAAACAGGTGACAGTGCACGGGAAACGTGGGGGCGACATAACAACGATTTGCACACAACAAATGGAGAATGTTTTGCATAAAGTATGCAGTGGCTTTTTGGTACAACTTGAGCAGCAAACTAAGGGAGAGCCAATAGAATTTGAAGATCTAAATCTACTTCCTTTGCTTGCTGAATTTTCAAATATATTTGACGAACCGTGCAACCTACCTCTTACCCATCGACATGATCATTGTATAACGATTCTTCCAGGCAAATCTTTAGTAAATACTTGGCCATATCAGTATCTACATCTCCAGAAGGATGAAATAGAAAGGATTATAAAAGAGATGCTCGAAACAGGAGTTATTCGGCCGAGTTGCAACCTCCACTCTTCACCGGTGCTACTTGTACACAAGAAGGACGGAACATGGCGAATATGCGTTGATTACCGAGCTCTCAATGGCATAACCATCAAGGATAAATACCCTATTCTAGTACTAGATGAATTGCTATATGAAAGGGAGCACAAATCTTCACAAAGATGGACCTTTGATCCGGGTATTATCAAATACGAGTGTACGAAGAAGTCATACCGAAAACCGCCTTTCGAACACACAACGGCCACTAGAAATTTTTACTTTCTTCAACAAAAGTTGGGATATCTTGGGCATATCATATCAGAGGAAGGTGTAATGGTGGACCCCTTCAAAATTGGAGCAATGCAAAACTGGCTGACCCCGAGAAAAATAAAATTGCTATATAGCTTTCTGGGTTTAACAGGCTACTACCGCAAGTTCGTGAAAAACTATGGAAAGATCAGTGCACCACTTACTTCCTTACTAGAAAAAGATGTCATCCAATGGTTGGACAGAGCCTCCACTGCCTTCGACAAACTTAAGGCAGCCATGACGACGACGCCGGTGCTAACACTACCAAATTTCAACCGACCATTCATTATTGAGGCCGACACATCTAGAGTCAGAATTGGAGCCATTCTCATGCAAGATGGTCGACCACTCGCATACACTAGCAAGGCATTATCTCCCTCCGATCAAAATATGTCAACATATGATAAGGAGATGCTCGCCATTGTGCGCGCAGTAACGAGGTGGAGATTGTACTTGATCAAGCGATACTTTCAAATCAAGACCAACCATAAAAGCCTAAAATATCTCTTGGAGCAGAAGATATCTTCCCCCGAGCAGCAAAAATGGGTAACAAAACTTCTTGGATTTGATTTTGAAATAACTTACAAAAAGGGGAAAGAGAATGTTCTTGCAGATGCGCTTTCGCAGCTACCCGAGCAAGTTGAAGTTTCGACCGTTTCACTTCCGACCAGCGACTTCCATGAAGATATTAAGATGGAATGGCAGGAAGATTCAGATACTAGTAAGATTATAAAAAAATTGGAGGAAGCACCAAGCCCCATGGCTCATTACAATTGGAACTCAAAAGAATTACACTATAAGGGATGCATTGTGCTTGTGACAAATTCTACTTGCATCTTCAATAGCAGATTTTGGACAAAGTTATTCTATATGCAGGGTACTAAATTGAAAAGGAGTACGATATATCACCCACAAACCAACAGCCAACCGGAAGTTTTAAACAGGTGCTTGGAGACAGCCCAAAGCCACCCACCAAATATGACTACCCAAAGAGAACTCCAGACCCAGCCAAGTGCCATTATTGATCGATAGATCGTGACTCGACGACGACGACCCACTAATGAAGTGCTAATACAGTGGGCGAACCTACCAAAAGAATATGCCACTTGGGAGAACTATGACGACTTAAAGATCAAATTCCCAGAATTCATAAATCATCAGCCTCGAGGACAAGGCTGATTTGAAGAGGGCGGGTCTGTTAGGACTCTAGCTTGGAGAGTCCTAATTGAGAGGGACATTCATGTAAAAATGTTAGGACTCTAGCTAGGAGAGTCCTAATTGAGAGGGACATTCTGTTAGGACTCTAGTTAGGAGAGTCCTAATTGTGAGGGGCATTCATGTAGGAGGTTTTTTTTTAGAGAAGAATTAGGAGTTGTAAGGGAATAGGAGTCTTGAGTAGGAGTCCTATTAGGAGTTGGTTAGAAGTAAGAGTCTTAAGTATGAGTCATATTAGGAGTTAGGGTTTAGAAGCCCTATAAATAGCCATGTATTCCTTCTCTTTTCTTAAGCAATAGATGAATATTTTCTGCAGCCTTTGAGCAGCAACTTGGAGGGAGGAACCCCTATAGAGTTCCAAGGAGGCCGATCCCCTAAAGAGATCAACCCCAAGTTTAGAATCTGCAAGGGTTCTAACAGATGACTGAGGGGACACCGGTTCAGAACCATGTTCTAAAGATGATTGAGTGGATAGAGAAACTCATAGATCTAGGAATGGTCCTAGAGGATAACTTGTGTGTGGACATTGTGCTTCAGTCCCTACCAGATTCCTTTTCACAGTTCATAATGAATTTTAATATGAACAAGCTTGATGTGACTCTCCTAGAGCTCCTCAATATGTTGAGGGAGGTAGAGAGTACTATTAAGAAAGAGAAGCCAGTTCTCTATACTGGTGAGACCAGAAAGAAAAGGAAAGCAGAAAGGTCCCTTAAGAAGGGAAAGGGCAAGGGCAAACTAGGTAAAGCAAAGGTTGCTAAGAAAGACCCAGCAAAGGACAAAGGCCAGTGCTTCCACTATGGAAAAGATGGGCACTGGAAGAGGAACTACAAAGAGTACCTTGCAGAAAGGGCAAAATAGAAGCTTGAAGAAGCTTCAGGTACATTCATGATCAATCTCCAATTGTCAGATTTTTGTGATAGTGCATTGGTATTGGATACCAGTATTGCTTATTACATCTATAATTTATTATAAATTCTAGCAAAGCTGAGGGGTGATTGACGAGAGGAATATTGCATAAAAGTTTGTTTATGCAAGATACTACTCCACATATCATGAATGTAAGTGTCTAAGAGGAAACGAGATGAGGTGAACAGTGCATACTTATGGCATTGTAGGCTAGGTCATATCCATGAGGGAATGATTCAAAAGTTGCTAAATGATGGATATCTAGATTCATTCGACTATGTGTCATATGCAACTTGCGAGCCTTGCCTTCGTGGAAAACTAACCAACTCTCCATTTAGTGGAACTGAAGAGAGAGCCACTAAGCTGTTGGAACTCATACATAGTGATGTATGTGGACCTATGTCAACTCATGCCATTGGTGGTTACTCCTACTTCATTACCTTTACTGATGATTTCTCAAGATATGGATTTGTGTACTTAATGAAGTACAAGTCCGAGGCCTTTGAGAAATTCAGAGAGTATAAGAATGAGATGGAGAACCAGACTGGAAAGAGTATCAAAACTCTTCGATCAGATCGAGGAGGTGAGTACTTAAGTACATAGTTTACTCAGTTCCTCAAGGACCATGGGATATTATCCCAATGGACACCTCCTTATACACCTCAGCTCAATGGTGTCTCTGGAAGGAGGAATCATACGCTATTAGACATGGTACGGTCCATGATGAGTTTTGCTGACCTACCCATTTTATTCTAGGGATATGCCCTAGAGACCGCAGCTTACCTTCTGAACAGAGTTCCAACTAAGTCGGTAGTGTCTACACCATATGAGATATGGAAAGGGAAGAAGCCTGATCTTAAGGTTGTTAAGATTTGGGGCTGCCCTGCCCACATTAAAAGACACAACCCCGATAAGTTAGAATCAAGGACAAAGCGATGCAAATTTGTGGGATACCCCAAGGAAACTTGTGGGTATTATTTCTATCATCTCGAGGACCAAAAGGTCTTTGTAGCTAAGAGAGCAGTGTTTCTTGAGAAGGAATACATTCTTAGCGAAGATAATGGGAGCATGATAGAGTTGAGCGAGGTTGGAGAACCAAGCTCAAGCACCACTCTACAGCCCGAGTCTGTTCAGGTACCTAATACACAAGTTTCAACTTTACGTAGGTCTAATAGAGTATCCCATCCTCTTGAGAGATATGTGGCACATATTAGAGGAGAGGATATTGAGGATATTGATCCTCAGACCTACAAGGAGGCTATTATGAGTATAGACTCCGGGAAGTGGCAAGAAGCCATGAATTCTGAGATGGATTCTATGTACTCCAATAAGGTTTGGAACCTAGTTGATGCGCCCGAAGGTATTGTACCCATCGGTTGCAAGTGGATCTTTAAGAAAAAAATCGGAGTAGATGGAAAGGTAGAGACCTATAAAGCAAGGCTAGTGGCTAAGGGGTATCGTCAAAGGCAAGGTGTTGACTATGACGAAACCTTCTCACCCGTAGTAATGCTAAAATCCATCAAAATTCTATTGGCTATTGCAGCACACTATGATTATGAGATCTGGCAGATGGATGTGAAAATCGCATTCCTCAATGGGAACCTCAAGGAGGAGGTGTATATGATGCAACCTATGGGATTCGTGTCCAAGAACTGCCCAGATAAGGTGTGCAGGTTGCTTAGATCCATTTATGGACTAAAGCAAGCTTCCCGAAGTTGGAACATAAGATTTGATGAGGCAATCAGATCTTATAACTTCGTTAAGAACGAAGATGAGCCTTGTGTGTACAGGAAGGTAAGTGAGAGTGTTATCACCTTTTTGGTGTTATATGTGGATGACATCCTGATCATTGGGAATGACGTAGGAATGCTATCCATAGTAAAGGCTTGGTTATCTAGACATTTCTCCATGAAGGACTTAGGGGAAGCATCCTATACCTTGGGGATTAGAATCTATAGAGATAGATCCAAGAGGATGCTTGGCTTATCCCAGTCCAGGTACATAGAAACTATTGTCAAATGGTTTGGCATGGAAAATTCCAAGAGAGGTCTCATACCGATGAGACATGGGATATCGCTTTCTACGAGTATGTCCCCAAAGACTCCAAAAGAAATAGCGAACATGGATATGATACCTTATGCCTCAGCAATAGGGTCTATCATGTATGTCATGCTATGTACTAGGCCTGATATAGCGTATGCTCTGAGTGTCACGAGCTGGTATTAGGCGGATCCAGGCTTGGAGCACTGGAAAGCAGTAAAGTGTATCCTTAAGTAATTGAGAAGGATTAAGGATCTTTTACTAGTATATGGAGGTAGTAGCCTTAAGGTTGAAGGCTACACAGGCTCAAGTTTTTAGTCTGATGTCGATGATAGCAAGTCGAATTCAGGGTATGTGTACACCTTAAATGGAGGAGCAGTGTGCTGGAAGAGTTCCAAGCAAGATACTACTGCTGACTCGACCACAGAGGCGGAGTATATTGCTGCATCAGATGCAGCAAAGGAGGGAGTCTGGTTGAAGATGTTCATCACAGATTTGGGAGTCGTTTCGGATAGCGAGAAGTCGACTTCCTTATATTGCGATAACTATGGGGCGATTACTCAAATAAGGGAACCCGGGTCTCATCAGAAGTGTTCTGAGGAGGTTCCAGCTTATCAGAGAGATCGTAACCCGAGGAGATGTAGCAGTGGAAAGAGTTCCATCCGAAGATAATATTGTAGATCCATTGACAAAGTCGTTGTCTCATTTTGTCTTTGAGCGTCACAGGGGTCTGATAGAGATCAGACACATAGGTGATTGGCTTTAGGTCAAATGGGAGATTGCTAGTCATAGGTGCCCAACAAGCCAATCACGTGAGTGATGGCACGTGTGACTTGATACAAAATCTTTTTGCTTATTATATTTTGACGTATATCACTTTATAACTATTACATATATGCATATATATATTGTGATGTCCTTGGATTTGTGCAATGGGAATCGGATCGTGATGAGATCATGATAATGAGATCGATTCACCTTTAAACACATATCCTAAATAATCCCGGTCATAGGTAACTCGAGAGAGACATCGTGATAACTGGACAGACTGGTGTGCTGTATACTCGTCCATATGATGGATGCAACTGGTCTCATAGCTGCTCGTGTAGGGACACTAGGGATACAGTACAGGTGCTCATTGGAGAATGAGTTCACTGATTGATCCACTTACGGAATGCTAGATGGTTGATGATGCCTTATTGTCAGATAGCGATTCCGTAGTCCTAGTGGTGTATCTGGTCCTTAGACTTGAGACACCAAGGATGTCCTGTATGAGTGCTCCACTCTTTAATACCAGACTTATAGGTTTGGTTGTCCCAGATCTAATACAGCTGGTCATTGGGAGTGGTAGTCGACCTTACGAGGGCTATTGAGTGTCGATAGAGGATCATCCACTCTCGGCGTCATGAGAGGAATATCCCATGTGTTCTTGCTCAGACAAATCCCTGGTTAGGGTCATTCGGGTTGAGAGAGAAAGGTTTCTCCAGGAGAATCCGATTAGAGCAAGACTCGAGTAGAAACCATATGGGTCTGACAACACCATGCTCGATATACGGTCTCTAGGATATTAGATGGATGAGGGACTATAGGTACACGGTAACTGAGGACAGACAGGTCCAATGGATTGGATTCTCCTGTATCGTCTGGGGACTACGGCATAGTGGCATAGTACATCCGTAGTCGATGAGTCAAGTGAATTATTACAGAGATAATAATTCACTGAGTTAGAAGGAGTTCTGATAGGTATGACTCACGACCAGCTCGATATTGGAACTAGAGGGTCACACACATATGGTAGGTATTGCGATGAGTAGAGGTTCTGATATAAGATATCCGACGGAGCCCTTGTCTTATTGGATGCAGATCCAATGCCCACAAAGGGATGACCCATTAGGGTTTGACAGGGGACCTCTATAAATACGAGGGATTCAGAGCCTCATAGGCTAGAGCCTTTGCTTGCCTTTCCTATTCTCCTCTCCCCCTCCACTTCAGAGCAAGCCTAGAGTTTTGAGGAGCGTCGTCACAACCCTGCTGTGTGGATCACCGCTAGAGAGGAGGACGCTTGACCTCCTTCACCCTCTCCTAAGGATCTGCAAGGCAACAGGGATATACGGTCTCCCTAGGTAACACAATCTACTCTATACGCAATTTTAAGTTTCGTGGATTTTGTGCACCAATCTTCGCACGACGACGAACATCTCTTTGGGAATCGGGGATTTTGTTTTCTTGTTCTTCCGCTGCGCATATGATGTTGCCCCCAAGATTTCCCAACACGAAGGCCAACCACCCTTTTACAGTTTCACTCATTTTGACGGGCTTAGGAGACAACCCTTACAAACTTTTCTCTCCTCTCTTGAAAGATCAAAACTTGGAAGAAAAGAGGGAGGAGAACTTCTAGCCTTTACAACACTTTTGAGCTCTAAAAATCATAGAGTAAGATTGGATTTTCAGTGCATTTGGTTGCCCTTTCATGCAAGAAAGGGTGGGGTTTATATAGGCCCCAAACTGGTTTAAATTTGGAGCTCAAAAGTGTCTTTTCCTGGATTTTCAAGGTCCTGGCGGTACTACCTCTTGACTGGGGCAGTACAACCGCTTGGCGGCTCAGAGACTGAGCCTCTGGGTTCTGCCACCACTTGACAAGGGTGGTTGCACCGCCCAGTCTCGCTCGGAGACTGATCTCAGGCGGTGCCACCACTTGACTAGGGCGGTTGTACCGCCTAGTCTCGCTCGGAGACTAAGCCCAAGCGGTGCCACCGCCTAACCTTGGTGGTTGCACCACCCAGCTTTCCTGGGAGACCATCTCCTGGGCGGTGCCACTGCCGACCCTAGCCATGCCACTACCTAGTAGGAATTCTGGTCCGAATGGGTTGATCCATTCGGTCCAATTTGGGTCTATCAAGGGCCCAATTGCCCTTAGATTAAGTTAATGGGATCACCTCCCATTCCTAACTTAATCTATATGCTAACTATAATATTTCTTAAGACATTTACTGCAACTTGCTCCGGTGCATCAATCGCTTCTTCCGGCGAGCTTCCGGTGAGCTTCCGGCGAACATCCGACGAACCTTCAGCGATGCTCCGGTGGACTTCCGGCAAACTCCTGGGCTTGCAATGATTCACTTAGCGAGTTCCGATGAGCTTCTTTGGCAAGCTTCTGGACTTTTCAGATTTGTTCCCACAGAACCTCCAACGACCATTCGGACTTCCGTCGAACTCTCGAACCCCCAACGTGATCATAGTCTTGACTCTAGCGCAACTCCTGCTACATATCTTACTTCCATCGTAGTTAATCCTACACATTTAAAACAAAACTTCGATCGAGATAATTAATCCTAAGCAATTAACCAAGTTGTCTGGCATGTCATTGGTCCCTCGACGCTTCGTTTGATTCTTCGGCGCATCGTCCTCTCCTACGGCCTATTGCCCAATCGACCAGTTGACTCCGCAACTCCGATATACTTGGCACAATACCCGCTCTTCTTGGCTCGATGCTTGAGTCAATGGCCCGAAGCCTTCTATCGATACGTCGACCGATCCACTGGCCCGACGTCTAATCTTTTGACATGTTCCTTCGGCACTGCATGATTTTTCCTGCTTTAATTGTCTCATCCTGATCGAAGCATCCTGCGTCACTCAAAACGCAGATTAAATCATAAACATATATCAAGTGGTTTCATCATCAAAATACGAGATTCAACAATCTCCCCCTTTTTTATGATGACAACCACTTGATGACAGAGTTAACCTTAACTCCCAGAGTTTAGACAAACTCCCCCTATCAATATGTCATATTGATAGATACTCTTGGATTCAAAAATCCAAGCAACATTTCGTCATAAACTTATGCATAACATATCATGTCATCAACATACTTCTCCCCCTTTGTCATCAACAAAAAGGAGAAGTACAACTATTCTTGTGTTTGGAATATAAGTTTAACTCATTGCATGAAAAATATAATATCAAGTTTTATCATTATGCAGTTTTGAAGCTAGAAAATTTAGCAAGTGTTACATCATGCTTAGAACATTCAAGCTATCAAGTTTTAGATATGCAAGTTTTATAGCATACAAGATAGCACTTTTGGTAATGTTTAAGATAGCAAGTTCTACATCATGTAAGCTAGCAATGTTACAACATTTTAGAACTTGCAAGCTAGCAATTTAGAGATGTTCAAGAAAGCAACTCTTGCTTCTTGAAATATGCAAGTTTTACAATATACAAGCTAGCAAATTCAAAGATATTCAAGTTGGCATATTTGTTTTTCTTGAGATAGGCACGATAGCACATTTTTGCATTTTCTTGAGATTTCAAGCTAGCAATTCTCAGTGATGTTCAAGATAGCAATTTCTTCTCTTTTGAGAAGTGCAATTTTTGCTTTCTTCTTGAATTGTGCAAGCTAGCTATCTCCCCCTTAGTTATCGTCAAAAAGAAGGGAAGACCCTTTCTAAAGAAGAGAAGACCCTTTATGTCAATTTCTAAATCATGACAAAGGTAAGTAATCATTCTTATTTCAAAATTTCATAATTGAGATAAACCTTGAATTCAAATTAAGGCAATTTTAATCATGATTCAATACATCACATACATCATAATAAAAAGCATAAGTATTGCATGGATTATTTTAGTAACAAATCGTAGCATTTCATCACATGGCAAGATATCAGCAAGTAAAATTACGATGCAAGTTCTTGATATCTTAACATGATACAAACATGGCATATGGCAATCATAGCATTTTGATTATCAATTTACCATATATTTCGATGCAAGCTTCTTTTGATATCTTAACATAATTCAAATTCAAATATGACACTTATAGCATCAATTCATATATTTCTCATTCAAATATGGCACTCATAGTATCAATTCATATATTTCTCCCCCTTTTGTCATGCACAAACTTCTAAATAGGATATTTGATGTAATGCTTATGTATGTCCGTGTCTTTTGGTATGTTCATGCTTTGCACAGCATGTAGAGGGACGGCCGAAGGCTTAATAGTCCCATTTTAGTTAGGTTGGTGGCCGCTTTAGGCTTGTAAATAAAGGTTGTGTCATGTGGACACGTGCGAGAGATTTTCGGTCTGTAATGGATAATTTTACCCTTTGTTGTGCAACTGTTCAGAGCTTGTAAAGTCTGTTTGTAATTTGCATTATCTATGAAGTGTTTTCGGAGATGTTTGCTTGTGGATCCCGAGTGAGGCGTTTTCTCTATCCCGTTCTCTCTTTTGTGGGTCATAAGGGACCTAGGAGGCTTCGGGGAGGCTGACCTTTGCGGACGGACACGCAAGGGTGCCGCACGACTTAGGTAAAACCTGCTAAGTTTGTGACAGATGGTATCAGAGCGGGACAAGCACTCATAGAAACACTTAGCATGCAAACGTGGGGGACCTAGTAGGGCTGCGTTGAGGGCAGTCAGCACACGCGCGACCGTTTGGAGGAAAATGGGCATGGAGATGTAGGGAAAAGGAGTCGCTCAAAAGAGCAGGCATCTGAGATTGGCATTCAGAGGAATGGCCAACCCTTCGTGCAAGAGGCACCACGAGAATAGACAAGCTTGGAAGAATACAGAGCGCACAAAGGTTGGGATGGCTGAGTTTGAGCTACGGCTCAACGTTGACAACTATACTTGATGGTGCTCAAGGCAAGCGAGGCGCTTAGTAAAGGATGAGACCATCCAAGGTGGAATGAGTTGCTCAATGACCGAAAGAGTTATGCAAAGCTCACAGAGGTGAGGGGAATTACTAACTTATAGAATTCGGTACTCATGCATGGGCTTGTATGCGGACGATGGAATGTTCGCGGTCATCCCAAGGCGACCGAAACTCGGCGCCATGAGCATTGAAACTTTCTCTTCGGCATGTGAAGGATACGTCCGTAGGAGGCTGAAGTGTGCAACGAGTTCAGCATATTGCTAGGCCTTGAGTGGTGCAGCGGGGGCTGTATTGACGTGGAGTCACAATCTAGCAAGTGTGTTTGCAGGAGGCAGAACAATGCACAATTTGTTCAGTAGATCGGAGTAGTCCAAGGGGATGGTGGTTTCCGAAACGAAGAGAGATGTTGCTCCAACGGGACAATTATCTAGGAGGGATAAGTCCCGGCTCTCTAGAGGGAGAATCATGTGGGACGGACCTCACAAGTTGAGGAGGAGTACCTCAACAAACAACAACTCCACGAAGCTCAATGGACTGAGCAAGTGGCGAGGAGTCGTCGCATGATCTCGCTTGAGAGAATGCATTAGTGGATGCATTGTGAGATCAAGTGGGGGAGCGACCCAAAGTAATACAAATGAAGGCACACTTGGAGTCAATATGGAGATTGGACTCAAGGGAGGGCTGACCCGTGGAATGGTGGGCGCGAGGGCCACCATCAACTCAATGCAAAAAAAAAAAAAAAAACGAGGAGCGGAGCAACTTGGGTGTAACTTGGCGAAGTACCCAAGCCGCATGAAGGGAGCCAGTATAGAAGATGGAACATGGAGCGGAGGCATAGTGCTTTCTTTGGATAGAGGTCAAGGACATGAACTCTTGCAGAGGCAAGAGCAGGATCATGTTGTTCCATGGGTCATTCATTCTGACAGAGCGGACTCATCTTGCATGGTGCCAAAGACGAAGGGAGCTTCTGGGCACATGCACCTTATCTCGGAGGAGCATTTGATGGAGGAACTAAGGCGACTCAATTTGCAGAGGCGAAGTTGGGTTCAGAAGGCCTTAGCATGGGGCAAGAGGACGCAGAGTTGGGTACTCTTGAAGAATATGCCACAGTGTTGCCATTCAAGTTGCTATGAAGGAAGCGGTGCGCAGCGAAGGTTATGTTGGTAGGGGTAGAGGCCCAAGATCCAGACAATGGTGCATTAATTGCAGCAAAGTCGGGGGACTTTGAGAGCTACTAGGCGACGGACTGTCCTAGAGCGGTGCTTCATCTAGGTGTGACCCAAGAGTGGGTGGATGAAGGTCGATTGCCAAAGGAGCGAACAAAATCGAAGGTGGAAGAGACCTTGCGATATATTGGCAGAGGCCACACATGAAGGGTTCACAATTCGAGTTCATCCCATAAGGATTAGAATGCAATAGAGATATCACCAGGAGGCGACATGGTGCAGCGGATCGTGGTGGAACAGTTCGTGGCAATGTGATACATACGACATAGTCCCGTGAGGGACTAGATCATACAGAGGTATGATCGGGAGCTACTGAAAGCTCCACTTCGGTGAACAACACGATGGCAAGAAGGGCTATAGATTCAAGAAGTGAAGGCCATGGTACCGCAGAGGTGGGTCTTCCGTGTGTGCATCGAAGGTTACATCGGATGAAAAGTTCGAAGGGAAAAGTTCTTGGTCATCAGCATATGGGGGCTGGGTTCCACCAAGGGAAAAGTTCGAATGCAAGTACCAGTGAGTCCCATGGGAGGGACTTGATCATGCAGAGGTATGATCGAAGCAGCTAGAGAGTTGGACTGCTCTAGAGCTCATATTCGCTTAAGGGAGCCCGGCAAGTCAGAGGACAAGGTCGAGTAAGTGAACGTTGCTACCAAGGAAGCTAAGGAGAATAGAATCGGTGCAAACCCTATAATACGATGGCAGAGGCCATGTATGGGAGTTGTAGTCTGTCTATCCATCGACCAAAGGGAGCTGCTTGGAGAACATAGAGGTGTTGAAGTAGGGGGGTCGAAAGGGACGAGGAAGCGACGATGAGTCCAAAGGGACTTAGCTACCCAAAATCAAGCATCAGTTAGAATGGAGGTGGACTCGGAGGATTGCCACAAAGACATATCTACTGATTATGACAAAAAGGGATACAGATGCGAGGCGACGGATAGTAGGGCCATAGGCATGGTAGCGTCATGGTACCGCAGAGGCGGGACTTCCGTGAAAGTCATTGATCCCTTGCTCTTATGGAGGGAGAGCACTTGGTCATGAAAGGGGCCGAGGAGGTGGAGCATGCAGAGGCAAATCTCCAAGTACCGAGACAAGGCTGAAGGGCAGAGGCCAAGGAACTTCGTAAGACCGGTGTCAACGAGCTTCTCATCAAGATAGCCGAAAGTGAAGGACTTCGGGTCAAGCAAGAGTGCATGACCAAGGAAGGAAGCAGGCAATACGCAGTGCTGTACCTTTGCTACTTAGTGGAGTAGGCGGTAGGGTTGATGGAGAAAACAGTACAATCCTAGAGACGACCAAACCTATGAGAGAATTACTCCAAGTTGGGGTGAAAACTTCCTGCATTCCAGAAGTTCGATGGCATTGAGAAAGTGAATCATAGTAACTTACTCAACGCAAGGAGTGCAAACACTTCAAGTGCTTCAGAAGTGTGAGTAAAGAGCAGGCGAAGACCAGTAACCAGCTCGACGCATGGAGTACAACCTCAAGGAGGCGGGCGAAGTCAAGTAATCTTTGCCTTCTTAACTCTTAAGAGAATGGGCGAAACCGAGTACCTCAATTCTCTTATCTATCCAGCAGAGGAGCTCTGCATATGTTCAAAGACCCTTCGAAGATAGTGGAAGATAATAGTTGTTAAATCCTCACCAACGGTGATCAGTGTTACTGAGAGTAGATTGTCTGCTTCATTTCCCAACGAAATGCCAATCGAAAGCGGAAGTGATACAAATCTACTTGGATATGACAACTAAGTAAAAGAAGAGTCAATGAGCGAATTCTGTGGAGGAAGGACCCAAAACTTCAGAAGTTTGCGAGACGATGCTCGTTAAAGCTCCAACAAGCATCCACCCAGTTCAAGCAGCATGAGGCATTTGAGAGACTGACGCAGTAAGGATGGTCTTTTCCTTCATCTAGAGGATCCGTAGGAACTAATAGGGATCAACACAACTCAGCTAACCCCACACTAGAGTCAGAGTCATTGGCGAGTTGAAGCAACATGGCGGATCAAAGGTTCGACTACTCAAAAACAATAGCGGAGAGCAGTTGGGAGCCAAGAGGCGCATTGTAGCTGGAGCAGAAGATTGAAGACTCAGCAAAGGCGAGGAGTTGCAGTGTCGGCAAAGGCTTCAACGAGGACGTCGAAGGAATAAGTGAGGGAGAATGTCACGGACAAACTTCTAAATAGGATGTTTGATGTAATGCTTATTTATGTCTGTGTCTTTTGGTATGTTCATGCTCTACACAGCATGTAGAGGGATAGTCGAAGGCTTAATAGTCCCATTTTAGTTAGGTTGGTGGCCGCTTTAGGCTTGTAAATAAAGGTTGTGTCATGTGGACACGTGCGAGAGATTTTTTGTCTGTAATGGACCATTTTACCCTTTATTGTGCAACTGTTAAGAGCTTGTAAAGTCTGTTTGTAATTTGCATTGTCTATGAAGTGTTTTCGGAGATGTTTGTTTATGGATCCCGAGTGAGGCATTTTCTCTATCCCGTTCTCTCTTTTGTGGGTCCTAAGGGACCATGGGAGGCTTCGGGGAGGTTGACCTTTGCGGACGGACACGCAAGGGTGCCGCACGACTTAGGCAAAACCTGCTAAGTTCGTGACACTTTGTCATCAACAAAAGGAGAAGCAGCTCTAGCTATTTTAAAAGATATGCAAGTTTTTGTAACATGAAGCTAGATTTTCATCACAACATATAAGCACAAAAGCATAGCAAGATTCTTAAGTTCAATCATGGCAATTCAACACTTGCTTTTTGTGTAAGATTGCACTTTGCTTTTCTTTACATGTTCTAACTAGCAAAAGCTTTCTACCCTTTGTTTTAGTCAAAAAGAAGGGAAGAGTACAAGCTAGCCAGCATTTGCCTTAAGCTAGCAATCTTTCTCCCCCTATGTCATTGCCGAAAAGAATGAGAGGAACCAATGATTTAGACTTTTACATAAACTATGAATTTGCATCAATCAATATTTCAATCATCATATGATACATACAAGACAACAATGCAAAGAAATCATGTCATGAAAGACATTAATTGTTAAACATGATATGATAATAGTCTCAAAATTTTTAATTTATGATACATGTGATACATTGCGATACACTAAAAAATTTAATGCGATGCTTTTAAGGATATCAACCTATTTTTGATATAAAGCATGGCAAGAGCAATTATATTGCAAGTTTTCTAAGTTTTGTATTTTTTTTGCTTCTTTCGAGAGAGCAATTCTTTGCTTCTCTTTATATTGCAAGATTTGCAATTCATTGGTAGTGTTCATGATAGCAAGTTCTTTCAATGAAATGATCGAGCTAGCAAAATTTTCTTCCTTTGAAATATATAGGCTAGTAAACTAACTCTCCCTTTATCATTATCGAAAAGAAGGGAGAAATCAATGGCTAAAAATTTTAATCATTATACAAGCCATATTACAAAATTATGTCATGATATCAAGAAAATTCAAGGACATGATTCATTTGACAAATCTTTTTAATAGAGCAAAAGAATTATAGAACCACGGATCATGATTAAAATATATCAATATCATAGATCAAGTCATGATTCGTGATTCATCATAAAGCAAATTAATTTTCAATCATCACATAAGGCATTTAAAGAATTTTTGAAACATAAGAGAATGATTAATTTAAGCATGCAATGTTTCAATCAAATTCAAGTCATGAATACCAATACTTTCATATTATGAGTATCAATTCATGAATACCAAAAGATATTATTTGTGATTCCAATTTTGCAAGATCAAGATTATGATTTAGATAAAACTCATTCAAGTCAAATCGTTAACTCGAAACTCATAATCAAGTCATCAAAATCAATTTCGAGATTCACAAAATATCATGAAATCATTAATCTCGATCAGATGAGAAAGGTATTTTTTTAAGTGATTCTTTTTCATCTAAGCATGCCTTAGTCTTTATATGCCAAATCAAGATAAGCATGAAGGTTCAAGACGTAAAGACAAAATCTTATAAAACAACTCATCAAGCAAGATTTTAAACATCTATTTTCAAGCCATATAAAGAGTAAGTCAAGGATTCAATTATCTCACGTCATGAATTCCAACAGGCATCTCAAATTATCAACATCACATTAAAAAGATATTTCAAAAAGATATATCGATAAGTGATTCATTTGTATCATTTCATTCATTCGGAAGATTCTCCTCTTTGGTAAATAAATCTAGGAGAACAAAATAAATTAAGGGAGAAATTACATGATTGAAGTATTGAACATGATTCATATTTAAAATGTGTCTCATGTCATAAGTATGAATCAAGCATTTGTGAAATCCGAAATCATCCTCAAAGTCACATTCAATAAATTCATACATGACAAGCATAGATTTATTGAAAAGTTGATAAGATAGAGGATCACATTTCGTTTTTATAAATTTTTATTCATGTGATTTGCTTCTTATAAGCATGCCTTTACCTTTAATAAAACAAGTGTCAACATTTAAGATGGAAAGGTAAATTTCATAAAACAAATCATCAAACATGATTCCATGATAACATCCTTTTAATATTTTGATATTCATCATCAAGTATGATTTCAAAATGTATGTTCAAGAGAAATCATTAAGACCAAATGCATGATACACTCATTTATTTTCAAAATATTCATCATGTTTATTTTCATGAGATTCACAAGATTGGTATAATAAATTCATTAATCTCAATAGGATAGAAAATTCATTTCCATTTCACACAATTGATTTCATGTGAGGGTATTCAAGTCTTTTGTGAAAATATGTATCATCATTTAAAATCGAAACATAAGTTTCGTCATGAAACCGTCAAGACCAAACACATCATGATATCACATCTATCATCAAAAGACTATCAAAAATTCATACATAGACGTACATACACTATGTTATCTTAATATGTCATGAGAATGTCATCTTAATTCGTCATAAAAATGATTAGACCAAAAACATGTTAATCTAAAATGAGAGTTTCAAATCAACATTTACTTCAAAAACTCATGCATGACATAAAATCATTAAGATACACATGCATGGATTAATCCTAAGCATTATCACATATCATATAATTATCATCCCTAATGTCGCATACATCAGTCAATATTTCAAAACATAACATGTATGAAACCTTAGCAATATAATTTTCATGATCAAATTTTTAATTTTTCAAGAATGCTAAAAAGAAAAATATGATATATTTTTTTAAAAATAATTTTTTATTTCCTATTCCTACTATCTAAATTAAGCACTCATGAAAAACTTCAAGTAATTTCAAAATAATTCAAGAGAGTTGAGTTACTTACCTTGTAGTCGAAGCCCGTCAAAGCTCAATTTGCTGTTTCACCTTTGGAAGTTCTTGATTCATCCTTGGTTACCTTCCTCTTCTTTGGCCTCTTCCTCCGTTCAAGTTCATTGTTTATTTTAGATTTTTGTTTAATAAACTTATTAAAATTTAGTGTTCGAAGTTCAAGTTCATCATTGTCCTCATCACTTGAGTCATCACTCAAGTGGTATTCATTTGTCCAGAGTTCCAAATCCTTCCTATTCTTTGGAAGGTGGTTCAAGTGCTCATCGGGTTCAAAATGTTCCAAAAGTGCCATTTCATAGGTCATTAATGACCCGATTAATTCTTCTAATGAAAAATCATTTAAATTTTTTATCTCTTGTATTGCGGTTATTTTAGGATCCCACCTTTTTGGAAGGGTTCTTAAGATCTTGCTTACGAGATCAAAATTTGAAAAAGATTTACCAAGAACTCTTAGATTATTGACAACATATGTGAAACGGGTGTACATGTCGCCTATAATCTCGCTTGGTTGCATTTGAAAAAGTTCAAAATCATACAATAAAATGTTAACTTTTGAGTCTTTGATTCTACTAGTTCCCTCGTGCGTGATTTCAAGTGTTTGTCAAATACCAAAAGTCGTTTCGCATGTAGAAATCCGATTGAACTCATTTTTGTCCAAAGTGCAAAATATGGCATTCATAGCATTTGCGTTTAAAGAAAAATACTTCTTCTCCAAATCCGACCATTCGTTCATCGGTTTAGAGGGAAGTTGAAAACCATTTTCAATAATATTCCATAAATCCAAATTTATAGAAATCAAGAAAACTCTCATTCGAGTTTTCCAATAAGTGTAGTCCAATCCGTTAAACAACGGTGGATGAACAACCGATAATCCCTCTTGAAAGCCATGAAGAGTGATTTCTCTCGGGTGTAAATCCGAAATAAGAAATACTGGGCTATGATACCAATTGTTAGGATCAAGAGCACTAAGAGGGGGGGGGGGGCGCGTGAATTAGTGCAGCGGAAAACTTTCGACGATTAAAACTGCGTTCGTACGTTGAAATCCGATTCCAACGTAAGAGTTGTTTCGTGTAGATAATAACTTTGAAAGCCTACGGAAACATATTTGAAGTAAAGTAAGGAAGGCAGTTTGTAGTTAAGATAAATAGCACAAAGGAAATGCAAACCATATTTTAGAATAGTTCGGTCAAACGTGACCTACATCCACTTTCAGCTTCCTCCTTCGACGAGGTCACCAGCGTCTACTAGAGGCCTTCCTTCAATAGGCAAAGGCCAACCACCCTTTTACAGTTTCACTCCTTTTGACAGGCTTAGGAGACAACCCTCACAAACTTTTCTCTCCTCTCTTGAAAGATCAAAACTTGGAAGAAAAGAGGGGGGAGAACTTCTAGCCTTTACAACACTTTTGAGCTCTAAAAATCACAGAGTAAGATTGGATTTTCGGTGCATTTGGTTGCCCTTTCATGCAAGAAAGGGTGGGGTTTATATAGGCCCCAAACTGGTTTGAATTTGGAGCTCAAAAGTATCTTTTCCTGGATTTCCGGGGTCCTGGCGGTACTACCTCCTGACTGGGGCGGTACAACCGCCTGG
The DNA here is from genome assembly GCF_036884655.1 of Musa acuminata AAA Group. Lineage (NCBI taxonomy): Eukaryota > Viridiplantae > Streptophyta > Magnoliopsida > Zingiberales > Musaceae > Musa > Musa acuminata. Next base: position 24,866,005 of record NC_088349.1, on the reverse strand, counting down.
CAGCTCGGTGACTGAGCCTCTGGGTGATACCATCACCTGACAGAGGCGGTTGTATCACCCAATCTCGCTCGGAGACTGAGCCCAGGCGGTTCCACTGCTTGATTGGGGTGGTTGCACCGCCTAGTCTCGCTCGGAGACTGAGCCCAAGCGGTGCCACCGCCTAACCTGGGCGGTTGCACCGCCTAGCTTTCCTGGGAGACCATCTCCTGGGCGGTGCCACTGCCGACCCTGGCGGTGCCATCGCCTAGCAGAAATTCTAGTCCGAATGGGTTGATCCATTTGGCCCAATTTGGGTCTATCAAGGGCCCAATTGCCCCCAGATTAAGTTAATGGGATCACCTCCCATTCCTAACTTAATCTGCATGCTAACTATGATATTTCTTAAAACATTTACTACAACTTGCTCCGGTGTGTCAATCGCTTCTTCCGGTGAGCTTCCGGCGAACATCCGACGAACCTTCGGCGATGCTCCGGTGGACTTCCGGCAAACTCCTGGACTTGTGACGATTCACTTGGCGATTTCCGATGAGCTTCTTTGGCAAGCTCCTAGACTTTTCGGATTTGTTCCCGCAGAACCTCCAACGACCATCTGGACTTTCGTTGAACTCTCGAACCCCCAACGTGATCATAGTCTTGACTCTGGCACAACTCTTGCTGCATGTCTTACTTCCATCGTAGTTAATCCTGCACATTTAAAACAAAACTTCGATCGAGACAATTAATCCTAAGCAATTAACCAAGTTGTCTGGTATGTCATTGGTCCCTCGGCGCTTCATCTGATTCTTCGGCGCATCGTCCTCTCCTGCGGCCTATTGCCCAATCGGCCAGTTGACTCTGCAACTCTGATATACTTGGCACAATACCCGATCTTCTTGGCCCGATGCCCAAGTCCACGACCCGAAGCCTTCTGTCGATACATCGACTGATCCACCGGCCCGACGTCCAATTTTCTGACATGTTCCTCTGGCACAACATGATTTTTCCTGTTTTAATTGTCTCATCCTGATTAAAGTATCCCGCGTCACTCAAAACGTAGATTAAATCATAAACATATATCAAGTGGTTTCATCATCAAAATACGAGATTCAACAAAAACATCTGAAATTGCTAAACAAGAAAAGCCTAAAGCAAACATTTAGGTTTTTTTGTGGTGCATCTGACTTCAAAGCCCAGGCCCTTATTTATAATTTAAACAGGAGATACCAAACTTGATTTTCCTAATGTGGGACTATGTGGGACTTGCCAAACTAACATGATGCACTTCTAGTGAACTCTCAACACGCTTTTGGTGAACTCCCGATGAACTCTTGGCGAACTCTCGACAAACTCTCAGCGAGCTCCTGACGAACTCTCAGCAAGCTCCCAACGAACTCTCGATGAACTCCTAATGAGCTCTCGGTGAACTCCCGATGAACTCTCGGTGAGCTCCCAACGAACTCTCGGCAAGCTCGCCGATAAGCTCTTTGGTTCCTTAATGAGGTATCTTCAAGGAACCAAATAGTACATGCTTATTTATAAACATACAGATAATCTGGATGTGATTGGTTACTCAAATTCAGACTTCGCCGGTTGTGTTGATTCTCATAAATCTATATCATGATATATTTTTATGATGGTTGGTGAAACTATTTCTTGGAGAAGCATCAAGCAGACCTTGACTGCTACTTCTGCCATGGAAGTTGAGTTTGTCTCCTATTTTGAGGCTGCTTCACATGGTGTATGGCATAAGAGTTTCATTTTTAGACTTAAAATCATGGATTCTATTTCTAGGCTATTAAAAATTTTCTATGATAATTCAACTGTTGTCTTTATGGCTAAAAATAATAAAAGTCAAAGTCAAAGTAAATATATTGACATTAAGTATTTAGTCATAAGAGAATATGTAAAAGAAAAGAAAGTGATCATTGAGCATATTAGCACTGAATTGATGATTGCTGATCTTTTGACTAAAGGCATGCCACCTCTGAAATTCAAGGATCATGTAAAGAAAATAAACTTGGTTCCACTTTGTAATTATATTGAAACTCTTATATATATATATATATATATATATATATATATATATATATATATATATATATATATATATATATATATATATATATATATATATATATATATATATATATATATATATATATATATATATATATATATATATATATATAGTGATATTTTCTCATTCATGTATATATTAATTTGAGAAAATATATTTATACTTGACTAAGAATAAACATAAGGTTTATTCATTAAGCAAAATTACCATACTAAGATTAATTCTCAAGAAACTAAATACATCATGATACATGGATGATAATAGTCGCTCTTAGAGGACTTATCACTATGATTCATTTATTTATTTCTTAAAAAATTATTCGATAAAGATTAATTTAAATTATTAAGAACCAAGTGGGAGAATGTAACCATTCTCATTAAGTTCATCATTCATTATCATCAATTTCTTCATTTATTATGATTTAAATATTTTAATTTTTCATTCATTATAAATATAACTATTATTATTAAATATTTTATTTATTATTATTAAAATTCTTCATTATTGTCCAAATGTTACAAATTTGAATTAATTCTTGAACGTTATGAAGTTGGTGATAATAAATATTCTTGAACGTTATGGGAGAACGTCTATATAAATGATAGTTTTGGTTCGTAGGCTCTATCTCTCTCTTAAGTCTAAAGGATTTCCTACACCATCTAAAATGAGAGTTTTGAGCCGAGAAGTGCCAAAATACAAAAAGAAACCATTGCTGAAATTCTCAACAATAATGGTTCGAGGTACGTAATTTTCGTTTCTGCATTAGTTTTCTTGTGTTTCTATTATGGTGGTTTTGAAACACATTTTGGTATTAAATATTCTAACATTGCTATTATCCTTCCGGCCTTGTCCTCTCCTTTGACTTTGTTATCCTCCCAAACAATCTACCTAATGATAACGTCACAAGCGATCCTCATCTCTTGCACCATCCCATTTCTCATGCTTTATTATTATCTCCTTTGGCTTTCACTATTCTCTCAGATGGCCTACCCAACCATGTTGTCAGTGGTGATCTTCATTTCATGTACTGTCTCATTTCTCTTGCTTCACTATTTTGTCCAATGCCTTTAGCTTCGTGTAAGGTCGGTGGTTCTTTGTTGATAGTGAGGATCAAAATTATCATTTTATCATTTTTAGTGTCATTTTTGTATGTAACAACATATACGGTATCTTCTTCGGTAGAGTTGATGGTATGAGGAGAAGCATTGTTAAAATCTTTACTTTCATAAATATAAAGATATAAATATAATTTTTAAAGTGTAAAGATCAAAATTTTAAACATAACTAATTACATGCGATAATATTTTCCATATGTAATTACCCCTACCTTTAGTCATGCCTACCTCTCACTCTCCTCAACTGTAATTGCACTCCTTATCTTTCATCATATTCACCATTCCTCTCCTTGACGACTACTATCGGTTCATTTACAACCTCCTTTTTTTCTTTTTTCTTTCTCAGTTAATCTCACAATCTCACCTCTCCCTCTCCTCAGTCATTGCCTCCTTTGTTAGGAACGAGTCAGCACTAAGAGTGGGGGGGGGAGGGGGGGGGGTGTGAATTAGTGTAGTGGTAAAAATTACGTCGGTTCGAAATCTCGTTGCGATTAAACCCATTTCAGAAAATGTTAACTTGAAAGCATACAAAGCATACAAAATAGTGTAGCGGATGTAAAGCAAGTAAAGAAAGGCAGTTTGCAGTAAATGTAAATTACAAGAAGTAAATACAAACTGAGTTATAGTGGTTCGGTTGTCGTGACCTACATCCACTCCACCGATTCCTCTTCCGTCGAGGCCATCGACATCCACTAACTATCTCCCTTTAATAGGTGAAGATCAACCTCCTTCTTACAACTTTATTCTCCTTTTGCAAGCTCAGGAGAGAACCTTTATACCCCCTTTTTACAAAGCTTCCCTCACACTCTCCCTTAGAACGGTCTCTAAACTTTAGGAGGAGGGACTCTATACTTTACAAGGGTTTTCAACTCTAGAAACATAGAGCTTTTTGTTCACTTTTCTTACTACTCCATGCAGGGGCATTTATAGACCCCAAATGACTTCAAATCTTGGAGCCAAAATTTAAATCTCCAAAATTTTGGGGTACTGGTGATACCATCGCCTACACTGGGTGATACCACCAGCTGCAGCCTGACACTGGGTGGTACCACTACCCAGTCTGACGGTACCATTGCCCAGACTAGCGGTACCACCACTTGACATAGTCTCCGCCTGACATAGTCTTGGAGACTGTGCCATGACGGTGCCACTTGTTGGGTCACTATTTGGGTCTTTCACTTAGCCCAACAGAGCCCAAACTTGGGCCCAACTATCCCCTAATTGGGTTGGCCCAATTCCTTCCTAATTATGTGTTAACTATGAAATTTAAGGCATATACTAAGCTAAATAAGTCCGGTAAGTCTAGGTTTCTTCCGGTGAACTTCCGACGATCTCTCGGCAATATTCCAACGGACTCCCGGCAAGCTCTTAGACTTCACGACGATCTTCTTAGCAAGTTCCAATGAGCTTTTTTGGCAAGCTCTTGGACTTCTCGGTCAATTCCAACAGAGCTTCCGATGAACGTCCGGACTTCCGACGAACTCTCGAACTCCTAACAAAATCTCGTTCTTGACTCCAAGACTTCATTTTACTTTATGTCTTGATCACTATCGTAGTTAATCCTGCACAATTAAAACCTACTTTGATCTTAGATAATTATTACAAAGCTTGAATCATGTTGTCAGGCATGTCATTGGTTCATCGATGCTTCGTCCGATTCTTCGACGAATCGTCCTCTCTTGCAGCCTATTACCCAATCGGCTAGTTGACCTTCGCAACTCCGATTTCCTTAATATAATTTTCACTCTTCTTAGCCCAATGCCTGAACTCATGGCCTAAAGGCTTCTACCGATACGTTGACCAATCCTTTGGCTCGACATCCAATCTTCTGACATGTTTCTCTCCGGCCTAACATGATTCTTCCTGCTTTAATTGTCTCTTCCTGATCGATGCTTCCTACGTCACTCAAAACGTATATCAAATTATAAACACTATCAATTGGTTTCATCAATAAAATTCGAGATTCAATATCCTTCACATTCTGTTGCCTTCCATATTTTGCATTGATAAATGAGTGTGATTATTCTTATTTATAGAATTAACTAAAGCTTCCCAAATATAATTTTAAAAGTCCATAAAGTACCAAAAAAATAGAAACGTTGTTACTCTTGTGCTGAAAGTTTGTGATGCAATAGACACCTGTTCCAACGTTATAAATAAACGTTGTTACACTTATTTCACAAGTCAACTTGAAAAATGTAAAAACATGAAAAAATATTCAGAATAGGTGTCCATTGCACCTCAAACTTTCCTCATAGATGGGTAACAAAATTTCAATAGTAAATACATAGGTATTTTTTATTTTCATTAATTTTATGGATTTCCTAAGTTTTCTAACATATTTTCAAGTTCAGTCTATAAACAAGTATAACCACACTGATTTTAATGTAATTCTAGAATACTTGTCTATTGCATCTCAAATTTTCATCACAGATTGAAAACAATATCTTAATAGTGTATCTATCTCTTTTTTTTTTCTATCTTTTCTAATTTTAGGGACCTTTTAAGGCTAGAATGACATGCTTTAATGTTGATTCTATGAACAAGTGTTCTTCTATCATTTTTAACGTTGGAATAGTTATCCATTGGACCTCAAGCTTTCACCAAAAATGGACAACTCAATAATGAATTCATCGAATTTAATAGTTCTAATGATTTTATAATTTTTAAAGCCAATTTGACATGTTTATAAGTTGATTTTACAAACCAGTTTAGCCACGTAAATTCATTAGTGTAACTGTTAGAATAATATTCATTTCATCTCAGACTTTCACCAAATATGGGCACTAGTATCTGCATAATGAATCAATATATATTTCTTTTTTTTTTGTTAATTTTAGGGATTTTCTAAGTCTAATTTTAGATTGTTTCATATTGATTCTAAAAATAAATGTAACCATGTTCATTTATTAGTTCGTTTATTTGTGTAATAACAAAAATAGTGTACATTATATATTAGACTTTTACCAAATATGAGAAATAATATTTCAATGATGAATAAATATTTTTTCTAATTTTAATTTTTATAAAAAAATTTAATCTAGCATATTTTTTAAGGTAAAGTGTCTAAGGGCGAGCATGACAGAGGGCATAGACGGTAAGAAGTAATAATGAAACAAAGGAAGAGATTAACAATGAAGGAGAGGGAGAACGAGTGTAACATGAAATGAGCTCACATGGAAAGAGCGACAATAGTAAAGGAGAGATGAGAGTAATGAAAAATTGAGAGGGAAACTAGTAACGAGGAGAAGAAAGAATGAAAGGATTACGGTGTTAGTAAACCAGTTAGATGAACGGGTTTGATTAGTTTCAAAATTAAATCCTCTAAACTAAATAATAAACCTGGCTTATCATCATATTTGCCCACACAGTATTTGATGATATTTACTTTTTCTTATCCTCACTCGATATAAATAAGCTAGGGGACAAATATTCAATAGGCAAAGTGGATTGGGTCAACATGGAGTGATAGAAACTAACTGACACATTTTGTACACGATATTATTTTACCGTTGTTGAATCTCGGATTTTGATGATGAAGTCAATTGTCATTTGTTGTCTAATCTATGTGTTGAGATAAGTGTGCAGGATTAACTACGATGAAAGTTAGACAAGCAGCAGGAGTTGCGCCGGAGTCAAGTTCATGATCACATTAGGAGTTCGAGAGTTCGACGGAAGTTCGGACGGTCGTCGGAGGTTCTGCGAGAACAGATCCGAGAAGTCCAGAAGCTTGCCAAGCGAAGCTCGTCGGAACTCGCCAAGTGGATCGTCGCAAAGTCCAGGAGTTTGCCGGAAGTTCGCAGGAGTATCACCGAGGGTTCATCGGATGATCGACGGAAGTTCGTTGGAAACTCGCCGGAAGAAGCGATTGACGCACCGAAGCAAAGCTACAGAAATTGTCTTAGATCTAATCGTAGTTAGCATGTTGATTAAGTTGAAAAATGGGAGGTGATCCAATTAGCTTAATCTTGGGGCAATTGGGCCCTTGAAAGACTGAAATTGGGCCGAATAGAGCTAACCATTCGGACCCTGATTGCACTAGGAGGTGCAACCGCCTAGGCCAGGAGGTGGCACCGCCTGGGCTAAGCTTCCCAGCGAGACTGGGCGGTGCAACCTCCCCAGCCAGGAGGTGGCACCACCTGAGCTTAGTCTTCGAGCTAGACTGGGCGGTGCAACCTCCATGACAGAGAGGTGGCACCGCCTGAGCTCAGTCTTCGAGCAAGACTGGGCGGTGCAACCTCCCTGACAGAGAGGTGGCACCGCCTGAGCTCGGTCTTCGAGCTCTGGCAGAGAGGTGCAACCGCCTCAGTCAAGAGGTGGCACCGCCTGGGCTCAGTCTTCGAGCTCTGCCAGGCGGTGCAACCTCTCCAGTCAGGAGGTGCAACCGCCTGATCCCGGAATTCCGGGATTTGATCGTTTTGAGCTCCAAATTTGAATTGGGTTGGGGCCTATAAATACCCCACCCATTCAGCACTGAAAAGATATAGACCTACACCGAATTCTTGATCTTTTCTGTGATTCTAAGAGCTCAAATTTGTGTAAAGTCCTAAAGTTCTCCTCTTTCTGTTCTTCAAGTCTTGAGTTGTAAAGAGAGGAGAGAAAGGTCCTGTAAGGGTTGTCTCCTGAGCCCATCAAAAGAAGTGAATCTGTAAAAGGGCAGTTGGCCTTCGCCTATTGAAGGAAGGCCTCTAGGTGACCTCGTCGGTGGAGGAAGCCAAAAGTGGAGTAGGTCAAGACTGACCGAACCACTCTAAATCTCTGGTTTGCGTTTATTTTGAGCACTTATCATTACTGCAAACCTCCTACATAGCTACTGCTCTTTGCGCCTTTACGAACAAGTTTCTAAGTGTTGATCTTTCCGAATCTGCATTCAGACGTAAATCGGTGTTTTCATACGTTACAGTTTATGTTTACATTTTGATTCTGCAAAACTGTCTTCTGCGCTTTTACGAACGAAGTTTCTAAGTTCAGATCCCTTTAAAACTACGTTTAGACGTAAAACTGTGTTTTTGACGTAAACTGCGCAAACTGTGTTTAAACGTAAAACTGTGTTTTAGACGTAAACTACTTTTAAACGTAAAACTACGTTTAGACGTAAAACTGCGTTTAGACGCAAACTGCGTTTAGACGTAAAACTACGTTTAGACGTAAAACTGCGTTTAGACGCAAACTACATTTAGACGTAAAACTACGTTTAGACGTAAAACTGTGTTTAGACGTAAAACTGCGTTTAGACGCAAACTGCACTGCGCTTAGACGCAATCTGATCTTAGACGCAAACTGCGCTTAGACGCAATCTGCATTTAGACGCAAACTGCATTTAGACGCAAACTGCGCTTAGACGCAAACTGTGTTTAGACATAAACTGCACTTAATCATAAGTATTCTTAGAATCGGCTTTTGCATCAATATAGTTTTTATCAAACGAACACAGCTTTCGTTTTTAATCACTGAAAGATTTCCGCTGCACTAATTCACCCCCCCCCTCTTAGTGCTCTCGATCCTAACAATTGGTATCAGAGCCCGGTTAACTCTCAAACGGATTAAAATCCAAGAGAGGTGGCTTACGCCGGAAACCAAGAGGGCCATTCCATTACACGTCCACCCATGTTTAATAGGACGGACTACACCTATTGGAAGACCCGAACGAGGATCTTCCTTATTTCTATGGACGTAGAACTCTGGAATCTTGTTGAGAATGGTTTTTCAAAGTCTTCTCTTCCAATGGTCGATTGGAACGATTCGGAAAAGAAGGCTTTCGCTCTTAATGCAAAGGCTATGAATGCCTTATTTTGCGCACTTGACAAAAACGAATTTAATCGTGTTTCGATTTGTGAAACTGCATTTGATATTTGGCACACACTCGAAGTGACTCATGAAGGCACAAGTAGAGTGAAAGAGTCAAAAATCAATCTTTTGTTATACTCTTTTGAACTTTTTCGGATTAAACCGAGTGAGACTATTGGCGACATGTTTACCCGCTTCACGGATGTTGTCAACGGTCTAAAAGGACTCGGAAAAAGTTTTTTGGATTTTGAGCTCGTAAATAAGATACTAAGATCCCTTCCTAAGAGTTGGGATCCTAAAGTCACTGCTATTCAAGAGGCAAAAGATTTAAACAACTTCCCTCTTGAAGAACTAATTGGGTCATTAATGACCTACGAGATGACTTGCAAAGCTCATGAAGAGCAAGAAGACATCCTTCCAAAGAACAGGAAGGATATGGCACTTAGAACTTTGGAAGATCACTTGAGAGAAAACTCAAGTGATGAGGATTGTGACGATGACTTGGCACTTCTAACTAGAAAATTTAAAAAATTCATTAAAAGAAACAAGTTTAAGAATGATACTAAAAATAAACTTGAACCCAATAAGGATCAAGTTATTTGCTATGAGTGCAAAAAGCCGGGACACTACAAGAGTGATTGTCCCTAAGCCAAAAAGAGAACAACAAAGAAGAAGGCGCTCAAAGCAACATGGGATGATTCGAGCGCATCTGAGGAAGAGAAGTCCAACACCGAGCAAGTTGCTCATTACGCCTTAATGGCCATCGGAGAGGAGGTAACGAATTCATTAAATGCTGATTTATCTTTCGATGAATTATTAAATGCTTTCAATGACTTATTTGATGAATGCAAGAGTATTAGTAGAAAATACAAATTGCTGAAAAAGGTGCATGATAGTCTTACTTGTGATTTTGACAAGTTAAAAGTTAAACATCATGATAGTTTAAATTCATGTATCAAATGTCATGATTTAGAAACTTTCCAAAAAGAAAACCTGCTACTCAAGGACACCTTGAAGAAATTCGAGGTTGGTAGCAAGTCATTGAAATCCTTGCAAACAAGGGTCACGTTCCAAAAAGAAGTGGAATTGGATTTGTGAGAAGTCCTCACCTAAATCCAACCACTTTTATAAAAGGCTCCATCTTACATGTTCAACACCAAGCAAAATGCAACTTTTGTTGTAAAATTGGACACAGGACACATTATTGTCCATTCAAGAAAATTAGTCCAAACAAATTGATTTGGGTTCCTAAAGGAACCATGATAAACTCTATGCAACATGATAAACAATGTAGATCTATCTTTGAGGCACCCAAAAGTAAATGGGTACCTAAAAATTATCCTTTCTTGTAGAAACCCACACCATCCCAAGCTAGGAGCAAGAGATGGTACCTTGATAGTGGATTCTCAAGGCATATGACCGGAGATCCATCTCAATTCTCTAAGCTCACTAGCATAGATGAAGGCTATGTTACATTCGGAGACAACAACAAGGGTAAAATCATTGGCAAAGGAACCATAGGTAACAAATCCAACTTCTTTATTGAAGATGTTTTGTTAGTTGATGGTTTAAAACATAACTTCTTGAGCATTAGTCAATTATGTGATAAAGGATACATTGTCAAATTTGAATATAATACTTGTATCATTGAAAAACCCCATAAAAACATGTCTATGATTGCATTAAAACAAAATAACATATACACTATTGACATCAATGATTTGTGTAATGAAATGTGTTTTTCAGTTTTAAATGAGGATGCTTGGCTATGGCATAGAAGATTAGGTCATGCTAGCATGAAACTAATCACTCAAATATCATCTAAAGAACTTGTAAGAGGAATTCCTCATATCAAGTTCATCAAAGATAATGTATGTGATGCTTGCCAATTAGGTAAACAGATTACGGGTAGTTTCAAGACTAAAAATCAAATAAGCACCTCTAGGCCCTTACAATTGATCCATATGGACTTGTTCGGACCAATCTCTTCATCAAGTCTAGGAGGTAGCAAATATGCCTTTGTCATTGTTGATGACTATAGCAGATATACATGGACCTACTTCTTAAAACAAAAAAATGAATGCTTTAGATATTTTACCAAGTTCTGTAAACTTGTTCAAAATTAGAAGGGTTCTATGATTTTGTCAATAAGAAGTGATCATGGTGGAGAATTTCAAAACCACGATTTCCAAGAATTCTGTGAACTCAATTGATATAACCTTAATTTCTCTACTCCAAGAAATCCTCAACAAAATGGGGTAGTAGAAAGAAAAAATCAAAATCTACAAGAAATGGCAAGAACCATGTTGAATGAACACAGCCTACCCAAATACTTTTGGGCCGAAGCTGTAAACACTGCATGCTATATTTTGAATAGAGTACTAGTAAGACCCTTACTCACCAAAACTCCTTATGAGTTATGGAATAACAAAAAACCCAATGTTTCATATTTTAAAGTCTTTGGGTGTAAGTGTTTTATTTTAAATGAAAAGGATAACTTAGGAAAATTTGATGCTAAATCCGATGAAGGAATCTTTCTTGGTTATTCTTCGGTTTCTAAAGCTTTTCGTATCTTCAATAAAAGAACTTTAATTATTGAAGAATCCATTCATGTTGTTTTCAATGAGATTTTCGAAATTAAGAAAAATGATCTTGATGATGATGTTAATTTTGATTCCTTAAATTTAAATGAAACCCCTTCTCCAACTAGCAACTTGGATGCATCCACTTCCGAAACATCCTTACCCAAGGATTGGAAGTATGTAGATGCTCATCCTAAGGAGCTAATATTAGGAGACACATCAAAGGGGGTTCAAACACGATCTTCTTTTAAAAATTTTTGTGCCAACGCTGCCTTTCTCTCCCAAATTGAACCCAAATGTGTTGATGAAGCCATGAAAGATGATTCATGGATTATCTCTATGCAAGATGAATTGAATCAATTTGAGAGAAATGAGGTGTGGACGCTTATTCCTAGGCCAAATGACTATTTAGTAATTGGTACTAAATGGGTTTTCAGAAACAAGCAAGATGAAAATGGTATCGTGGTTAGAAACAAGGCTAGATTAGTGGCCAAAGGTTTCAACCAAGAAGAAGGTATCGATTACGAAGAAACCTTCGCACCTGTGGCTCGATTGGAAGCCATAAGGATGCTCCTTGTCTACGCTAGTAGTAATAATTTTAAGTTATTTCAAATGGATGTTAAAAGCACTTTTCTAAATGGCTTTATTTCCGAAGAAGTTTATGTTGAACAACCTCCTGGATTTGAAAATAATAACTTTCCTAATCATGTGTTTAGATTAACTAAAGCTCTCTATGGTTTAAAACAAGCCCCAAGAGCTTGGTATGAGAGACTTAGTTCTTTTCTTATCAAAAATAACTTTACAAAAGGCAAGGTTGATACTACATTGTTAATCAAGAATTTTGAAAATAATTTTCTCACTGTTCAGATTTATGTTGATGATATCATCTTTGGCTCTACAAAAGAACCTCTTTGTGAATCTTTTGCTAAAACTATGAGTCTTGAATTCGAAATGAGCTTAATGGGAGAATTAACATTCTTCTTAGGTTTACAAATCAAACAACTAAGCAATGGCATCTTTATTAGTCAAACTAAATATGCCATGAATTTATTAAAAAGGTTTAATATGAACAACTCAAAGGCTAGTAACACTCCTATGAGCACCTCCACTAAGTTAGAAATTGATGAAAGTGGAGAAAGCTTTGATCAAAAAACTTATAGGGGTATGATAGGAAGTTTACTTTACCTCACTGCCACCAGACCAGACATCATGTTCAGTGTAGGACTTTGTGCTAGATTTCAATCAAACCTTAAGATATCTCATCTCAAAGCAGTTAAAAGAATACTCAGATATCTTAATGGAACTGTAAATCTAGGATTATGGTACCCAAAATCAAAAAATTTTGAGTTAACAGCTTATGCTGATGCGGACTTTGCTGGCTGTAGACTAGATAGAAAAAGCACATCAGGATCATGTCAATTTTTAGGACATGCCCTTGTTTCCTGGTCATCTAAGAAACAAAGCTCGGTTGCTCTATCAACAACCGAAGCTGAATATATTGCAGCAAGTGCATGCTGTGCACAAGTTGTATGGATGAAAAACACTTTAGAAGATTACAAAGTTAATCTTAAAGATATTCCTATTAAATGTGATAACACGAGTGCAATATGCTTAACTAAGAATCCTATACAACACTCAAGAACAAAACATATTGATATTAGACATCACTTTATACGAGATCATGTCGCTAATCATGACGTAACCATAGAGTTCATTGATACTAAACATCAACTAGCTGACATTTTTACAAAACCTCTAAGTGAAGAACAATTTGATTTCATTCGAAGAGAATTAGGAATGTTGATGTGTCCGAATAGATAAATTTGTTAAAATTATTTTTCGGACTATATTGAATGATCAAATCACTTGATTGCCATGTTTCTATGATTATATGTGAAAATCTGCAACAAAATCTTGTCCAAATGCATCTTATTTATTCGAATGCTATAAAACAGATTTTCTCGTACACCTTCATGAGAAATAAGTTTCTGAAATAGATTTGATGAAGTGATTCATTTGTATGTATTCCATCCTACAAAATCTTTACATAGACAATTGATTATAACAAAAAGGGGAAGAAGTATTTAAAGCAATCTATGTAAAATTCCTCTATAAGCTTGCTATTATTATTTTCCTGGCATCATAATTACTATGCTTTTTGTTGATGACAAAGGGGGAGATATATGAATTGATAAACACTACCATGATTAGAAATACTATGAGTGATGCTATAAACACACTGCTATGATTATGCCATCCTTGCATCACCAAGAGATATATGAACATGTGCTAAAGTTTGCATTATATTTGCATTATGCCCTGAGTTGATATCTTATCATGTGAAGAAAATACAAAACTTGCTAGAATATTTCAAATGTGTGCATCATGTAATAGTGCTTCACAGCTTTAAATGATAATGTTCAAACTACATGATGAATAGTTACAAACACAATCATACAAACTTGATGATGTATGTCAAGCCTTGACATCATCTTTAAAGAGATACATCATGATGAGTATCATGATGGGAGTATTGATAAGTTTAACTGATCTAACTTATCAATACGTCACATGAATTCTTAGGTCTTGAATTCAAGATTGACTTATCTCAACTATGGCATATAGACAGGGGGAGTTAAGGATAACTCCATTATCAATTGATTGTCATCATCAAAAAGGGGGAGATTGTTGAATCTCGGATTTTGATGATGAAGTCAATTGTCATTTGTTGTCTAATCTATGTGTTGAGATAAGTGTGCAGGATTAACTACGATGAAAGTTAGACAAGCAGGAGGAGTTGCGCCGGAGTCAAGTTCATGATCACGTTGGGAGTTCGAGAGTTCGACGGAAGTTCGGACGGTCGTCGGAGGTTCTGCGAGAACAGATCCAAGAAGTCCAGAAGCTTGCCAAGCGAAGCTCGTCGGAACTCGCCAAGTGGATCGTCGCAAAGTCCAGGAGTTTGCCGGAAGTCTGCAGGAGCATCACCGAGGGTTCATCGGATGATCGACGGAAGTTCGCCGGAAACTCGCCGGAAGAAGCGATTGACGCACCGAAGCAAAGCTACAGAAATTGTCTTAGATCTAATCGTAGTTAGCACGTTGATTAAGTTGGAAAATGGGAGGTGATCCCATTAGCTTAATCTTGGGGCAATTGGGCCCCTGAAAGACTGAAATTGGGCCGAATGGAGCTAACCATTCGGACCCTGATTGCACCAGGAGGTGCAACCGCCTAGGCCAGGAGGTGGCACCGCCTGGGCTAAGCCTCCCAATGAGACTGGGCGGTGCAACCTCCCCAGCCAGGAGGTGGCACCGCCTGAGCTCAATCTTCGAGCTAGACTGGGCGGTGCAACCTCCCTGACAGAGAGATGGCACCGCCTGAGCTCAGTCTTCGAGCAAGACTGGGCGGTGCAACCTCCATGACAGAGAGGTGGCACCGCCTGAGCTCGGTCTTCGAGCTCTGGCAGAGAGGTGCAACCGCCTCAGTCAAGAGGTGGCACCGCCTGGGCTCAGTCTTCGAGCTCTGCCAGGCGGTGCAACCTCTCCAGTCAGGAGGTGCAACCGCCTGATCCCGGAATTCCGGGATTTGATCGTTTTGAGCTCCAAATTCGAATTGGGTTGGGGCCTATAAATACCCCACCTATTCAGCACTGAAAAGATACAGACCTACACCGAATTCTTGATCTTTTCTGTGATTCTAAGAGCTCAAATTTGTGTAAAGTCCTAAAGTTCTCCTCTTTCTGTTCTTCAAGTCTTGAGTTGTAAAGAGAGGAGAGAAATATCCTGTAAGGGTTGTCTCCTAAGCCCATCAAAAGGAGTGAATCTGTAAAAGGGCAGTTGGCCTTCGCCTATTGAAGGAAGGCCTCTAGTTGACGTCGGTGACCTCGTCGGTGGAGGAAGCCAAAAGTGGAGTAGGTCAAGACTGACCGAACCACTCTAAATCTCTGGTTTGCGTTTATTTTGAGCACTTATCATTACTGCAAACCTCCTACATAGCTACTGCTCTCTACGCCTTTACGAACAAGTTTCTAAGTGCTGATCTTTCCGAATATGCATTCAGACGTAAATCGGTGTTTTCATACGTTACAATTTACGTTTACGTTTTGATTCTGCAAAACTGTCTTCTGCGCTTTTACGAACGAAGTTTCTAAGTTCAGATCCCTTTAAAACTACGTTTAGACGTAAAACTGTGTTTTTGACGTAAACTGCACAAATTGTGTTTAAACGTAAAACTGTGTTTTAGACGTAAACTACTTTTAAACGTAAAACTACGTTTAGACGTAAAACTGCGTTTAGACGCAAACTGCGTTTAGACGTAAAACTACGTTTAGACGTAAACTGCGTTTAGACGCAAACTGCGTTTAGACGTAAAACTACGTTTAGACGTAAAACTGTGTTTAGACGTAAAACTGCGTTTAGACGCAAACTGCACTGCGCTTAGACGCAATCTGATCTTAGACGCAAACTGCACTTAGACGCAATCTGCATTTAGACGCAAACTGCATTTAGACGCAAACTGCGCTTAGACGCAAACTGTGTTTAGACATAAACTGCACTTAATCATAAGTATTCTTAGAATCGGCTTTTGCATCAATATAGTTTTTATCAAACGAACACAGCTTTCGTTTTTAATCGCTGAAAGATTTCTGCTGCACTAATTCACCCCCCCCCCTCTTAGTGCTCTCGATCCTAACAACCGTGACATTGGGTTTTGATCACGTATATTGATGTAACAAAAAATTGATGACACAAGCTCATGTTTGATACAAAATCAATTAGATTTGTAATTCATTGGAATTAAGATTGTTCCTACATGGATAAGAATTACTATGTTTAACATTAACAATAAAATATCTGTCGAATATAAATGATCATATTGTGAGTTGATGATCATAACATGCTGTACTAATAAGAATATTATCAGTTTATAAATATTACTTAAAATAATATTATCAACACAGCTACAAAATTAAGATTTTTTTTCCATAGATAAAAAAATCATGTCCCATTATATTAGTAAGAATGTTATCAGTTTAAAATATTTCTTTAAAATGATAAAATTTTTTAGAGGCAGATAAGAAATCCAAAGGAAATTATAACATAACAGAAATTTGACGGTGAATAGGTGTATATAACGAAGTGATTTCAATGCCATTATATATTGGTCAGTTGAATATAACGATATAATTTCAATGTCATTAGAGATAAGATATGTTAAAATGTTATTTGTTTTAGGGTTTAGGCTGCCATTGGAGACGAAAAACCCCAAGCAAAAATCTAAAAACTCAAACTAAAACACTACAGGTGGAGCCACTCCAGATAGGAGAAATGCTTGTCGGGTTTTCTCAACCGAGAGTAAACGAGACTGGAGCGGTTCCATAGAAATGTTGAATCTCGAATTTTGATGATGAAACCAATTGATAATGTTTATGATTTGATCTACGTTTTGAGTGACGTAGGATGCTTCGATCAGGGAGAGACAATTAAAGTAGGAAGAATCATGTTGGGCCGGAGAAAAACATGTTAGAAGATTGGACATCGAGCAGAAGGATCAATCGACGTATCGGTAGAAGGCTTCGGACCATGAGTTTGGGCATCGGGCCAAGAAGAGTGGAAATTACGCCAAGTAAATCAGAGTTGCGGAGGTCAACTGACTGATTGGGCAATATGTCGCAAGAGAGGATGATGTGCCGAAGATTTGAACGAAGTGCCGATAAACCAATGACATGCCGGACAATATTTGATTTGCTTTGTAATAATTTTCTAGATCGAAGTAGGTTTTATGTATACAGGATTAACTACGATAGCAAGGCATAAAGCCAAATAAAGTCCTAGAGTCAAGAATGTGATTTCGTTGGGAGTTCAAGAGTTCGTCGGAAGTTTTGCCGGAATTGACCGAGAAGTCTAGGAGCTTGCCAAAGAAGCTCATTGGAACTCGCCAAGAAGATCATCGTGAAGTCCAGGAGCTTACCGGGAGTCCGTTGGAACATTGCCGAGAGATCGTCGGAAGAAACCTTGACTTACAGACTTGTTTAGCTTAGTTAATGTCTTAAATTTTGTAGTTAGCACATAATTAGGATTGAAATTGGGCCAACCTAATTAGGGGCTAGTTAGGCCCATGTATGGATTGTGTTGGGCCCAATAAAAGGCCCAAACAGTGACCCGATAGGTGGCACTATTGTAGCACAATCTTCAAGATTATGTCAGGTGGTGGTATCACTAGTCTGGGCAGTGGTACCGCCCAATGGTAGTGTCAGGCAGTGATACCACCTAGACATAGTCTCCCAGGTGGTGGTACCGCCCAATGTCAGTGCTGTAGGCGGTGGTACCACCAGGACCCGGAAAACTATGGATGAGACATTTTTAGGCTCCAAGTTTGAATCAAATTGAGGCCTATAAACACCCCTCTCATCCCCGGTTAACCTACACAAGAATTGAGAGTTAAAAAAAAAAAGATATGCTGTTGTAATCTTGTGTGAACTCCTCTAAAAAATCTAAGTGTTCGAATAGTTTGAGAGAGGAGTAAGTGGGAGTGTAAGGGTTATCTCCTAAACCCGGTAAAAGGAGAAAGAGCTGTAAAAGGTGGTTGGTCTTCGCCTATTGAAGGAAGACCGATAGTGGATGTCGATGGCCTCGATGGAAGAGGAATCGGTGGAGTGGATGTAGGTCACGACGACCGAACCGCTATAAACTCGATTTGCATTTCTATTTGTACTACTTACCTTTACTACAAACTTACTTGCTTTACATCCATTACGTTCTTCTGTATGCTTTCAATTTTAAGTATCTTTTCGAAATCGACTTTAATCGAATGAGAGATTTTGAACCGACGTAATTTTTATCGCTGCAGTAATTCACTCCCCCTCTTAGTGCCGACTCCTTTCTAACAAGAAGTTGTAGTATTGGAATAAGGGTTACGACAACACTTGTCCTAGAGGATGTTGGAGAGCAAATAGTGGAGTTTTAATACAAAGCAAGATAGCCAAGGTTTGAGAGGAAGTAGAAAAGTTGACAAAGGGATTTAATTTATGACTGAGGTGAGCATTGGAGAACTAAGAGACCGAAAGAGCATGAGAGAAAGAAGAGTCAATTGGATTCAATTTCAACGAAGAAAAGTCTATTTGATAGCCATTCTAATAGTAATCAATGGGGTCAGACTAATCAATGGGGTGTCTTCGACCGATTCAACATAATAGCGAGAAAGAAGGGTGACAATATTTTAAGAATTATTTTGTATACCACCTTGACTAATTAGGAAAAACCTACAACGTAGGTATTTTCCCAAGTAATCACCCTTCTTAATATACTATCCAATTGTTATAAATAATTTTGTTAATATCAGTTATTACCATTCTTATTTTTTTAGCATAATGTATTTTCAATATTATCATCACCTTTTAGTACTAATTTTAATTATATTTAAAAATAAAAATATGAGGAATTTTCATAAATGCCATCTAGTCTATCAAAAAGGAAAATATAGTGTATTTTCACATCTCATTAAGTTGTAGCACACCTTGTATTGCATTACATATTAATAGATCAGATATTTTGCATTGGTTGGCAGTAAAATCATTTTCAAATTAAATATAAAAATATATATTTTAACTGCTTATGCCAAAATTTTAAAGTCTATCATTTTAACTTCGGAATACTTAGAATACTTATTGACTGGACCTCAAACTTTCACCAAAAATGGACAAACAACTCAATAATAAATACATAGGATTTAATATTGTTTAAGATTTATCAATTTTTAAATCTAATTTGACATGTTTTTGGATTAATTTTATGAACAAATTTAACCACATACATTTATCAATTTAACCATCCGAATAATATTCAGACTTTAACCAAATAAGGGTGATAATATCTTAATAATGAATCAATATTTTTTTTTCTAATTTTTGGTAATATTAGAAATTTTTGTAGTATAATTCGAGATATTTTGATATTGTTAACGAAAATAAATGCAACCATCTTCATTTATTAATATATCAACAAAAATGAAGTCCATTATACTCTAGACTTTTACCAAATATGAGATACAACATTTCAAAGGTGAGTCAATATTTTTTCAAAGTTTGCTAATTTTAAGATTTTTTAAGTTTAATCTAGCATATTTTTTAGGTGAAGCGACATGGATGAGAATGGAAGGCATATAGGGCGATCTGGGGTAGTACCGAAAGAAAGGGAGAGACCGAGTATGGCTAAAGGCAGAGAGAATAATAAAATAGTATAAAAGAAGAAGCGAATATATCCGAAAATTAAGAAGATATTAACGATGAGGAGAAAGAGATAAGAGCGTGATGGGAGGCGAAAAGACTAGTGACATCAATATAGGAGAGAAAGGAGGAGATACCATGTGAGGCATATTTGGTTCGGATAAACTAGTTTGGTTCATTTCACAATTAAATCATCTAAACTATGTAATAAAAGTCAAGGACAAGAGCATACTTATTCTATTACCATATTGATCACATAATATTTGATGGTATTTACCTTTTTTTACAATAATTATTTTTGAAACATATCAACGGAAGTTATTTTTATCGGAGCAAGGTAAATGATATTGTCTTACCATGATATGATATTGAGTTTTGATCTCGTCTATTGATGATAACAAAAATTTGTATAGTATCTTAAGATGGCACAAGCTCATGATACCATTAGATGTATAATTTGTTGGAATCAAAATTATTCTTATGTCGAAAAAAATTACTAAGTTTAATATTATTGTTAGAATCTTATTTGTCATATATGAATCATCATATTGTGAGTTGATGATCATAACATATAATACTAATGATAATTTTATTGGTTTATAAGTATTACTTAAAAAAGATAATATCAACAACTACAAAATTAGGATTTTCTTTACATTGACATGTAAAAAAAATAACATGTCTCATTGTATTAGTAGGAATTTTATCAGTTTAAAATATTTCTTAAAAATGAAAATCTCATGATTTTTTAGAGATAAATAAGAAAAAATCACGTCTTAGGCCTTTATCTGACTCTTGAAGACAGTAGAATCAAACTCTAGAATCCACTAGTTCTTTGATTAGATCAACATATGATCTGTTTTCATTTCTACTTCCGTCTGAGTCTGTTCTCTAACGTATTTTATCGTTGAAGTGAAACGGTCAATTACAAGCAATTGTTGCTACCTCTTAGACGGCAGAATTCCGGAGGAAATTATAACGCAATAGAAATTTGACGGTGATTAGGTGTATATAACGGTACGATTTCAATGCCGTTACCTTATTAGTTAAACATAGCGGGACGTTTCAACGTCAGTACACATTGGTCGGTTGAATATAACGGCACGATTTCACGATATGACACAAGGCTGGGTCGGTGGCGTCTATATAAGCCGAGACGACCCTGTTTCGCACCTCATAACCTCTGTCTTCTCTCTCGCGCACTCTCCTCTCGGCTCTCCTTTTGCTCTCTTGGCGATCTCGTCTTTCTGCGAAGGTCGGAGCTGCTCTCCGACGAAAGGACAAAGCTTCGAACGATCGTCGGCTGGGAGTGAGCGTCCTCTCCTCCGATTTAGGGGAGAATTTAGATTCTTGTCGTGGTGATCTCATTCCTTTACCTTTGCTTGAGGTTTCGTTTCGCTTCGCTCTCGAAATTTTTTAGGGTTCAAGATATTGTTGAATTTTGATGATTTGGCGTCGTTTTGATTGATATACTTGACAATTTCGGTGACCAAAAATCAGAAAATTTGTTGTTCTCGGGGTTCTCTTTGATCAATTCTTCGTTATCGATCGTCTGGGTTTTCAAGTTTCTTTTGGGAAGTTCGATCTTTCTGGTTTTCTTGATCGTCTCTCGTCACCTCGGCGTTTCTCGTTCTGGTTTCGATTCGCAAGATGGCTTCTTCTCGTTCCAGGCGTGTGGAGTACGACCGCTTCATCCCGTTCCGATCGGCGATGGACATGGACTTCGCGCGCTGTGCTCTAACCATGCCTTCCAGACCGCAGCGTGATGGTTCGATAGAATCCCCATCGAGTGTGGCGTACCAAAAACTTCTTGTTCAATGTATTTTGAAGAACAGATCTCGCATCTTCGCATTCAAGAGTGCACCCGAATCACCGGCCGACAAGGTGTCCCAATTTGACGAGGACAATCGACCGCACAAGAAGCAACAGAGGCGAATCCCAAAAGATGCAGATAGGGTTTTGGCTGCTTATGATATCTTAGATGATGATAGGTTGAATCTACTCGACTGGGGAAGCAATAACGTGTTGGCGATTGGCCTCAATGACAAAGTGTGCCTACGGAATGCTGCGAATAAGTCTAGTACGGAGTTTTCACGAGCCCTAGAAGACAACAGCCCTGTCACTAGCATCAGCTGGTCCCCAGACGGCAAAGTTCTAGCTGTGGCATTAGGCAATTCAGATTTAGATCTGGTTGATGCAGCAACAAGACGTGTGTTGGTTGGGATCCAACGTGACAGCCACTCCTTTGTTTGTTCACTTGCGTGGAGAAGTAATGCAATCTTGACGATCGGGAGATCCGATGGTAGTATTATTGATTATGACATTAGAAAAGATGATCGGGCCATCTGTGACTATAGAGGGCATCGACTAGAAGTTTGTAGTCTTAAATGATTCAAGTTGTTTGGGCAGTATCTGGCAAGCGGAGGGAAGGACAAACTTGTGCACATATGGGACACCCGCATGGCTATTGCAAATCACCATCCGCGCCAACATCAATTGCTTCACAAGATCAGCAACCACACTTCCACTGTGAGGGCCCTTGATTGGTGCCCTACCAGGAGCAATCTGCTGGCTTCTGGTGGAGGACGCAATGATCATTGCATTAAGTTTTGGAATGCTGTTAATGGTGTTTGCTTGAACTCGATTGATACCGGCTCTGAAGTTTGTGCATTGTTGTGGGACAAGAACAAATCTGAATTGCTGACCTCCCATGGGTTTCCAAACAATCAACTCACCCTGTGGAATTACATATCCATGACGAGAAAAGCTGAGCTTTTTGGTCATTCATCTCGTGTTCTTTACTTGGCTGGGAACCCATTGGGAGGTGTAGTAGCTTCTGCAGCAAAAGATAAGACACTCAAGTTCTGGAATGTCTTTGAGACTCCCAAACCACCAAAACCTGAAGCAAACACTGTGCCCTTTGCCCAATTTAATGTCATAAGATGAAAATGCTGATGGTTGGAAAAGACTACGAGAGTAATACGGAAAACTTTTTTAGTGCTTGACAAGAAGATCCATTGTTGATAGCGTTGCATAGAGCAGTTTGTGGCATCAAAGAGGCAACATATTTTCATACAAGTATTATACATTTAAGATCTTCAGATACGAGTGCAAGCGCCTAAGTTAAGTAAGAAATTTACAACCATGCTTTAATTTTTACAGCATTTTAATAGCTTTATTATACAACAAACCAATGTGGTTGCAGTTGCAAGTTTGATTTTTGTATCCAATTTTTCTTTCAGCTTTGTATATATCTTGGGTATAACCTTTACCATATTGATGACACATGCAATCTATAAGCACTACAGTATTGTTGCTATATTTTATGTGTTATAGTTTTAATATTTTTATCCATGTTGCATTCTTGTTGTATGTTTTTAGGTGATTTGTTAATTTTTCCTTCTTTAAATTTGAGAATCTTCATGTTGACTTCTCAAGTACTAGATGAAAATACTGATGGTTGGAAAATATTATGAGAATAATACAGAAGACTTCTCTAGTGCTTGAGAAGAAAATCCATTGCTGGTAGCATTGCATAGAGAAGTTTGTGGCATCAAGGAGGCAACATATTTTCATACAAGCATTATATATTTGTGATCTTTAGATATGACTGCAAGTGCCTAAGATGAAAATTTTAGAACCATGCTTTAATTTTTACAGCATTTTAGGTCTATTTACAACGAGTTTATGTGGATGAGCTTTGCACATATATTTGCTATAACCTTTGCCATATCGACATGCAATCTATAACCACTACATCATTGTTGCTATATTTTATGTGTCATAGTTTTAATATTTTTAACCATGTTACATTCTACTATTATAGTTCTGTATTTTTATATAAATTATTTTTTTTCCTTCTTTAAATTTGAGAATCTTCATGTTGATCTTATTCTTTGTTTGTTTATGCTAATTATGCATAATTAGACCAACGAGGTAGCTATTTATATATTTTTTTTGTTTCTGCTGAGTTGAGGTTTCTTATAATTTTAATGTAGCCTCCAGAATTTCAGACTTTTCTTGCTGTTGAAAAAACTGGTTATAAAGTGTATAATTTTGAATCTTTAATTGTTTCAATATGTTACTATATAGTGAATAACTTCCAAGTAAGATATAAGTTCAAGAATGAAATTCAAGCTTAAAATATTTTAATTTTAATAGGATGTGTCATAATTTCTGTAGAATGCAGTAATCAGACCTATAAGAACTGCAAACCAAATTGAATATTTAATAGTAAAGAGATATCAAACAAATAATTTTA
The DNA here is from genome assembly GCF_036884655.1 of Musa acuminata AAA Group. Classification (NCBI taxonomy): domain Eukaryota; kingdom Viridiplantae; phylum Streptophyta; class Magnoliopsida; order Zingiberales; family Musaceae; genus Musa; species Musa acuminata. The sequence goes on along the minus strand of NC_088349.1, from coordinate 24,841,983 downwards.
TGAGTTTGTTAAAGATGAGGCATTATGGTTCTGTTTATTACGTTTTTTTTCTGTGATATAAACAAAGGCTCATGGCTTCCATTAATAGACTGCCTTCTGCTGGTCTCAAGATAGAGCCTGACAAATGGAGTCAAATAGGATATTATGCAAGTTCTAAAATGTGGAAATTAGCTTACTATACCAACAGTTAACAAATGCTTGATTATAGTGATAGTGTCGTTCTGGTCCTTCTAGATTATAGTAATAAAAAGATCTTCATTGAGTCTGAAGGTTCTAATTTGTGATTATTTCGGTCTGTAGGATTTTTCTTGCTGATTAGCTGTTGCATTGTAGCAGACTAGTAGCAATCTTCATGAGATTGTTAGAGAAGCTTGCTAAGTTTCATACAAATGCTCACCAACTAATGACATGGCTAGTATTTTGAATTATGCTGTTGCAGTCATCTATCACGAGTTTCAGCATCCACGTGCTGTAGTTTGAATCTGCTACTTGTGAGTATAAAACTGACTTCTGAATTGGTATTTCTTCATGCCACCTTCCCTGTTTATTTAAGGAGAATAAGCTATCAGCAGCTGTTGTGATTATTGATTTTAATTCCTAATATCATATATGTAAAAGGTTTAAATTGACATGATAATTCCAGTTGAAACATTTAAGTGATTGTTTTTTTGAGTCATTTAATTGACATGCTTATTTTGGCCCAATTGTGTGGCTTTGACCATTCTAGTTAGTTTAGCTTGAAGATTTTAACCTAACAAAGCTAATCTCAGATCTGAAATCAAAAGTGGCATCAGGTCCAGTATTTCCTGTTTGATTGAGCTCAAATTGGAGCATTAGTAAACTCCACAGTTCTTCCTATCTGTCATGTCCATCCTTGTCTAGCTTTATTGATTAGGAATTTTGCTACATAGTTACTTAATGCTAACCAGATTTAGTTTTTCTTTCATATCAAATTTTGTGTTGTTCATGAGTTGATATGCAACATGATGTGTACTTCTTTTTGTCAACTTGGTAATCATATCAGTGCAGGCCCCATTTGTTTTCAGTTTTATACAATAGATTTGCCTAACATCTTTTGATTACAATCACCGTGATGATTAAGTTTCACAAATCAAGCATTTGTTAACTGTTTTAGATTTGTGATGCTTTAGATTTTCCTAACATCGCAGATAATTTCACTTGCAACAACTTTCTTATAGACCGCCATTTGTGATACTTTAGTCATATGTTGAGGCTTATCTTTCTTTTATTTTATGATCAAGGCACATTCTTTTTTTTGTACATTCAGGGAGAAAGAGACCCGGAGCATTGATGCTTCACTTATTAGAATTTGATAATCAGGTTTGAGTATCTTTTTTTGTTGAAGCTATTATATTAGCCCTTTACTAGAGAATATCTCTAGTGGTTTCTCAAATTTGATTATTGAAAAGTCTAGTTTTTTACTTGCTCTTCTGGCTTGCCTCTTAACATTCTGAAATCTTGCTTGTGAATTATTGACAATTACCAAGGTCTGTCGTACCGAAGTGTACCGCCCCGTACCGGGCGGTACGTACCGGTCCGATAGGTTATCGGTACGCGGACTGTCCGGTACCGCTACAGTGCTACAGTACTATAGTGTAGCACTACTACAGTGCTACAGTAATACACTATAGCACTGCTATAGTATGAAAAAAATAAAAAAATATTCGATGCACCAGGGCGTACCGCTCGGTACACCCTGATGTACCACTCGGTAAACCGGTACTGTACCATACCGAGCCCGGGTCGAAACGCCGGTATAGTACGGTACAGCGAACCTTGACAATTACTATATAGGAATTGTGACTTCTGTCAGTCTTTCTGTTAAGAAAGAAAAAAGAGACATTATCTCACTCTTGAATTGCATCCTAGATATTCTTTTATCACATATCATTCATGAATAATATTTTTAGACACATTTCAATTTCTTTAGCCTTTGGTTTTTCTCTTTTATTTGTGTGTTTTTCACTTTGCACTTTTCTGACAAAATATATTTCAAACTGATATTTAGATCATTTTGTCATCATTTTAAAACTAAAGAATTTTCATATTAAGAATATAGGTTTGTCTAGAGGAAGCCTACCTTGTTGGAGTTGAATGTAAAGGCACTGAATATATAATTCATTTGCTGTTGATGAATCACTTGAAGAATTTGCACAATTAGCTCATGCTGTTACACTTATCGAAAGTATGTTTCTATTTCCCCTATTGAACATGATGCAGCTAATAGTTCTATGGTTGCTCTAAGTATGCATTTCTAGAGGTCTAGAATCTAGTGGTATATTATTGCTTTGGCTGTCATTGAATGATAAAATTCAGAACATATATCTTTCTATCATTAGTAAACTCTACAGTTCTTCCTATGTATCATGTCCATCCTTGTCTAGCTTTATTGAATAGGAATTTTGCTACATAGTTTTATTTGATGCTAACCAGATTCAGTTTTTCTTTCATATCAAATTTGTGTTGCTCATGAGTTGATATGCAATGTGATGTACATCTTTATGTCAACTTAGTAATCATATCAGTGCAGGCCTCACTTGTTTTCAGTTTTGTACAATAGATTTTCCTAACATCTTTTGATTATAATCACCATGATGATTAAGTTAGCAAATTGCATCATGGTTCGTGCTACGCAGATAATTTCACCTGCAGCAACTTTCTTATAGACTGCCATTTGTGATGCTTTACTCATATTTTTGAGGTTTATCTTTCTTTTATTTTATGATCAAGGCACATTCTTTATTTGTTCATTCAGGGACAAAAATACCCAGAGCAAAGATGCTTCATTTATAGAATTTGAGAATCAGGTTTGAGTATCTTTTTTTGTTGAAGCTATTATATTACCTTGACTAGAGAATATCTCTAGTGGTTTCTCAAATTTGATTATTGAAAAGTCATTAGTATTTTACTTGCTCTTCTGGCTTGCCTCTTATTAACATTCTGTAATCTTGCTTGCGAATTATTGACAATTACTATACAGGAATTGTGACTTCTATTAGTCTTTCTGTTAAGAAAGAAAAAAGAGACATTATCTCACTCTTGAATTGCATCCTAGATATTCTTTTATCATAGATCATTCATGAATAATATTTTTAGACACATTTCAATTCCTTTAGCCTTTGTTTTTTTCTTTTATTTGTGTCTTTTTCAATTTGCACTTTTTTGGCAAAATATATTACAAACTATTATGTAGCTCATTTTTTCATCATTTTAAAAATAAAGAATTATCATATTAAGAATATAGGTTTGTCAAGAGGAAGCCTACCTTGTTGGAGTTGAATGTAAATGCACTGAATTATCAACATCATCATTTGCTGTTGATGAATCACTTGAAGAATTTGCACAATTAGCTCATGCTGTTACACTTGCCAAAAGTATGTTTCTATTTCCCCCATTGATCATGTTGCAGCAAATAGTTCTATGGTTGCTCTAAGTGTGCATTTCTAGAGGTCTAGAATCTAGGAGTATATTATTGCTTTGACTGTGTCATTGAATGATGAAATTCAGAAAATATATCTTTCTGAGGCATCTTTCTGACTTGAACTCTATTCTTTAATCTTACATAGGAAATATTTGATTGATGTCGCTTATCTAGTCCTACATGACATGTCATATTTAGTAATTTGTGTATCTCTTTGTATATGTCTCCTTCAAGATTCATAAAAATCATCTAGTGTTGTCAACAACATTAACAGGTGAAGACATCATGGATAGCTATTGCCATCCATTGAGATGTTGTATGATTGGTTATATTTATTAGGGTTGTATAATGTTGAGTTTTTCAATGGTTGTGATTTAAATTCAAATAGTCACAATCGTAGTTGCTTTCTATCTAGCTGAATAAGCTTTGGTGATGGCTGGTTCTTTGGTTACGTTAATTCTTTTGAAGCTAGGGAATTGGGTTAGAGAAATTAAAAAAAAAAATAAGAGAATCCCAAAAAGTCAGAAATTATGAAAGCAAATGTAATTTTCAAATTTTTTTGTGGCCTTAAATAGAAATATTAAATGCAAAGCTACCTTTTTTGTGATCTTGGAGTTCTCTCTCGGTGGTTGTTATTCGTCATATTCTTGAGATTAGTGACCATATGACACTCCTATAATATGGGCTATTTGCTTTCTCCTTTTCAAAATTTCTATGGAATAGTACAATCAAAATTTAATGATCTATAAATTCTTCTCAATCTTAGATTTTTTCTAATTGAGTGTGTTTGTTCTGGTGAAATTAGGGAGTAACTTATTGACCAGATGACACTCCTATAATATGGGTCGTTCCATGCTCCTTTCCAAAATTGCTGTGGAATAGTGTAACCAAAATTTAATGATCTATAAACTCTCCTTGACCTTGGGTTTTTCCCAATTGAGTGTGTTTGTTCTGATGAAATTAGGGAGTAACTTATTAATGGTTTTATTCTCTTCGTTTCTTGGGTAACCACAATTGCGATATGTAGAATGAATTTTCTTCGTTGTCATGTCTTATGTTGTCTAGTTTGAACTTATAGTAGCTTTCTAGAGTGCTTGTAATCAAGATTCTAGTTATGCTAACTGATCCAAAGTTTTGTTTAGGCTTGCTTATTGAAATCAAAGGCTTTATATTGGCTCTAGAAAGGGTGATGAAGCCAAGTGTGCAATCCAAGCCCTTGATGTTGAATGTGTAATTTTATCAGGAAGAAGTTCTTATGCATTTATGATATAATTATTATGTAGTCATTATAGCTCTCTAATGTTGTATTTTATATTTCTTACTATGCTTTAACTAAAATGACTTTACTCGCAACAATATGAACTAAAATGACATTACTAGGGGTGAGGAAGGGAGGAGGAAAGAGGAAGAAAAATAGAGGTAGAAGGAGGCTATGGTGGAAGAGGAGGAAAAGAAGATGAGAACACCTGGCGGTGGTTGCACAAAGAGCAAAACAGGCTTGTGAGGAGACACGAACCTCAGAAGGAGAACCAGTTCAAGTAATTTTAAAAGAAAAAATGGTTTGATTCGGGTCTTCGAAAAGGGAAAATGGGCCTAGCATTTTTTTTACAAAAAAGGTAAAAAAACCATACCATACAGCCTGAAATGAGGCAGTTCACATCTTAAATTATACCATACAGCCCGAACAGTCATTATCAATCAAACTGATTAAAATTTAAATCAATGAAAATTGTGTTGTGTCTCAGTTTCTGATGTAATTCATTACTTTCTGAGTTACTTTCCGCCATTTGGTAAAAAGTGGGAAAGATAAGTTAATTTCTGCCATTTAAATACATTTTATAAATGTAATGAAATCTTCTAGCTCACCATTTTAGAGAAAGAGTAATGCATAGTTGGTAGAAAATTTCTGCCAAGATTTCTTTCAAGTCGAGTATATCTCAATTAAAACATATTTTTTATAATGTTTGATGATATCTATCATTTGTTGTCTATATCTAATTATCTTACACTTTCATTCAGATTTGTCGATGATATTTCTTTAATGTCGAAAATGATAGAAAACTTCACAAGCATGGATAGTTTTAGTATCCGAATAGTGTAAGTTACAAAAACTCCAATGCAGTATATTCAAATAGTGTCCTTGTCTTTTAATTGTCTTTTGCATGGATTTAAACAGTGTGCTTCCGCTGCAGTACCTTCGAATATGGATTGGTTTCAGACCATATTGTCATGGACTTAGCTGGTTTTGCCTAAGTCGTGCGGCACCCTTGCGTGTCCGTCCGCAAATGTCAGCCTCCCCGAAGTCTCCCATTGTCCCTTAGGACCAACAAAAGAGAGAACAGGCTAGAGAGAACGCCTCAATCGGGATCCACAATCAAACATCTCCGAAAAATACTTCATAGACAATGCAAATTACAAACAGACTTTACAAGCTTTGAACAGTGGCACAACAAAGGGTAAAATGGTCCATTATAGACCAAAAATCTCTCACACGTGTCCACATGACACAACCTTTATTTACAAGCCTAAAGAGGCCACCAACCCAACTAAAATGAGATTATTAAGCCTTCGGCTGCCCCTCTACATGCTGTATAAGGCATGAACATGCCAAAAGACACGGGCATACATAAGCATTACATCAAACATCCTGTTTCGAAGTTTGTCCGTGACATTCTCCCCCACTTATTCCTTCGACGTCCTCGTTGAAGCCTTTGTCGGCACTGTAACTCCTCGCCTTTGCTGAGTCTTCAATCTTCTGCTCCAGCTACAATGCGCCTCTTGGCTCCTTGCTGCTCTCCGCTGCTGTTTTTGAGTAGTCGAACCTTTGATCTGCCATGCTGCTTCAACTCACCAATGACTCTGACTCTGGTGTGGGGTTGGCTGAGTTGTGTTGATCCTTGTTGATTCCTGCGGATCCCCTAAATGAAGGAAAAGACCATCCTTACTGCGCCAGTCTCTCAAATTCCTCATGCTGCTTGAATTGGGTGGATGCTTGTTGGAGCTTTAACGAGCATCGTCTCGCAAACTTCTGAAGTTTTGGGTCATTCCTCCACAAAATTTGCTCATTGACTCTTCTTTCACTTAGTTGTCACATTCAAGTAGGTTCGTATCACTTCCGCTTTCGATTGGCATTTCGTTGGGAAATGAAGCGGACAATCTACTCTCAGTAGCACTGATCACCATTGGTGAGGATTTGACAACTATTGTCTTCCATTATCTTCAAAGGGTCTTTGAACTTGTACAGAGCTCCTCTGCTGAATAGATAAGAGAATTGGGGTACTCGGTTTCGCCCATTCTCTTAAGAGTTGAGAAGGCAAAGGTTACTTGACTTCGCCCGCCTCCTCGAGGTTGTACTCCATGCATCGAGCTGGTTAATAGCCTTCGCCTGCTCTTTGCTCACACTTCTGAAGTACTTGAAGTGTTTGCACTCCTTGCGTTGAGTTAGTTACTGTGATTCACCTTCTCAATGCCATTGAACTTCTGGAATGCAGGAAGTTTTCACCCCAACTTGGAGTAATTCTCTCATAGGTTTGGTCGCCTCTAGGATTGTACCGTCTTCTCCATCAACCCTGCCGCCTACTCCACTGAGTAGCAAAGGTACAACACCGCGTACTGCCTGCTTTGTTCCTTGGTTATGCACTCTTGCATGACCCGAAGTCCTTCACTTTCGGCTATCTTGATGAGAAGCACATTGACACCGGTCTTACGAAGTTCTTCGGCCTCTGCACTTCAGCCTTGTCTCGGTACTTGGAGATTGCCTCTGCATTCTCCACCTCCTCGGCCCCTTTCACGACCAAGCTCTCTCCCTCCATGAGAGCAAGGGATCAATGACTTTCACTGAAGTCCCGCCTCTGCGGTACCATGGCACTGCCATGCCCATGGCCCTACTATCCGTCGCCTCGCATCTGCATCCCTTTTCTTCACAATCAGTAGATATGCCTCTGTGGCACTCCTCCGAGTCCACCTCCATTCTAACTTATGCTTGGTTTTGGGTAGCTAAGTCCATCTGGACTCGTCGTTGCTTCCTCGCCCCTTTCGATCCCCTGCTTCAACACCTCTGTGTTCTCCAAGTAGTCCGTTTGGTCGATGGAAAGACAGACTGCAACTCCCATGTATGGCCTCTGCCATCACGTTGTAGGGTTTGCACCGATTCTGTTCTCCTTAGCTTCCTTGGTAGCAACGTTCGCTTACTCGGCCTTGTCCTCTAACTTGTCGGGCTCCCTTAAGCGAATATGAGCTCTGGAGCAGTCCAACTCTCTAGCTGCTTCGATCATATCTCTGCATGATCAAGTCCCTCCCATGGAACTCACTGGTACTTGCATTCGAACTTTTCCCTTGGTGGAACCCAGCCCCCATATGCTGATGACCAAGGTTTTTATCCGATGCAAAATTCGATGCACACTCGGAAGACCCGCCTCTGCGGTACCATGGCCTTCACTCCTTGAATCCATAGCCCTTCTTGTCGTCGTGTTGTTCACCGAAGTGGAGCGTCCAGTAGCTCCCGATCATACCTCCATATGATCTAGTCCCTCCCGGGACAATGTCGTGTGTATCGTATTACCACGAACTGTTCCACCACGATCCTGTTAGGACTCTAGCTTGGAGAGTCCTAATTGAGAGGGACATTTATGTAAAACTATTAGGACTCTAGCTAGGAGAGTCCTAATTGAGAGGGACATTCTGTTAGGACTCTAGCTATGAGAGTCCTAATTGAGAGGGGCATTCATATAGGAGGTGTTTTCTTAGAGAAGAATTAGGAGTTGTAAGGGAATAGGAGTCTTGACTAGGAGTCATATTAGGAGTTGGTTATCCTTTGTCTAGGCTAGTGAGCTTAGAGAAATGAGATCGATCTCCGGTCATATGCCTTGAGCATCCACTATCAATGTACCATCTCTTGCTCCTAGCTTGTGATGGTACATTTTTCTATAAAAGGATATAATTTTTAGGTACCCATTTGACCTTAGGTGCCTCAAAAATCGATCTACATAGCTTATCATGTTGCATTGAGTCATTTGAGGTTTTTTTAGGAATCCAAATCAATTTATGTAGACTACGTTTCTTGAATGGATAATGATAAGCTACATGCCCAAATTTACAACAAACGTTGCATTTGTTTCGGGATGAAACATGCAAAATAGGGCCTTTAACAAAGTTGGTTGGATTTTGGTAAGAGCTACTCACAAATCCAATTATGCCTTTTCTTTGAACGTGACCCTTGTTGGCAAGGATCATGTTTAAGGACTTGCTACCAACCTCAAATTTTCTTAAGGTTTCCTTTAGTAGCAAGTTTTCTTTTTGAAGTATTTCTAGTTCATCATATTTCATATATGGAGCTAAACTATCATTGTGTTCAACTTTTAATCTATCAAAATCACTAAAAAGAGAAGCATGCTCCTTTTTTAATAATTTATATTTTCTATTAATTAATTTGCATTCATCAAATAGATCATTAAAAGCATTTAATTATTCATCAAAGGATAAATTTATGTCAAATGAACTTATTACCTCATTTACAATGGCCATTAGTGCATAGTGAGCAACTTGCTCGGTGATGGTAGGCTCCTCTTCTTTGGATGCACTTGAGTCGTCCCATGTAGTTTTGAGAGCCTTCTTCTTTGGTTGCCTCCACTTTGCTTGGGGACATTCACTCTTGAATTGTCCTGGCTTCTTGTATTCACTACTAAGAGAACTACTAAGAATCCTTCTCTAGTTAAAGACCAGGAAAAAAGGGGAAAGGAAAGAATGGTCTTTAACTTCTTTCTATGTTTTGGTTGTCCAGTTTTCCTAGTGATCATAATGGTATCAGAGCAAGGTTCTTATAGAAGGATTTCCAAATCTTTGTTCATAATAGTTCTTTCCTGTAAAAGAGAGGACTAGTTTACATAACTGTAAGTTCCTTCCTATTCTAAGACATTGAAACTAGTGGCACAGAGGCTGGACCTAATAAGCCCACTGGACTTGAAGTCTTAATTAACCTTGAGGAAGTACTTATCTGATCTAAAGTAAGTCGATCAAAAGACGTAAGGTGTTAAAAGGGCAGGGAGACCCGTAGGAACACCGACAAGGTGAGACGACTAAAATCTAGAAAGGATAAGGAAAACCATGTTATGAAAGTCTAAAAGTACATGTCTAAAAAATGGGAAGAAGCCATACAGCAATGGTACACTAGTTCTCATACTTCAAAGCTTGACTACCTTGACCTTGCGGAAACCCATAGTCCCACCAGAAAAGAGCTAGCCCATAATCTTGTGGTTATTTACGACAGAACCTACCTGTCTAGTAGAGTCAATTTAAAAAAACTTCAAGGCTATTATTGAGAAAAATCAGAGTCTAGAAAGGGAAATCAAAGGACTCAAGCACTCCATAAAAACTATCACTGCCTTACTCTCGGAAAATAGACCCCTCACGAAACAAGAAGTGCGAGATTTGGTTGCAGAAATTTCCAAGCAACCAAAACTTGTGGAAGAAGAGGCTCTCAGACTAACTCAAAGCTTAAATCAAAAGCTGTAGAGGGTTGAACAACTTCTATCAAGGATAGAAAAATAAATTTTTGGATGAACTATCTGTTCTCCAAAAACATTGAATCCTACAAAGAAGCCCTCAAAGCCACAAAACCTATTGATCCCCCATCTTTAGGATTTCTCAAAACAAACGATTACCCGGGGACCCTTAGCCACCAAGCAGCTGTGATTAAACAGCACAACACACAAATCCAACTCCTCACACAGATCACTGAGGATATAAAGGGGATATGAACAAAACTACAAACTATAAGGGAGCTTTAGCAAGCTAAGACAGAACCACCCCAGAGCATCCCAGAAGATTTGATAGCAAAGCTCTCCAATTTAAGCCTAGGTCCCTCAGAAAGACCTAAAGAGGTAAAAGGAAAAATTTTGGTGTTCAAAGATCCTATACAAATCCTGAAACAAGTCCAGAAATGACGACCAGGACTCAAGAAGTCTCCACATCTACCCCCTTGATCGAAGATCAAATCCGAGATTATAGAAGAAATCAACGTAGGATCTTTAACGCTCGCCAGGCAACAAGACGTGTAGGACAAAGATTATTTGGAGGTTCAGTCTCCACCCAATATGTCCTAGAACAACAGATAGACCCTCAGGCACAACTAAGGTTATCTATGCGCGAAAGATCTACTATAGCACCAGTTGAGGTGCTATACCACTCAAGAAGGGACGATGCCCATCACAGGGTATACGTTCACAAGTCTGAAGAGGCCATGCTGGTTACAAACAACCAGGAGGACAGATCCTTCATCATGGAGGAAAGTTACGAAAGGCTTTAGAGGAGTAGAATGCAGTATATCCACCTGGGAACACTCCAGGTACGACTGCAAACCCTGCATCGACAGGAAAAAGGGACACTGACACTACTGGTGTTCAGGGACAGCAGATGGATAGATGATCGGTCCATCATTGCCACCATGGAAGTAGACTTGACTCGAGGGACCCAGCTGGTCTACGTAATCCCCGACATCATGATGACAATAGGGGACTTTTACCGTAATATTCAGCTCTCAATCCTCACTAGAGGATATGACACATGGTGGAATGGTGAAGCTAAATTATACGGATTGGCTCTGTAACTTGAGAATTGTTCTCACAGCGGAGAAAATCGTGTACGTCCTTGATATAGTGATGCATACGCCCGAAGAAGAGGCAAACGAGGATGAGATCGCTCGCTACGTGAAGTACATTGATGACTCCACTCTTGCTCAGTGCTATATGTTGGGCTCCATGACTCCTGAGTTACAGAGACAACATGAAAAGATGGATGCCAGATCCATTCTCCTACATGTCCGTAAATTGTTTGAGGAACAGGGAAGGACTCAGCGATATGAGATATCTAAGAGCCTCTTCCGCGCTAGGATGACTGAGGGGACACCGGTTCAGAACCATGTCCTAAAGATGATTGAGTGGATAGAGAAACTCACAGGTCTAGGAATGGTCCTAGAGGATAACTTGTGTGTGGACATTGTGCTTCAGTCCCTACCAGATTCCTTTTCACAATTCATAATGAATTTTAATATGAACAAGCTTGAGGTGACTCACCCAGAGCTCCTCAATATGTTGAGGGAGGCAGAGAGTACTATTAAGAAAAAGAAGCTAGTTCTCTACACTGGTGAGACCAAAAAGAAAAGGAAAGCAGAAAGGTCCCTTAAGAAGGGAAAGGGCAAGGGCAAACCAGGTAAAGCAAAGGTTGCTAAGAAAGACCCAGCAAAGGACAAAGGCTAGTGCTTCCACTATGGTAAAGATGGGCACTAGAAGAGAAACTACAAAGAGTACCTTGCAGAAAGGGCGAAATAGAAGTTTGGAGAAGCTTCAGGTACATTCATGATCAATCTCCAATTGTCAGATTTTTGTGATAGTGCATTGGTATTGGATACCAGTATTGCTTATCACATCTACAATTTATTATAAATTCTAGCAAAGTCGAGGGAGATTGACGAGAGGAATATTGCATAAAGGTTTGTTTATGCTAGACACTACTCCACATATCATGAATGTAAGTGTCTAAGAGGAAACGAGATGAGGTGAACAGTGCATATCTATGGCATTGTAGGCTAGGTCACATCCATGAGGGAATGATTCAAAAGTTGCTAAATGATTGATATCTAGATCCATTCGACTATGAGTTATATGCAACTTGCGAGCCTTGCCTTCGTGGAAAACTGACCAACTCTCTATTTAGTGGAACTAGAGAGAGAGCCACTGAGCTGTTGGAACTCATACATAGTGATGTATATGGACCCATGTCAACTCATGCCATTAGTGGTTACTCCTACTTCATTACCTTTATTGATGATTTCTCAAGGTATGGATATGTGTACTTAATGAAGTATAAGTCCGAGGCTTTTGAGAAATTCAAAGAGTATAAGAATGAGGTGGAGAACTAGACTGGAAAGAGTATCAAAACTCTTCGATCAGATCGAGGAGGTAAGTACTTAAGTACAGAGTTTCCTCCGTTCTTCAAGGATCATGGGATATTATCCCAATGGACACCTCCTTATACACCTCAGCTCAATGGTGTCTCTGGAAGGAGGAATCATACGCTATTAGATATGGTACGGTCCATGATAAGTTTCGCTGACCTACCCATCTTATTCTAGGGATATGCCCTAGAGACCGCAGCTTACCTTCTGAATAGAGTTCCAAGTAAGTCGGTAATATTTACACCATATGAGATATGGAAAGAGAAGAAGCCTGATCTTAAGGTTGTTAAGATTTGGGGCTGCCCTGCCCACGTTAAAAGACACAACCCCAATAAGTTAGAATCGAGGATAGAGCAGTGTAAGTTTGTGGGATACCCTAAGGAAACTTGTGGGTATTATTTCTACCATCTCGAGGAACAAAAGGTCTTTATAGCCAAGAAAGCAGTGTTCCTTGAGAAGGAATACATTCTTGGTAGAGATAGTGGGAGTATGATAGAGTTGAGCGAGGTTGGAGAACCAAGCTCAAGCACCACTCTATAGCCCGAGTCTATTCAGGTACCTAACACACAAGTTTTAACTTTACATAGGTCTGGTAGAGTATCCCATCCTCCTGAGAGATATGTGGGACATATTAGAGGAAAGGACGTTGAGGACATTGATCATCAAACCTACGAGGAGGCTATTATGAGTATAGACTCCGGGAAGTGACAAGAAGCCATGAATTCTGAGATGGATTCTATGTACTCCAACTAGGTTTGGAACCTAGTTGATGCGCCCGAAGGTATTGTACCCATCGGTTGCAAGTGGATCTTTAAGAAAAAGATCGGAGTAGATGGAAAGTTAGAGACCTATAAAGCAAGGTTAGTGGCTAAGGGGTATCGTCAAAGGCAAGGTGTTGACTACGACGAAACCTTCTCACCCGTAGCAATGCTAAAATCTATCAGAATTCTATTGGCTATTGCAGCACACTATGATTATGAGATCTGGCAGATGAATGTGAAAACTGCATTCCTCAATGGGAACCTCGAGGAGGAGGTGTATATAATGCAACCTGAGGGATTCGTGTCCAAGAACTGCCCAGATAAGGTGTGTAGGTTGCTTAGATCCATTTATGGACTAAAGCAAGCTTCCCGAAGTTGGAACATAAGATTTAATGAGGCAATCAGATCTTATGACTTCGTTAAGAACGAAGATGAGCCTTGTGTGTACAGAAAGGTAAGTGGAAGCGCTATCACCTTTTTGGTGTTATATGTGGATGACATCCTCATCATTGGGAACGACGTAGGAATGCTATCCACAGTAAAGGCTTGGTTATCTAGACATTTCTCCATGAAGGACTTAGGGGAAGCATCCTATACCTTGGGGATTAGAATCTATAGAGATAGATCCAAGAGGATGCTTGGCTTGTCCTAGTCCAAGTACATAGAAACCATTGTCAAAAGGTTTGGCATGGAAAATTCCAAGAGAGGTCTCATACCGATGAGACATGGGATATCGCTTTCTACGAGTATGTCCCCAAAGACTCCAGAAGAAAGGGCGAACATGAATATGATACCTTATGCCTCAGTAATAGGGTCTATCATATATGCCATGCTATGTACTAGGCCTGATATAGCGCTTGCTCTAAGTGTCACGAGCAGGTATCAGGTGGATCCAGGCTTGGAGCATTGGAAAGCAGTAAAGTATATCCTTAAGTACTTGAGAAGGACTAAGGATCTTTTACTAGTATATGGAGGTAATAGCCTTAAGGTTGAAGGCTACACTGACTCAAGTTTTCAGTCTGATGTCGATGATAGCAAGTCGAATTCAGAGTATGTGTACACCTTGAATGGAGGAGCAGTGTGCTAGAAGAGTTCCAAGCAAGATACTACTACTGACTCGATCATAGAGGCGAAGTACATTGCTGCATTAGATGCAGCAAAGGAGGGAGTCTGGGTGAAGAAGTTCATCACAGATTTGGGAGTCGTGCCAAGTAGCGAGGAGCCGACTTCCCTATATTGCGACAACAACGGGGCGATTACTCAAGCAAAGGAACCTAGGTCTCATTAGAAATCTAAGCATGTTCTAAGGAGGTTCCACCTTATCAGAGAGATCGTAACCCGAGGAGATGTAGTAGTGGAAAGAGTTCCATCCGAAGATAACATTGCAGATCCACTAACAAAGCCGTTGTCTCAGATTGTATTTGAGCATCATAGGGGTCTGATGGGGATCAGACACATAGGTGGTTGGCTTTAGGTCAAATGGGAGTTTGCTAGTCATAGGTGCCCAGCAAGCCAATCACGTGAGTGATGGCACGTGTGACTTGATACAGAATCTTTTTGCTTATTATATTTTGGCGTATATCACTTTATAACTATTGCATATGTGCATATATATATATTGTGATGTTCTTGAATTTGTGCAATGGGAATCGGATCGTGATGAGATCACGATAATGAGATCGATTCACCTTTAAACACATATCCTAAATAATCCCGGTCATAGGTTACTCGAGAGGGACATCGTGATAACCGGACAGACTGGTGTGCTGTATACCCGTCCATATGATGGATGTAGCTGGTCTCATAGCTGCTCGTGTAGGGACACTAGGGATACAGTACAAGTGCTCATTGGAGAATCAGTTCACTAATTGATCCGTTTACGTAATGCTAGATGGTTGATGATGCCTTATTGTCAGACAGCGATTCCATAGTCCTAGTAATGTATCTAGTCCTTAGACTTGAGACACCAAGGATGTCCTGTATGAGTGCTCCACTCTTTGATACCAAACTTATAGGTTTGGCTGTCCCAGATTTAGTACAGCTGGTCATTGGGAGTGGTAGTCGACCTTACAAGGGCTATTGAGTGTCGATAGAGGATCATCCACTCTCGACGTCATGAGAGGAATATCCCATGTGTTCTTGCTCAGACAAATCCTTGGCCAGGGTCATTCGGGTTGAGAGAGAAAGAGTTCTCCGGGAGAATCCGATTAGAGCGAGACTCGAGTAGAAACCGTATAGGTTTGACAGCACCATGCTTGATATACGGTTCTGGGATATTAGATGGATGAGGGACTATAGATACACGGTAACTGAGGACAGACAGGTCCAATGGATTGGATTCCCCTATATCGTCTCGGGACTACGGCGTAGTGGCCTAGTACGTCCGTAGTCGATGAGTCGAGTGAATTATTACAGAGATAATAATTCACTGAGTTAGAAGGAGTTATGACAGGTATGACTCACGGCCAGCTCGATATTGGGCCTAGAGGGTCACACACATATGGTAGGCATTGCGATGAGTAGAGGTTCGGATGTGAGATATCCGACAGAGCCTTTATCTTATTGGATGCAGATCCAATATCCACTAGGGGAGGACCATTAGGGTTTGACAGGGGACCTCTATAAATAGGAGGGATTCAGAGCCTCATAGGCTAGAGCCTTTGCTTGCCTTTCCTATTCTCCTCTCCCTCTCCATTTCAGAGCAGGCCTGGAGTTTTGAGAAGCGTCATCGCAACCCTGCTGTGTGGATCACCGCTAGAGAGGAGGACACTTGACCTCCTTCACCCTCTCCTAAGGATCTGCAAGGAAATAGTGATATATAATCTCCCTAGGTTACACAATCTACTCTATACGCAGTTTTAAGTTTCGCGGATTTTGCGTACCAATCTTCACACGACGACGAACATCTCTTTGGGAATCGGGGATTTTGTTTTCTTGTTCTTCCGCTGCGCATATGATGTCGCCCCCAAGATTTCCCAACAGTACCACTGCTGGTAGCAATAACTACCGGCGGTACCACTGCCCAGTCTGGGCGGTACCACCGCCCAAATTTCTTGGGGCATTACTTTCCAGGCAGTGCCACCGTCGGCCAAGAATTCAGGTGCTGAATTGGGTGCTCAATTCGGCCCAATTCAGCCCTGTTAAGGGTCCAATTGGCCCCTAATTAAGTTAATGGGATTACCTCTCAATCCTAACTTAATTTACGCTCTAACTATAACAATTAAGATATGTTTACTACACTTCTTGTTTCAATGTGTCAATTGCTCTTCCGGCGAGCTTCCGACATACTTCTAGTGAACATTCAATGAATTCTCGGCAATGCTCCGGCGGACTCCCAGCAAACTCCTGGACTTTACAACGATCTTTTTGGTAAGTTCCGATGAGCTTCTTTGGCAAGCTCTTGGACTTCTCGGTTGGTTCCGATAGAACTTCCGATGAACGTCTGGACTTCCGACGAACTATCGAACTCCTAATGAGATCTCGATCTTGACTCTGCCACAACACCTACTTTATGTCTTACTGCTATCATAGTTAATCCTATACACTTTTCTCAATATATAGATTAGATCAAACAATTTACAATTGACTTCATCATCAAAATCTGAGATTCAACAGGTTGCACTATCTACAACCGAAGCCGAATACATAGCTGCGAGTGCATGTTGTGCACAAGTTGTGTGGATGAAAAATATATTATAGGATTATAAGATTTACCTTAAGAACATTCCCATAAAATGTAATAATACAAAGTGCAATATGTTTAACAAAAAATCTAATTCAACACTCTAGAACTAAACATATTGACATTAGGCATCATTTTATTCGAGATCATGTTAACAATCATGATGTAATTTTAAAATTCATTGATACAAAACATCAATTGGCTGATATCTTTACAAAACCTTTAAATGAAGAATAATTTGATTTCATTAGAAGGGAGTTAGGAATGTTAATTTGTCCGAATGCATGAATTTGATCCTTTCCGAACTTTCTCGATTCTTTAAAACTCTCATGAAATTATTTCATAAATAAGGCTTTCATGAAATCCAAAATATAAATCTACTAAGTATCAAATTTTTAATGAGAAATGGATTTGATTTATGAAGGTTTATTCATGAAATTTCTCTTTTATCCTTCATATGATGCTTCTTTCACAAGAATTCTTCCATACTCTTCTCATGAAAGAAGAATTTTTATGAATTTTGAAGTATGGGATGATCATTTGCAAGAATGAGGATTTGATTTCACATGAATATTTTGATCCTTTTTCATGAATCCTTTATTTTTGTCAAAATTGAAGCATGATTTAATGAAACTTATTTACTGTTTTTGACGTAGTTCAAATCATTTCACAAATTTGGTTCTTAATGGATTCCCTCCTTACTTTCTTTCCTCTTCTTCATGCAAATTTTTAATGACAAAGGGGGAGAAGTTGATGAAATCTCTCTCTTTAATGTTGATAACTTTTGATGTTGAGAAATTTTGAATATTACCATGCAATGATGCAATATCTATTGAATAAATTAGTATGAAACTTGCTTGAATTTTACTACACTTGCATTGTTGAAATTTTCTCCTTTTTGTTGATGACAAAGGGGGAGAAATGATACCAAAATGTGGCAAATTGATGATAAATGAATGCAATATATCTTATGATAAATACTTCAAATGTTTCGTGAATGCTTGATAAATGTCTTTCATTTTGATAAGATATCATGATCTCAACTTACTATCTTATGATGAATTGCTATCTTTGTCGTCTTGCTACATTTAATTTTTGAAATTCATATTATACTTGAAAATGATGATTGTCTATCATTGAACTTGAAAATGGATGTCATGCCTTAACATCATTTTCATTGATAAATACGTGGCATCATAATTTGAGAATGTTAAATCATGATAGGAATCATGATATGCATGTTGATAAGATTAAATATACCTAACTTTATCGGTTTGATACTTGAATTCAAAAGCCTTGAATTCAAGAATGACTTTTCTCAAGTATGGCATATAGATAGGAGGAGTTAAGGTTAACTCCACCAATTGGTTGTCATCATCAAAAAGGGAGAAATTGTTTAGTCTCAGATTTTGATGATGAAATCAATTGGTGAATTGTTTGACTTAATCTATATGTTGAGATAAGTATGCAGGATTAACTACGATAGTAGTAAGGCATAAAGAAAATAATGGGTCGGAGTCGAAGATTCGGATGATATACCAAAGTGTGTCGGGAGCTCGCCGAGAGTTCATCAGGAGTTCGTCGGAGGCTCATCGAAAGATCACCGAGAGCTCATCGAAAGATCGCCGAGAGGTCATCAGAAGATCGCCGAGGGCTCATTAGAAGATCACCAGAGTTCATTGAGAGTTTGCTGGAAGCTTGCCGGAAGTTTCGCCAAAAGAAAAATCGACATATCGGACTAATTGCTTGCCTTAATCGTAGTTAGAACATATATTGAGTTAAAATTAGCAGATAATCATACTAACTTAATAAGGGGCCTACTGGACCCTTAATAGGGCTGAATTGGGCCAGATTGAACAGCCCATTCAGCATTTGAAATCATGGCGATGTCAAGTGGTGGTACCGCTTAGACTAGGTAGTGGTACCGCCCAGTGTCAGGTGTCAGGTAGTGGTACAACTAGTACCTCGAAATCCGGGGATGTGACATTTTTTTGCTCCAATTTTGAAGTCATTGGGGCCTATAAATATCCCACCCTTTTCTGCATGAAAGGGCACAAAAGCATTGGCATAATCCTAAATTCTTGAGTGTTAAAGTGTTGTAAAAAGTGCTAGAGTCCTCCTCCTCCCTTTCTAAGTATTGAGATCATTCAAGAGAGGTGTGAGACTTGTAAGGGTTATCTCCTAAACTCGTGAAAAGGAGAAAGCACTATAAAAGGTGGTTGGTCTTCGCCTATTGAAGGAAGGCCAATAGTGGATGCCGGTGACCTCGATGAAGGAGGAATCCGAAAGTGAATGTAGGTCACAATGACCGAGTTATTCTAAATTCTAGTTTGTATTTCATTTTGAACAATTTACCTTTATTGCAAGCTACTTTACCTTCTTACTGCCATCTCTACACTCCCATATGCTTTCAAGTTAAAATCTTTACGAAACGATTTTCGTCGGAATCTAGTTTAATCGAAACGAAGACTTTTGAAAGCGGTAATTTTTCCACTACACTAATTCACCCCCTCCCCCCCCCTTTTAGTGCCACTCTTGATCCTAACATCAATGACATGTCAGACAACATGATTCAAGCTTTTTAATAATTGTTTGAATTGAAATAGGTTTTAAGTGTGCAGGATTAACTATGATAGTGATTAAGGCATAAAGCAAAATAAAGTCCCAGAGTTAAGAACGAGATTTCGTTGGGAGTTCGAGTGTTTGTCAGAAGTCCGTACGTTCGACGGAAATCGGGACGTTCATCAGAAGTTCTATCGGAATTGACCGAGAAGTCCAGGAGCTTACCCAAGAAGCTCATCTGAACTCGCCAAGAAGATCGTCATGAAGTCAAGGAGCTTGCCGGATCACCGGAAGCTCGCCAAAAGAAACATAGACTAACCGGATCGGATTTGCTTAGTATATGCTTTGGAATTTATAGTTAGCATATAATTGGGATTGAAATTGGGCCAACCCAATTAGGGGCCAGTTGGGCCCATGTATGGACTGTGTTAAGCCAAGTGAAAGGCCCAAACAGGGACCCAATAGGTGAAACCATAGTGGCATTGTCACGACCCGAGTCTGATGAGCCAACTAGCCAATAACTCCATTTTGGTCCTTCAACCACGGACCAAAATGCTTAAGCGGGAGTTTAAGTAGTACACTCATTAGGCCCTTATAAGCCAATCATACACATTGCCCACTACCGATGTGGGACTAATGGGATATTACACTATCCCCAACTTAATTAGCTTAACATCCTCGTCAAGGCTCGACATATCCAGATCGAACCCTAGCATAGTGCATGTGAGGATTAACTTAGTGGTGGCTCCACGCCGTGATGAGTTCTCTGACTCCATCCATGGGTAGTCCTTTCCTACTCGAGCCCTCTCACCCTGCCCAAATGCTAGGTCGGCTCTGATACCAAATGTCACGACCCGAGTCTGATGAGCCAATTGGCCAATAACTCCATTTTGGTCCTTCAACCACGGACCAAAATGCTTAAGCGGGAGTTTAATGTAGTACACTCATCAGGCCCTTATAAGCCAATCATACACATTGCCCACTACCGATGTAGGACTAATGGGATATTACACTATCCCCAACTTAATTAGCTTGACGTCCTCGTCAAGGCCCGACATATCCAGATCGAACCCTAGCATAGTACACTCATCAGGCCCTTATAAGCCAATCATACACATTGCCCACTATCGATGTGGGACTAATGAGATATTACACTATCCCCAACTTAATTAGCTTGACGTCCTCGTCAAGGCCCGACATATCCAGATCGAACCCAAGTATAGTGCATGTGAGAATTAACTTAGTGGTGGCTCCACGCCGTGATAAGTTCTCACTCCATCCATGGGTAGCCCTTTCCTACTCGAGCCCTCTCACCCTGCCCAAATGCTAGGTCGGCTCTGATACCAAATGTCACGACCCGAGTCTGATGAGCCAGCTGGCCAATAACTCCATTTTGGTCCTTCAACTGCAGACCAAAATGCTTAAGCGGGAGTTAATGTAGTACACTCATCAGGCCCTTATAAGCCAATCATATGCATTGTCCACTACCGATGTGGGACTAATGGGATATTAACTCCATCCACAGGTAGCCCTTTCCTACTGGAGCCCTCTCACCCTGCCCAAATGCTAGGTCGGCTTTGATACCAAATGTCACGACCCGAGTCTGATGAGCTAACTGGCCAATAACTCCATTTTGGTCCTTCAACCACGGACCAAAATGCTCAAGCGGGAGTTTACGTAGTACACTCATCAGGCCCTTATAAGCTAATCATACACATTCCCCACTTCCGATGTGGGACTAATGGGATATTACATTATCCCCAACTCAATTAGCTTGACGTCCTCGTCAAGGTCGAACATAACCCAGATCGAACCCTAGCATAGTGCATGTGAGGATTAACTCAGTGATGGCTCCACGCCGTGATGAGTTCTCTAACTCCATCCATGGGTAGCCCTTTCCTACTCGAGCCCTCTCACCATGCCCAAATGCTAGGTTGGCTCTGATACCAAATGTCACGACCCGAGTCTGATGAGCCAACTGGCCAATAACTCCATTTTTGGTCCTTCAACCATGGACCAAAATGCTTAAGCAGGAATTTACGTAGTACACTCATCCGGCCCTTATAAGCCAATCAAACACATTGCCCACTACCGATGTGGGACTAATGGGATATTACAGGCATAGTCTCCGAGACTGTGTCAGGCGATGGTACCGCTAGTTTGGGCAGTGTTACCACCCAAACACAGTCTCCGAGAGACTGTCAAGTGGTGGTATCACTAGTTTGGGCAGTGGTACCGCTAGTATGGGCGTTGGTACTATCCAGATACAATCTTCTAGGTGGTGGTACCACCTAGTGTCAAAAAGCACTAGTAGTGGTACCGCTAGTACCCCGAAAACCGGGGATGAGACATTTTAGGCTCCAAATTGAAATCCATTTGAGGCCTATAAATACCCCTCTCATCCTTGATTAAAAAATACAAGAATTGAGAGCAAAAAAAGTAGAAAAACTCTATTGTAACCTTGTGAGAACTCCTCTAAAAGCTCCAAATATTAGTATAGTTTTAGAGAGGAGTAAGTAGGGGTGTAAAAGTTCTCTCCTGAACCTGTCAAAAGGAGAATCGAGTTGTAAGAGTAGTTGATTTTTGCCCATTGAAGGAAGATCATTAGTGGATACTTATAACCTCGATAGAAGAGGAATTAGTGGAGTGGATGTAGGTCACGAAGACCGAACCACTATAAATCGGTTTACATTTTTGTTCTGCTTTTAATTCTCATATTGCAAACCAATTTACTTACTTTATTTGCTCATTATATTCTTGCAAATGTTTTAAAGTTAAACACTTTCCGTGATCAGTTTTTGACGAACGAAGATTTTACAAAACCGATGTTTTTATCCACTGCACTAATTCACCCCCCTCTTAATGCCGACTTGATCCTAACAGTGAGGAGTTGTATGTCATCACCACTTGAGCTTTTGCTCGAGTGATCTTCTTTTGTTCTAAGTGTCAAATCCTTCATGTTCTTTAGAAGGTAGTTCTCATGTTCATCTTATTCATCATGTGTCATACAACTCATTTCATAAGTCATTAAAGACCCAATAAGTTCTTTAATCGGGAAATGGTTCAAACCCTTTGATTCTTGAATAGTCGTTGCTTTAGAGTCCCAACTCTTTGGAAGGGATCTCAATATTTCATTTGTGAGTTCAAAATTAGAAAAATATTTACCAAGACTTTTTAAACCATTAATGATATCCGTAAAACGGGTGTTCATGTATCCAACAGTTTCACTTGGTTTCATATGAAACAACTCAAAATCATATATCAAAAGATTGATTTTAGAATGTTTAACCCTACTCGTGCCTTCGTGTGTGATTTCAAGTGTATGCCAAATGTCTTAAGTCGTTTCACAAATTGAAACTCGATTGAATTCATTTTTATCCAAAGCGCAAAATATAGCATTCATAGCTCTAGCATTTAAAGAAAATATTTTCTTTTCCAAATCATTCCATTCGTTCATTAGAGTAGAAGACTTTTGAAAACCGCTTTCAATAATATTTAATATTCCATAAATTCAAATCTAAAGAAAGTAAGAAAACTCTCATTCGAGTTTTTCAATAAGTGTAGTCCATCCCATTAAACATAGGAGGACGAATGATAGAGTGACCCTCTTGAAAGCCAACAAAAGTTATTTCTCTTAGTTGTTAAACCAAATGAGAAAAAATGTGGCTCTGATACTAACTATTTGTTGGGAAATCTTGGGGGCGACATCACATGTGCAGTGTAAGAACAAGAAAAATAAAATAAAATCCCTAATTTTCCAAAAAGATGTTCATCGTCGTGCGAAAATTGGTGCGCAAAATCTGCAAAACAAACTGCATATAGAATATATTGTGTTACCTAGGGAGATCGTATATCCCTATTTCCTTGTAGATCTCTAGGAGAGAGTGAAGGAGGTCAAGCATCCTCCTCTCTAGTGGTGATCCACATAGCGGGGCTGCAACAACGCTCCTCAAAACTCCAGGCCTGCTCTAAGGTAGAGAGAGGGAGGAGAATAGGAGAGGCAAGCAAAGACTCTAACCTATAAACCACTGAATCCCTTCTATTTATAAAGGTCCCCTATCAAACCCTAATGAATCCTCCCCTTGTGGGTATTGGATCTGCATCCAATTACCTAAGCCTTTTATATTAGTGGATCTCTATACAATAATCTCTCATGGGCTCTTATTGAATCTCGTCCATGGGATCCAATAATTTAGGGGCTTATTGGATATCCAATAAGATAGGGGCTACGACAGATATCTCATATCTGAACCTCTACTCATCGTAATACCTACCATATATGTGTGACCCTCTAGGCCCAATATCGAGCTGGCCGTGAGTCATACCTGTCAGAACTCCTTCTAACTAAGTGAATTATTATCTCTGTAATAATTCACTCGACTCATCGACTACGGAAGTACTAGGCCACTACGCCGTAGTCCCCAGACGATACAGGGGAATCCAATCCATTAGATCTGTTTATTCTCAATTATTGTATTCATATAGTCCCTCATCCATCTAATATCCCAGAGATCATATATCGAGCATGGTGCTGTCAGACCCATACGGTTTCTTTTCGAGTCTCGCTCTAATCAGATTCTTCCGGAGAACTCTTTCTCTCTTAATCCGAATGACCCTGGCCAGGGATTTGTCTGAACAAAAATACATGGGATATTCCTCTCATGATGTCAAGAGTGAATGATCCTCTATCGACACTCAATAGCCCTCGTAAGGTCGACTACCACTCCAAATGACCAGTTGTACTAGATCTGGTACATCCAAACCTATAAGTCTGGTATCAAAGAGTAGAGTACTCATACAAGACATCCTTGGTGTCCCAAGTCTAAGGACCGGATACACCACTAGGACTACGAAATCGCTGTCTGACAATAAGGCATCATCAACCATCCAGCATTCCGTAAGCGGATCAATCAGTGAACTCATTCTCCAATTAGCACCTATACTGTATCCCTAGTGTCCCCACATGAGCAGCTATGAGACTAGCTGCATCCATCATATAGATGGGTATACAGCACACCAGTCTATCCGATTATCACGATGTCCCTCTCGAGTAACCTATGACCGGGATTATTTAGGATTTTTGTTTAAATGTGAATTGATCTCATTATCATGATCTCATCATAATCCAATTCTTATTGCACAGATCCAAGGATATCACAATATATACATGCATATATGCAATTGTTAATATAAAGTGATAAATGCCAAAATATAATAAGCAAAAAGATTTCATGTCAAGTCACACGTGTTATCACTCACATGATTGGCTTGTTGGGCACATATAACTAGCAATCTCCCACTTGACCTAAATCCAATTACCTATGTGTTTGATCTCCATCAGACCCCTATGATGCTCAAAGACAATATGAGACAACGGCTTTGTCAATGGATCTACAATGTTATCTTCGGATGGAACTCTTTCCACTACTACATCTCCTTAGGTTATGATCTCTCCAATAAGTTGGAACCTCCTCAAAACACTTCTGATGAGATCTGGGTTCCCTTATTTGAGTAATCTCCCCATAGTTATCACAATATAAGGAATCAGCTCCTCACTACTTAGCCCGACTCCTAGATCTGTGATGAACTTCTACATCCAGACTCCCTCCTTTGCTTTATCTGCTGCAATAATGTACTCCGCCTTTGTGGTCGAGTCAACAATAGTATCTTGCTTGGAACTCTTCCAGCACACTGCTCCTCCATTTAAGGTGTACATATACCCCGAATTCGACTTGCTATCATTGACATTAGATTGAAAAATTGAGTCTGTATAGCCTTCAACCTTGAGGCTACTACCTTCATATACTAGTAAAAGATCATTAGTCTTTCTCAAGTACTTAAGGATACACTTTACTGCTTTCCAGTGCTCCAAGCTTGGATTCGCCTAATACCTGCTCGTGACACTCAGAGCATACGCTATATCAAGCCTAGTACATAGCATGGCATACATGATCGACACTATCATTGAGGCATAAGATATCATATCTATGTTCGCCCTTTTTTTTGTGTCATTGGGGACATACTCCTAGAAAGCGATATCCTATGTCTCATCGGTATGAGACCTCTCTTGGACTTTTTTATGCCAAACCTTTTGACAATGGTTTCTATGTACCTGGATTGGGACAAGCCAAGCATCCTCTTGGATCTATCTCTATAGATCCAAATCCCGAAGATATAGGAATTGCTTCCCCTAAGTCCTTCATGAATAAGTGTGTAGATAACCAAGCCTTTACTGTGGATAGCATTCCTACGTCATTCTCAATGATCAGGATGTCATCCACATATAACACCAAAAAAGTGATAGCGCTCCCACTTACCTTCCTGTACACACAAGGCTCATCTTCGTTCTTAACGAAGTCATATGATCTGATTATCTAATCAAATCTTATATTCCAACTTCGAGAAGCTTGTTTTAGTCTATAAATGGATATAAGCAACCTACACACCTTATCTGGGCAGTTCTTGGACACAAATCCCTCAAGTTGTATCATATACACCTCCTTCTCGAGATACCCATTGAGGAATGCAGTTTTCACATCCATTTGTCATATCTCATAATCATAGTGTGCTGCAATAGCCAATAGAATTCAGATGGATTTTAGCATTGCTATGGGTGAGAAGGTTTCGTCATAGTCAATACCTTGCCTTTGACGATACCCCTTAGCCACTAGCCTTACTTTATAGGTCTCTACCTTTCCATCTACTCCGATCTTTTTCTTAAAGTTCCACTTGCAACCGATGGGTACAATACCTTTAGGTGCATCAACTAGGTTCCAAACCTTGTTGGAGTACATAGAATCCATCTCAGAATTCATGGCTTCTTGCCACTCCCCGGAGTCTATACTCATAATAGCCTCCTCGTAGGTTTGATGATCAATGTCCTCAACGTCCTCTCCTCTAATATGTCCCATATATCTCTCAGGAGGATGGGATACTCTACCAGACCTATGTAAAGTTAAAACTTGTGTGATAGGTACCTGAATAGACTCGGGCTATAGAGTGGTGCTTGAGCTTGGTTCTCCAACCTCGCTCAACTCTATCATACTCCCACTATCTCTACCAAGAATGTGTTCCTTCTCAAGGAACACTGCTTTCTTGGCTATAAAGACATTTTGTTCCTCGAGATGGTAGAAATAATACCCACAAGTTTCCTTAGGGTATCCCACAAACTTACACTACTCTATCCTCGATTCTAACTTATTGGGGTTGTGTCTTTTAACGTGGGCAGGGCAGCCCCAAATCTTAACAACCTTAAGATTGGGCTTCTTCCCGTTCCATATCTCATATGGTGTAGACACTACCAACTTAGTTGGAACTCTGTTCAGAAGGTAAGCTGCGGTCTCTAGGGCATATCTCTAGAATGAGATGGGGAGGTCAACGAAACTTATCATGGACCGTACCATGTCTAATAGCATACGATTTCTCCTTTTAGAGACACCATTGAGCTGAGGTGTATAAGGAGGTGTCCATTGGGATAATATCTCATGGTCCTTGAGGAACTGAGTAAACTCTATACTTAAGTACTCACCGACTCGATTTGATCGAAGAGTCTTGATACTCTTTCCAGTCTAGTTCTCCACTTCATTCTTATACTCTCTGAATTTCTCAAAAGCCTCGGACTTGTACTTCATTAAGTATACATATCCATACGTTGAGAAATCATGTAAAGGTAATGAAGTAGGAGTAACCACCAATGCCATGAGTTGTTATGGGTCCACATACATCACTATGTATGAGTTCCAGCAGCTCAGTGGCTCTCTCTCCAGTTCCACTAAATGGAGTGTTGGTTAGTTTTCCACGAAGGCAAGGCTCGCAAGTTGCATATGACTCATAGTCGAATGGATCTAAATATTCATTATTTAGTAACTTTTGAATCCTTCCCTCATGGATGTGACCTAGCCTACAATGCCATAGGTATGCACTGTTCATCTCATCTCGTTTCCTCTTAGACACACTTACATTCATGATATGTGGAGTAGTGTCTAGCATAAATAAACCATTATGCAATGTTCTTTTCATGATGAACTCATCATCTAATAATATCAAACAACCATTGTTCTCAAAAACTAATTTATATCCATTAACTATCAAACATGAAATGGAGATAATGTTTTTGATAATAGAAGGAACAAAATAACATGCATCTAATGTAATAAAAGCTCTACCAGGCAAATGTAGGGCAACCTTGCTAATAGCTACTACAGTAACTTTTGCTCCATTGCCCATCTTGAGGTTCATCTCGCCTCTCTCTAGTCTCCTAGGCCTTGCTAGAACCTGCAACGAATTACATATATGATAAGCACTACCGGTATCCAATACCCATGTGTTATCATATGAGTTTGACAAATGGAGACTGATCATGAATGTACCTGAAGCTTCTCCAAGCTTTTGTTTTGCCCTCTCTAAAAGGTACTCTGTGCAGTTCCTCTTTCAGTGTCCATCTTTGCCATAGTGGAAGCACTAGCCTTTGTCCTTTGTTGGGTCTTTCTTAGCAACCTTTACTTTACCTAGTATGCCCTTGCCCTTGCCCTTGCCCTTCTTAAGGGATTTTTCTGCTTTCCTTTTCTTTTTGGTCTCACTAGTGTAGAGAACTGGCTTCTCTTTCTTAATAATACTCTCTACCTCCCCTAACATATTGAGAAGCTTTGGGAGAGTCACCTCAAGCTTGTTCATATTAAAATTCATTATGAACTGTGAAAAGGAATCTGGTAGGGACTGAAGCACAATGTCCACACATAAGTTATCCTCTATGACCATTTCTAGTCCTATGAGTTTCTCTATCCACTCAATCATCTTTAAGACATGGTTCTGAACTAGTGTCCCCTTAGTCATCCTAGCGTGGAAGAGGCTCTTGGATATCCCATATCGCTAAGTCCTTCTCTGTTCCTCAAATAATTTATGGACATGTAGGAGAATGGATCTGACATCCATCTTTTCATGTTATCTCTATAACACAGGAGTCATAGAGCCCAATATGTAGCATTGAGCAAGAGTGGAGTCATCATTGTACTTCACGTAGTGAGCGATCTCATCCTCGCTTGCCCCTTCCTCGGGCGTAGGCATCATTGTATCAAGGACGTACATGATTTTCTCCGTCGTGAGAACAATTCTCAAGTTGCGGAGCCAATCCGTATAATTTGGACCAGTGAGGCGGTTGACATCAAGTATGCCATATAAGGGATTTGAAATCGACATTTTCTGAAAATAAAGATGTAGCAGAAATGAATGACATGCAGATTTTGCAGGAAATAAACAATAAAAATATGGGCTTCTATCTTAATATGCTCCCACTATTTTACTAGCGAATCATGCGACACCCTCATCACATGAAACGGAAGTCTCCGGCAGACTTCTAGTGGGGACCAGGATCTAATCAGCGTCTTAGTATAACCTCGAGAGACTCGACTAATCACACTAACCCCAAAAGGTAGGCAACTCTTGCTGATCACAACTTCTTGTGATTCTCGTTCTGTTCGGCCTTCGAATCACCATGGTCTCGAGGGACTCGACTAACCATGATGCTCAGTTAAGTCAACACCATCGTTACAAGATAAGTCTGATTCGATGATATAACCTCGAGGGACTCGACTAAGCATACCATATCCTCAGGTCACCGGTGATATCTCTATGTCATAAGCAAGATAGCGAATCATGATATAAGTGAGCCTCAAGGGACTCAACTAACTCAACCTACACCGAGAATCAGTTCCTACCTATAATGATAGAAGGCCACGTGGGTCAATCTAATGGCCTCACATTTACCGACTTAATATTATCGAGAGAGATGTTTCTATGATTTGGTCTCCTAATATGACAAGTCACACATATACATATTTAATATATATCTACATCGCATGCAAATATATATACATATCTAGTATGTGTATAAGCAATCACACCAGATGATTATGGACAACAACCTAATATGATCAAGCCCGAGCTAGTAGGCCTAATCACTCACATTAAGATCTATGTGTACAACAGTGCATCTCCATGCCCTATAATCGTCCGTCCAAACATCAAACATCACATGTATAAATTATTATCATGTAGAACTACTAGATAATAATAAAAAATAATAATCAACTAAATTTTTTAATTAATTAATATTTTTTGAAATTAAGGACATGTAGGGAATTTTTGAATTCCTAGGGGTATTTTCATAATTTGGACAAAAGATAGAAACTGAAATTTCTCAAATTTCGAGGGGTAAAACTATCTTTTTGCCCAAAAACCCTAAACCCCTCTCCCTCTTCCCTACTGCTGCTATCGCCGCCCTACCGGTGGCGGCATGTGCAATGAGGCCAGGGTGCCGCCCCTACAGGTGGGCATCCCCGTGGGTAGCGTTGCCCTCGAGGGCGGTTCTACCCACGAGGCAGCACCCGCAGGCGGTGCTGCCTCGCCGGGCGGCCGCCCCTACGGGGTTTTTGCCTGCAAGAGCAACGGCCACAATTGCCGCTACCCTGCGACGCGTCACCCCATGGGAGCAGCGACCGTAGGCACCGCAGCTACAAGTGCCTCTGCCCCGCGACGCCTTTGCCCCTGGGTCCAACACCCGCAGGCGCTGCCCTTGAGCGCCACTGCGGTAGGCGGTCGGCCTACACAAAGATGGCAGCCATCTTCGAGTGTAGCAAGGGCAGCAACAATTGCTGCCCTTCCTCGTCTATTGCGTCAATAATTTAATGTCAAAATTCTTCCTAAACACAACATACGTAGTTCAAAACCAATTATTTACACGAACAACCTGGCTCTGATATCACTGTTGGGAAATCTTGGGGGGCGACATCACATGCGTAGAGGAAGAATAAGAAAACAAAAAACAAAATCCCCAATTTCCCAAAAAGATGTTCATCATCGTGTGAAGATTGGTGTGCAAAATTTACGAAATAAACTATGTATAGAATATATTGTGTTACCTAGGGAGATCATATATGTCTTATTCCTTGTCGATCTCTAGGAGAGGGTAAAGGAGGTCAAGCGTCCTCCTCTCTAGCGGTGATCCACACAGCAAGGCTGCGACGACGCTCCTCAAAACTCCAGGCCTACTCTGAGGTGGAGAAGGGGAGGAGAATAGGAGAGGCAAGCAAAGGCTCTAGCCTATGAACTATTGAATCCCTCCCATTTATAGAGATTTCTTATCAAACCCTAATGGATCCTCCCCTAGTAGGTATTGGATCTGCATCCAATTACCCAAGCCTTTTAGATTAGTGGATCTCTATCCAATAATCTCTCATGGGCTCTTATTGGATCTCGTCCATGGGATCCAATAATTCATGGGCTTATTGGATATCCAATAAGATAGGGGCTCCGACGGATATCTCATATCCGAACCTATACTCATCATAATGCCTACCATATTTGTGTGACCCTCTAGGCCCAATCTCGAGCTGGTCGTGAGTCATACATGTCAGAATTCCTTCTAACTTAGTGAATTATTATCTCTATAATAATTCACTCGACTCATTGACTACAAATGTACTAGGCCACTACGTCGTAGTCCCCAAACGATATAGGGAAATCCAATCCATTGGACCTGTCTGTCCTCAATTATCGTATACCTATAGTCCCTCATCCATCTAATATCCCAGAGACCATATATCGGGCATGATGCTGTTAGACCCATACGGTTTCTTTTCGAGTCTCGCTCTAATCGGATTCTCCTAGAGAAATCTTTCTCTCTCAATCCGAATGACTTTGGCCATGGATTTGTCTAAGCAAGAACACATGGGATATTCGTCTCATGATGCCAAGAGTGAATGATCCTCTATCAACACTCAATAGCCCTCGTAAGGTCAACTACCACTCCCAATGACCAACTGTACTAGATTTGGTATATCCAAACCTATAAGTCTGGTATCAAGGAGTGGAGCACTCATATAGGACATCCTTGGTGTCTCAAGTTTAAGGACCAGATACACCACTAGGACTACGAAATCACTGTCTGATAATAAGGCATCATCAACCATCTAGCATTCCGTAAGCGGATCAATCAATGAACTCATTCTCCAATGAGCACTTATACTGTATCCCTAGTGTCCCCACACGAGCATCTATGAGACCAACTGCATCCATCATATAGACGGGTATACAGCATACCAGTCTGTCCGGTTATTACGATGTCCCTCTTGAGTAATCTATGACCGGGATTATTTAGGATCTGTGTTTAAAGGTGAATTGATCTCATTATCGTGATCTCATCACGATCTGATTCCCATTGCACAAATCCAAGAACATTGCAATATATACATGCATATATGTAATTATTAATATAAAGTGATAAATGCCAAAATATAATAACAAAAAAGATTCCATGTCAAGTCACATGTGTCATCACTCACGTGATTGGTTTATTTGGCACCTATAACTAGCACTATTAGGATCGAGTTGGCACTAAGAGGGGGGGGGTGAATTAGTGCAACGGATAAATCATGTCAGTTCAAAATTCTCATTCGATAAAAAATGTTTCAACATAGCCCGTATAGGAAATACTTAACTTTGAAAGCATATTCGTAATCATAGTGGAAGTAAAGCAAGTAAGGTTGTTTGCAATGAGGGTAAATAGGAAGGATAGAAATACAAACTAAGTTTTATAGTTGTTCGGTCGTTGTGACTTACATCCACTCTTGATTCCTCTTTTATTGAGGCCACCAACATCCACTAA
Source organism: Musa acuminata AAA Group (assembly GCF_036884655.1). Lineage (NCBI taxonomy): Eukaryota > Viridiplantae > Streptophyta > Magnoliopsida > Zingiberales > Musaceae > Musa > Musa acuminata. Next base: position 24,809,925 of record NC_088349.1, on the reverse strand, counting down.
CGATCTTCCTTCAATAAGTAAAGAACAACCACCTTCTTACGACTCTATTATCCTTTTGACAGGAACAAGAGAGAACTTTTGCACCTCACTTTTAGACTTAGACCTCTCTTCTCCCTTTAGAAGAATTTTCTAAATACTAGGAAGAAGGGACTCTACTCTTCAAGAGATATTATAATTTTTACCCAAGGATTATTTCCCCCTTCTTAACTTAATTTCTTGTCTTATTAAGTAGAAAAGAGTGGGGTACTTATAGGCCCCAAATGGGTTCAAATTTGGAGCCCAAAATTTAAATCTTTAAGATTTCGGTATACGGGTGGTACCATCGCCTGCATTGGGTGGTACCACTGCCTATAGCCTAACACTAGGTAGTACCACCACTTGATAGCCTCAGAGACTGGGTTTTTTGAGTTTTTCAACTCACAAGCAGTTCCACCGCTTGTTCTGACGGTGCCACCGCCTAACCCAACTTTTGGGTCACTGAATGGGCCTCCCAATGAGCCCAAATCAGTCCCAATTGAGGCCCAATTGGCCTCTAATTGAGTTAGCATGATTATGTTAGGATCAAGAATGACACTAAGAGGGAGGGAGGGTGAATTAATGCACCGGTAAAAACATCGATTTTAAAAAATATTCATTCGTTGAAAACCGATCGGAATGATATTAAGCATGTAATGAGAAATTAGAGCAGTGAGTAAGTAAGTTGATTTGCAACAAAGGTAAAGAGCAAAGTAGAGGGCAGCAAATTGATTTATAGTGGTTCGGTCATCGTGACCTATATCCACTCCTGATTCCTCTTCCGTCGAGGCCACCAGTATCCACTAATGATCTTCCTTCAATGGGCGAGGATCAACTACCCTTACAACTCGATTCTCCTTTTAATAGGAGAAAACCTTTACAACCCCTTTTTACAAAGCTTCCCTCACACTCTCCCTTAGAATTATCTCTAAAGTTTAGGAGGAGGGACTCTATACTTTACAAGGGTTTTCAACTTTAAAAACACAGAGATTTTGATCACCTTTCTTATGTTGAATCTCGAATTTTGATGATGAATCCAATCAATATGTGTTTATGTTTTAATCTGCGTTTTTGAGTGATGCAGGATGCTTCGATCAGGATGAGACAATTATAGTAGGAAAATCATGTTGTGCCGGAGGAACATGTTAGAAGATTGGACGTCGGGCCGGTGGATCGGTCGACGTATCGACAGAAGGCTTCGGACCATGGATTCAGGCATTGGGCCAAGAAGAGCGGGTATTGCATAAAGGATAGCAGAATTGTGGAGTCAATTGGCCGATTAAGTAATAGGCCTCAAGAGAGGACGATGCGTCGAAGAATCGGACGAAGCGTCGAGGGACCAATGACATGCCGGACAACATGATTGCTTAGGAGTAATTGTCTAGATCGAAGTTTTGCTTTACTTGCGCAGGATTAACTATGATAGCTTGAAGACATAAAGCAAGTCTATCGGAGTCAAGTTCGATGGATGTTTGAGAGTCCGTTGAGAGTCCGAAGATTCATCGGAAGTGTTGCCGGAACCAACCGAGAAGGAATCGGGGACTTGTCGAAGTTTTCGGAAGTCCACCAGAGAGATCGTCGGAGGTTCGCAGAGATCACAGAGAAGGTTCGGCTACTTGCCAAAGACTCGCTAAACTCGCCACAAGACCAGGAACCTGCTGGGAGTCCGCTGGAAGAAATTCGAGGGTGTATCGGAAGTCCACCGGAAGTTCGCCGGAAAGCTCACCGGAAGGAAACTCGACGTTGCCGGTTAAAAACTTGCTTAGGACTATGTCTTAATTTCATAGTTTGCATTGTAATTAGGGTTAGGATTAAGACTTAATCCTATAATCTGGTTAGGGGCCAATTGGGCCCGAATTTGGACTGGTTTGGGCCAAGTTTGGAGCCCAACCAGTGATCTGAAAAGTCCAGGCGGTGGCACCACCGGATTGGGCCATCGCCTAGCACCCGAGAGGTCTGGCGGTGGCACCGCCCAGCACCCGAGAGGTCCGATGGTGGCACCACCAGTACACTATCAGTGTCAGACACTAATAGGCGGTGGCATTGCCAGCACCGAGAAACCCAAAAGTAATTCAAATTTGGAGCCCAAATTTGAATCCTCTTGGGGTCTATAAATACCCCTCAATTCTCAGCAGAGAACACAACATTTGAGAAGTTAGAGATTGAGATAAAGCCTTAGCAAAGTCTTTACCAAGTCTTATTTTCAATAGCTTAAGTGTTCAACTCCCTCTTTCTCTTTGAAAATCTATAAGAGTGTGAACCACTTGAAAAGGTTGTAAGAGGGGTATTTGTCCTTTCCCTTCAAAGTGATTTGCTGGTGGAAGTTGGCAGCCGCATCGAAGAAGGCTTCGCAAGTAGATGTAGGTCATTTTTGTTGAATCTCGGATTTTGATGATGAAGTCAATTGTCATTTGTTGTCTAACCTATATGTTGAGATAAGTGTACAGGATTAACTACGATGAAAGTAAGACATGCAGCAGGAGTTGCGCCGGAGTCATGATAATGATCACGTTGGGAGTTCGAGAGCTCGATGGAAGTTCAGACTGTCGTCATAGGTTCTGCAGGAACAAATCCGAGAAGTCCATAAGCTTGCCAAAGAAGCTCGTCGGAACTCGCCAAGTGTATCGTCGCAAGTCCAGGAGTTTGCCGGAAGTCCACAGGAGAATCACCGAGGGTTCAACGGATGATCGATGGAAGTTCGCCGGAAACTCGTCGGAAGATGCGATTGATGCACTGGAGCAAGCTGCAGAAATTGTCTTAGGATTTATCGTAGTTAGCACAATGATTAAGTTGGTAATGGGAGGTGATCCCATTGGCTTAATCTTGGGGCAATTGGGCCCCTGAAAGACCCAATTTGGGCCGAATAGATCTACCCATTCGGACCCTGATTACTGTAGGAGGTGCAACCGCCCCAGCCAGGAGGTGCAACCGCCAGGGCTCAGTCTCCAAGCGAGACTGGGCGGTGCAACCTCTCCTGACAGGAGGTAGCACCGCCTGAGCTCGGTCTTCGAGTTCTGGCAGGCGGTGCAACCGCCCTAGTCAGGAGGTGCAACCGCCTGAGCTCGGTCTTCGAGCTCTGGCAGAGAGGTGCAATCGCCCCTGACAGAGGTGGCACCGCCCAGAGGCTCAGTCTTCGAGCTCTACCAGGCGGTGCAACAGCCCCAGTCAGGAGGTGCAACCGCCTGATCCCGGAATTCCGAGAATTGACAGTTTTGAGCTCCAAATTTAAACTGGATTGGGGCCTATAAATGCCCCACCCATTCAGCACTGAAAGGAAGCAACTAACACTCGAAATCTTGACATCTTTCTGTGATTCTTAGAGCTCAAAATTGTTGTAAAGGCCAAAAGTTCTCCTCCCTCTGTTCTTCAAGTTTTGAGTTGTAAAGAGAGGAGAGAAAATTTCTGTAAGGGTTGTCTCCTAAGCCCGTCAAAAGGAGTGAAACTGTAAAAGGGTGGTTGGCCTTCGCCTATTGAAGGAAGGCCTCTAGTTGACGTCGGTGACCTCGTCGGTGGAGGAAGCCAAAAGTGGAGTAGATCAAGATTGACTAAACCACTCTAAATCTCGGTTTGTATTTACTTTGAGCATATTATCTTTACTGCAAACCTCCTCTAAAGCTTACTGCCTTCTGCGCTTTTACGATCGGGTTTCAAACCTTTTACTTTCCAAATCAGCGTTTAGACATAAATCTGCTTTTTCATACGATCATCATATTGCAGATTGCGTTTACGTTTTGAGCTTTACCATAACTGCAAACTGCCTTCATACTCTTGCTTAAACTGCATCTTGCCTAATCAAGTGATTTACGAATCAGTACTTAGACGTAAATCAGTTTCTTCGTACGAACGTCGGATTTCAGCTTGCGCCTATATTCTGGTTTTCATCATAGCTGCAAACTCCCTGCATAGATTAACTTTAATATCATCTTGCTTAGAATCAGATTTTACACAGAAATCGTTTTTATCGTTCGAACGCAGCTTTCGATTTTAATCGCAGAAAGTTTTTCGCTGCACTAATTCACCCCCCCCCCCCTCTTAGTGCTCTCGATCCTAACAATTGGTATCAGAGCGGGGTTAACTCTCAAACGGATTAAAACCCTAGAGAGATGGCTTACGCCGGAAACCAAGAGGGCCATTCTATTACACGTCCACCCATGTTTAGTGGGACGGACTACACCTATTGGAAGACCCGAATGAGGATCTTTCTTATTTCTATGGATTTTGAACTTTCGAATCTTGTCGAAAATGGTTTTTCAAAGTCTTCTCTTCCAATGATCGATTGGAATGATTTGGAGAAGAAGGCTTTCGCTCTTAATGCAAAGGCTATGAATGCCTTATTTTGTGCACTTGATAAAAACGAGTTTAATCGTGTTTCGATTTGTGAAACCGCATTTGATATTTAGCACACACTCGAAGTGATCCCGGAGTTTCGGGAATTGACAGTTTTGAGCTCCAAATTTGAACTAGGTTCGGGCCTATAAATACCCCACCCATTCAGCACTGAAAGGAAGCAACTAACACTCGAAATCTTTACATCTTTCTATGATTCTTAGAGCTCAAAATTGTTGTAAAGGCCAAAAGTTCTCCTCCCTCTGTTCTTCAAGTTTTGAGTTATAAAGAGAGGAGAGAAAATTTCTGTAAGGGTTGTCTCCTAAGCTCATCAAAAGGAGTGAAACTGTAAAAGGGTGGTCGGCCTTCGCCTATTGAAGGAAGGCCTCTAGTTGACGTTGGTGACCTCGTCGGTGGAGGAAGCCAAAAGTGGAGTAGGTCAAGATTGACCGAACCACTCTAAATCTCGGTTTGCATTTACTTTGAGCATATTATCTTTACTGCAAACCTCCTCTGAAGCTTACTGCCTTCTGCACTTTTACGATCGGGTTTCAAACCTTTTACTTTCCAAATCAGCGTTTAGACGTAAATTTACTTTTTCGTACGATCATCATATTGCATATTGCGTTTACGTTTTGAGCTTTACCATAACTACAAACTGCTTTCATACTCTTGCTTAAACTGCATCTTGCCTAATCAAGTGATTTATGAATCAGCACTTAGACGTAAATCAGTTTCTTCGTACGAACGTCGGATTTCAGCTTGCGCCTATATTCTGGTTTTCATCATAGCTGCAAACTCCCTGCATAGATTAACTTTAATATCATCTTGCTTAGAATCGAATTTTACATAGAAATCGTTTTTATCGTTCGAATGCAGCTTTCGATTTTAATCGCAGAAAGTTTCCCCCCCCCCCCCCCCCCCCTCTTAGTGCTCTCGATCATAACAATTTTGACTGAACCACTTTAAATTGGTGTGTTCCTTGAATGTGTGTGTTTACTTTTCTTAAACCGTTATTTACATAGCAGCAAGCTTTCAGTTTTTATCTTCTCACTTTACTTGAGTTACTTTCACAAAGTCATTCATTGTCGAATCGAAATCTCTATACATTTACGAAATCATTTTCAAACTTTTGAGTTTTAATCCGCTGCACTAATTCACCACCCCCCCCCCCCCCCCTCTTAGTGCCGCTCCGATCCTAATAATTGGTATCAAAGCCTCGTTATTTCTTAATTAGTTTAACATCCAAGAGAAATGGCTCTTTACGGCCTTCAAGAGGGGCACTCTCTCATTCATCCTCCCTTTTTCAATGGGACGGGCTACACTTATTGGAAAACTCGAATGAGTGTTTTCTTACTTTCTTTGGATTTGAATTTATGGGACATAGTCGAAAATGGATTTGAAATGTCTTCTCTTCCAATGAACCATTGGAATGATTTGGAGAAGAAGATGTTTTCTCTAAATGCAAAGGCTATGAATGCCTTATATTGTGCACTTGACAAAAATAAATTTAATCACGTTTCGATTTGTGATTCGGCTTTTGATATTTGGAGAACTCTGTTAGGATCGGAGCGGCACTAAGAGGGGGGGGTGAATTAGTGCAGCGGATTAAAACTTCGATTTTAATCAAAATCTTTCGTACGTTAAGAACGAAACTTGAGAAATTTAACTTGAAGGCGTATTCTTGAAGTTGCGCAGCAAGAGTAATAAGGAACTAAAGCAGTAAGAAGATTTGCAGTAATGTAAATGATAATAATAAAAAGCAAACCAGAGATTACGTCGATTTTTAGAGTGGTTCGGTCAAATGACCTACTCCACTTGCGAGGCCCCTCTTCGATGAGGCTCCCACCTTCCACTAGCAAGTCTCTTGAAATGGAAGGGTAAACACCCCTCTTACAACCTTTTACAAGCAGCTCAACCTCTTACAAATTTTCAATAAGAAAGGAGGAGGAGAACTCTCTAGCAAATTGAAAACAAGACTTGCTAAGACTTTCTAAGACTTTTCTTTCAATCAAAATGCTTTTCAAAAGTTGTAACCTCAGCTGAGATTTGAGGGGTATTTATAGGCCTCAAGAGGATTCAAATTTTGGGCTCCAAAATTTGAATTCTCTTAGGGTTCCCGGTGCTGGCGGTTCCACCGCCCAGCGCTCGGGTGCTGGGCGGTGCAACCGCCCAGCCAAGGAGGTGTCACCGCCCAGCACTCGGGTGCTGGGCGGTGCCATCGCCCAGCTAGGCGGTGCCACCGCCTACAGTGTTTTCAGCCCGACTACAGTGTTTTCAGCCACTAGTTGGGCTTCAATCTTGGCTCTCTAGTTCGCTGGTTTAGCTTAATTTTTAGCCTAAACCAACTCTGACTTTGGGCCCAGTTGGCCCCTAACCAGGATATAGGATTATCTCTTAATCCTAATCCTAATTACAAGTGGACTACATAACCAAAACACGTCCTAAGCAAATTTTCAACCGCGAACGTCGAGTCTTGTTCTGGCGAGCTTTCCGACGAACTTTCTGCCGACGGGCTTCTAGCAAGCTCCCGAACTTGTGATGACTTTAATGAGTAGCCGAGCCTTCTCGGTGATCTCCGTGAACCTCCGACGATCTCTTCGGCGAACTTCCGAAAATTCCGACAGGTTCCCGATTTCTTCTCGGTTGGTTCTGGCAGCATCTCCGACGATTCTTCGGACTCTTAAACGTCCATCGAACTTGACTCCGGTATTCTCGCTTTGTGTTTTCTGGTTATCGTAGTTAATCCTGCACACTTAACTCAATAATATGGATTAGATCAAATAACCCATTAATTGATTTTATCATCAAAATCCGAGATTCAACATTGAGGTCACTCATGAAGGCACTAGCCGAGTGAAAGAGTCCAAAATCAACATTCTTGTACATTCTTACGAACTTTTCTTGATGAAACCAAGTGAGTCCATCGGAGACATGTACACCCGTTTCATGGATGTCATCAATGGACTTAAAGCTCTTGATAAAGATTTTTCTAACTTTGAACTAGTAACTAAAATTTTAAGATCCCTTCCAAAGAGTTGGGATCCAAAAGTTACGGCCATTCAAAAGGCTAAGGATCTTAAAACATTCCCACTTGAAGAACTAATTGGGTCTTTAATGACCTATGAAATGAACAATGTGACAAAAAGGGAACTCGAGAACAACCTTCCAAATGACAGGAAGGATTTGAGACATAGAACACATGAAGACCACTCGAGCATAAGCTCAAGTGATGGTGAACTTAAACTACAAATGAAACAAAAATTAAAAAACAAAAAGAACGAAACTACTTGCTTTGAATGCAAGAAAAAGAATAAAAATTGGGATAAATCAAGCTCCTCCGAAGATGAGGAGAAAATCAAGAAAGGCGAGGTAACAAACTACGCCTCAACGACATTCAATGATGAGGTAATCGAAACCCCCTTAATTTATTTTAAAATTACTTGATGTTTTTCATGATGCATTTTATTTTTTTGAATAATCATTTTTCTTGAAAATTACATGTTTTATGTTAATGGAATAAAATGTTAGATTTAAATCTAATGATCATATGTATGTTTTTCTTAAGAAGAAAAAAATGTGTATCTTGATGATTTTCGATTTTGATTGAAACCATGCTTGATGTTTTAATGAAAATATTAAGAAATTTAACATCATGCTTAATGATGATGCATGGCTTTTGTATGAAAAACTAAGCATAGAAAGATAGATTAATCTAAAAAGAAAAATGTATGACTACAACAAATAACAAAATAATTTTGGTTGAAAATACCTTATGCCCAATGAAACCATCATTGATGAATATGCTTTATGTTTAATAGTTTCTTTGGCTTATATGCCTTATCATGATAAATGTTTTGAAAAGTTTATATCATACTTGATGATTATTATACATGATGATTTATTGGTCTTGAAGTTATTCGATTTTGATTAAATGAAATCATGTTTGACTTGAAGTAATGAGTTGAAATTATTTTTCTGAATTATGTGTTGCACTTTTTTTTTATCTTGATGATTTTTTATCTTTCCATTTTAAACGATGATGTATGGATTTGAAAGAAAAGGACATGCATGTATGGAATCAATCAATAAGTTGAAACAAAAGGAGGAAAGAATTTTTTATTAAAAATTTTCTTTTTCTCTATCTTATTGATTTCTACCTAAGAGACCAATAAAATTATTTATGTCATTTTGAATCTCTTGAAATAAATATTGAGATTTTGATAATTTGGATGATTTGAATTTGAATGAGTTTTATCCAAAATCATGATCTTGATTCCGTGATATTTATAAATTAAGATTTATTATGAATCAAGATTTTTTCATTAATCGATCTCCTAAGATTTTCTTTTGATTATTTATGAGTAGGTTTTTCAAAAAGAAATCATACCTTTTGGTATTCACATGTTCTAATCTTTCATGATATGATTTTTATGCAATTTATTGTATTCATGAAATGTTTATCTCATCACCCAATTATTTTCTTCTTGATATTCCTTATGTGGTGATATAAAATTATGCATGAAATACTCTTGATATTATTTTGATGCATACAAATGAAAAGTTATGATCATGCATGGTAGGATGCAATTTGACAAATTAATACTATCATGATTTGAAATATTTATGATTTGGAATGATGCATGCAATACTTATGCTTTTTATTATGATAATGTATGTGATGTATTGCATATAATGTGTATCATGAATGCTTTAAATAATAAATGTTTTGATATCATGATTGATGATTTTGTTCTATGCATGAGATTTTTGAAATTATGCATGATGAATCTTGTGATTTACGGATTATCAATTTTTACCATAATGAAAGTGCCTTATTGATCCTTGTCGTAATAAATCTCGCACTTTCGACTTTAAACATGATACATGTTTTTATTTGACATAAATAAAAAAGACATGCTTGAATGAAATAAATCACATGAATTGAAACAACTAAAAGAGAAGAACATTTTTCTTGAAAGTTATTTTTCTCTATCTTATTGATTTTGATGAATCCATTTGTATTATTTTTATGAATCTCATGGATTATGAAAATGATTTGAATTTAATGGGTTTTATTGAAATCATGATCTTGATTTCTCGCAATTATAATTTGAATTTTCTATTGAATGAATCAAGATTGTTTCCTATCATGCTTTCTATTTACAAAAGAAGAAATTTGTCAAAAATGATATATGTCTTTTGACATTCATTTTTCATCTTTGTTATTTACCCTTGTCATGATTTGAAGATTATAGTAAAGGGAAATGAATTACATGATTGTATTGTTATTCCCTTCTATTTGACAATGACATAGGGGGAGCAAATTTTGCAACTTGCTAGCTAGCTTGCATACTTCAAGAAGAAGCAAAAGTGCTATCTTGCAAATCTTAAAAGAAGCAATATGTGCCAAGTTACACATTTTGAAAAGAGGCAAAATAGTCCATCTTGCACATCTTTTTGCTAACTTTTTATGTGTAAAAGTTGATATCTTGCATACTATAAATTTGCATACCAAAAGTGCAATCTTGCCTATCTCAAGATACAAAACATGCTAACTTGCACTTTGCAATGGAAGCAAAATTGCTAGTTCAAACATTGCAAAGGAAGCAAAAATTTGCTAGCTTGCAACTTGCATATTTCAAGAAGCAAGAGTTGCGTTCTTGAACATCTCTAATTTGCTAGCTAGCATGATGTAGAACTTGCTATCTTGAACATTACAAAGAAATGTTATCTTGCACATCGCAAACAAAAGCAAATATGCCAACTTACACATCTTTAAATTTGCTAGCTTGTATGTTGTAAAAGTTTCATATCTATAACTTGATAGCTTGAATGTTCTAAGCACGATATAACAATTGCTAAATTTTCAAGCTTACAACTTGCATGATAATAAAAATGGATATTATATTTTTCATGCAATGAGTTGAACTTGTATATCACAAACACTTGATTGTGGTACTTCTCCCTTTTATTGATGACAAAGGGGGAGAAGTATGTTGATTATATGTAATGATTTTATCATGACATGTTGCTTGGATTTTTGAATCCAAGAGTTTCTATCAATATGGTATATTGATAGGGGGAGTTTGTTTAAACTCTAAGAGTTAAGGTTAACTCCGTCGTCGATTGGTTATCATCATCAAAAAGGGGGAGATTGTTGAATCTCGAATTTTGATGATGAAACTAATCAATATGTGTTTATGTTTTAATCTGCATTTTTAAGTGACGTAGGATGCTTCGATCAGGATGAGAAAATTATAGCAAGAAAATCATGTTATGCCGGAGGAACATGTCAGAAGATTGGACGTTGGGCAGGTGGATCGGTCAACGTATCGACAGAAGGCTTCGGGCCATGGATTCGGGCATCAGGCCAAGAAGAGTGGGTATTGCACCAAGGATATTGGAGTTACGGAGTCAACTGGCCAATTGGGCAATAGGCCGCAAGAGAGGATGATGCGTTGAAGAATCAGACGAAGCGTCGAGGAACCAATGACATGTCAGACAACTTGATTGCTTAAGAGTAATTGTCTAGATCGAAGTTTCGCTTTACTTATGCAGGATTAACTATGATAGCTTGAAGACATAAAGCAAGTCTACCGGAGTCAAGTTCGATGGGTGTTCGAGAGTTCGCCGAGAGTTCGAAGATTCGTCGGAAGTGCTGTCGGAAGTGCTGTCGGAACCAACCGAGAAGGAATCAGGGACTTGCCAAAGTTTTCGGAAGTACGTTGAAGAGATCGTCGGAGATTCGCGGAGATCACCGAGAAGGTTTAGCTACTTGCCAAAGATTCGCTGAACTCATCACAAGACCGGGAGCCTGCTGGGAGTCCGTCGGAAGAAATCCGAGGGTGTATTGGAAGTCCGCCGGAAGTTCGCCGGAAGGAAACTCGATGTTACCAGTTAAAAACCTGCTTTGGACTATGTCTTAATTTCATAGTTTGCATGTAATTAGGGTTAAGATTAATACTTAATCCTATAATCTGGTTAGGGGCCAATTGGGCCTAAATTTGGACTGGATTGGGCCAGGTTTGGAGCCCAACCAATGATATGAAAGTCCAGGCAGTGGCACCGTCGGACTGGGCGGTGGCATCGCCTAGCACCCGAGAGGTCCGGCGGTGGCACCGCTAGTACACTATCAGTGTCAGACACTAACAGGCGGTGGCACTGCCACTGACAAGCGGTGGCACCGCCAGCACCAGGAAACCCAAAAGCAATTCAAATTTGGAGCCCAAATTTGAATCCTCTTGGGGTCCATAAATACCCCTCAATTCTCAGTAGAGAACACAACCTTTGGGAAGTTAGAGATTGAGATAAAGCCTTAGCAAAATCTTTACCAAGTCTTATTTTCAATAGCTTAAGTGTTCACCTCCCTCTTTCTCTTTGAAAATCTGTAAGATTGTAAACCACTTGTAAAAGGTTATAAGAGGGGAATTTGTCCTTCCCCTTCAAAGTGATTTGCTAGTGGATGTTGGGAGCCTCATCGAAGAAGGCTTCGCAAGTGGATATAGGTCATTTTGATCGAACCACTTTAAATCGGTGTGTTCCTTAAATATGTGAGTGTTTACCTTTCTTAAACCGTTATTTACATAGTAGCAAGCGTTCGGTTTTTATCTTCTCACTTTACTCGAGCTACTTTCACCAAGTCATTCATTGTCGAATCAAAATCTCTATGCATTTACGACATTATTTCCAAACTTACGAGTTTTAATCCGCTACACTAATTCACCCCCCCCCCCCCCCCCCCCCCCCCCCCCCCCCCCCCCCTCTTCTTAGTGCTGCTCCGATCCTAACATCTTACTGCTCTATGTAGGAATTGCTGGGGTACTTCAAAATTGGAGCCAAAGAGGTCTCATCCTAGGTTTTCCGAGTCCTGGTGGTACCACCACTTGTGCTGGGCGATACTACCACCTACAGCACTAGCATTAAGCGGTACCACCGCCTGGGAGACTGTGTCTAGGTGGTACCACAGCTTAGACTGGCAGTACCACTGCTTGATAATCTCGAAGACTGAGTCTGGGTGGTACCACCGCCTGACATAGTCTAGGAGACTATGGCACCTGTTAGGTCATTGTTTAGGATTTTCACTTGGCCCAACACACTCCAAACTTGGGCCCAACTTACCCCTGATTGGATTGGCCCAATTCCTTCCTAATTATGTGTTAACTACAAAATTTAAGGCATACAATAAGCTAAATAAGTCCGGTAAGTCTAGGTTTCTTCCAGTGAGATTCCAGTGAACTTTCGATGATCTCTCGGCAATGTTCCAACAGACTCTCGACAAGCTCTTGGACTTCATGACGATCTTCTTGGCGAGTTCTGATGAGCTTCTTTAGCAAGCTCCTAGACTTCTCGATCAATTCCAACAGAACTTCTGACGAATGTCCATACTTCCGACGAACTCTCGAACTCCCAACGAAATCTCGTTCTTGACTTCGGGACTTCATTTTGCTTTATGCCTTGATCACTATCGTAGTTAATCCTACACAATTAAAACCTACTTTGATCTTAAATAATTATTACAAAGCTTGAATCATGTTGTCCGGCATGTCATTGGTTCATCAATGCTTCGTCTGATTCTTCGACGAATCTTCCTCTCTTGTGGCCCATTGCTCAATCGGCCAGTTAACCTCTGCAACACTGATTTCCTTAGCACAATTTATGCTCTTCTTGGCTTGATGCCCGAACCCATGACCCGAAGCCTTTTGTCGATATGTCGACCGATCCTTTGGCTCGATATCTAATCTTCTGACATGTTTCTCTTTGACCCAACTTGATTCTTCTTGCTATAATTGTCTTTCCCTGATTGAAGCTTCTTGCTCACTCAAAAATATAGATCAAATCATAAACACTATCAATTAGTTTCACCATCAAAATCTGAGATTCAACAATCTCCCCCTTTTTGATAATGATAACCAATTGATGATGGAGTTAACCTTAACTCCCCTTATCAATGTGTCATATTGATGGAACTCTTAGATTCAAAAATCGAAGAAAAATGTTATCATAAACTTATGTATAACATCATCATACTTCTCCTCCTTTGTGATCAACAAAAAGGAGAAGTGCAAGTATCAAGTTTTTAGACATAATTTCAATTCATTGCATAATAAATATAATGTCAAGTTTTATCATCATTGCAATTTGTAAGTTAGTGAATTTAGCAAGTGCTACATCATATTAGAACATACAAGCTAGCAGATTTTATATCACTTTACAACATGCATAATCACCAAATCATCATTAATTTTAAAGATATGCATGATTGTAAATTTTGCAAGTTTGCATTTTTGCTTCTTACGATAGGCAAGCTAACAATTTTTGGTGATGTTCAAGATAGCAAGTCCTTTCTTATCTTTTGAGAAGTGTGATTTTTGCTTCCTTTATAATGTGCAAGCTAGTAAGATAGCAATGCATCATTCTAGAATAAGCTAGCAATTTTGCTTCCTAGCAAGTTTTTCTCCTTGTAATTTGTAAGCTAGCAAATTTACTCCCCCTTTATCATTGTCAAATAAAAGGGAAGAATACAATGTTGTAATTCTTTTCCCTTTACTTCAATTTCCAAATCATGACAACAATAAATTTGCATTATAAACATAATCTCAAGTTTTATTATTCAAGCTAGCATATATTTTTTTTGTTCTCTTTTGCAATGTGCAAGCTAACAATTTTCTTTTTCTTTTACAACAATGATTCAATCATATCATGTGATATACAAATCATAAATATTTCAAATTATATTAGTATCAAAAATATCAAATTATATTACATCATACCATGCATGATCATAAATTCTCATTTGTATAATATCATGAGGACTTCATTCTTAATTTCATATCATCACAATAAAGAATATTAAGAGAGTTTTGGTGATGAGATATACTTCATGAATATAAGGAATTATAAAAATAATTTTATGAAAGATAAGATCATGTGAATACCAAAAGACATGATTCATATAGAAAATTTTCTCAAAATGCAATAATCATATGAAAATAAAGAGTAAGAACTCTTGATTCATAAAAGAAAATCTCAAGTTAAGAAATCAAGAGAAGGTTCATGATTCGATTAGAAAAATCTCATTTAGATTCAAATCATCTTATCATCAAAATCATAAGAGATTCAAAATGACATTAATTGATTTATCAATCTCTTAAGATGCTAGAGATTTTCTTTCTTCGTTTTGTCATTATAAATAAGAACGAAAAAGGGAAGAAATGCATAACAAAACTCAAGTCATAAATTCTCAAGATGCCAAGTAGCATATCATGGTTTTGCTAGAATAAATCTCCCTTTTTTGTGAATAACAAAAAGAAACAAGAAAAAAATGATCTTAATTGATAGAAAGTTTTCAAGTATCAAATATCGAGAAATCAAGATCATGAATTGGATTATTTTCCTCTTTAGTAAATGGCAAAGAGAAACATAAGAGAGCAAATAAGAGATCTTAACTCATAAAGGATTTCATGTTATAAATCTCAAGAAATTATGATTTTGATAAAACTCATTTAAATTCATTTTCATAGTCCAAGAGATTCACAAAAGCATAATATACATGGATTCATTAATCTTTTATTGAAAAATAAAAAAGATAGAGATATTTCATTTTAAGTTGTTTATTTCATACAAGCATGCCTTTGTCTTTTTTATGCCAAATAAAAACTTATATCATCGATTAAAATCGAGAGAGCAACTTTCATTATGACAAAGATCAATAAGCCATGAATCAGAAAAATTATCATGCATAATTTTGAAATATAAACTTATTAAGCATGATCAGAATGCATCACTACTTTGGGCATGACATCAAAACATGGTTTCAAGTTTTCAATGTATAACATGCACAATTTCAAACTATAAACTCATTAAGCATGATCTCAAATCATCATTACTTCAAATTCTTATGCATAGTATAAAATCATGAAGCATGGTTTCCTTGGTGTAATTTTTGCTTTTCTTGGCTCGATGCCCAAACCCATGGCCTAAAGCATTCTACCGATATGTCGACCGATCCTTCGGCTCGACGTCCAATCTTCTGATATGTTTCTCTCCGACCTAACATGATTCTTCCTGCTTTAATTGTCTCTCCCTGATCGAAGTTTCCTACGTCACTCAAAAATGTAGATCAAATCATAAACACTATTAATTAGTTTCATCATCAAAATCCGAGATTCAACATATTATATTAAAAGCTAACTCAATTAGCCCCCTAAACTACTTCGATCTTAGACAAATGATTACAAAGCATGAATCCTTTGTCCAGTATGCCATTGGTTCATCCAGCACTCATCCGATCCTTTGGCGCATCGTCCTCTCTTTTGGGGTATTGCCTAATCGGCATGTTGACTCCCGCAACTTCCGATCTCTTTGGCGTAATATCTAATCCTTCGGCCCGATGCCCAAATTCATGGCATGAAGCCTTCTACCGATACGTCGATCGATCCTTTGGCCTGACATCTAATCTTTTGACATGTTCACTCCAGCCCAATATCTGATTCCTCCAACTTTAATCAATTTGCCTCTCCTTAATCGAAACTAGTCCTGCGTCACTTAAAATACAAATTAGATCACAAACTCATCAATTGATTTCATCATCAAAATATGAGATTCAACGGTTTTATTCATGGATTTTTTATCCTTTATAATGAAACCTTTCTCTTTGCTATAGTAGAAGCTTGATTTTATGAAACTTAACTTTCATGAATTTAGTTCTTGATTTCTTATAAAGAATAAATTCCTCCCTTACTCTTCTTCCTCTTCTTATTTTTATGACAAAGGAAGAAAGAAACATACACATCTCAAGAAGAACCTAAAAGCTTTTGCACATCTAAAGCAAAAATGTTAGCTTATCCATTTCAAAAACCAAAAGTAGTTATCATGCAAAGATTTTGCTTAACTTCTCATTTTTTTGGCTTGGATAAATTGGTATAGAACTTACTTGAATATTTTTTTTTGACACTTGTATTGTTGAATGGTTCTCCTTTTTATTGATGACAAAGGGGGAGAAATGTGGTAAATTGATGACAACTTGGCATTATGAATTTTTGAAATAATGTGTAAAATGTATCGTATTGTAAATGCTTGAATGTATTGCGAATGCTTGAAATATGATTGGTATCATCAAATATATCGTAAATACTTAAAAAAATTTAGTTTTTCATTCATTATAAATGTAACTGTTTCTATTAAATATTTTATTTATTATCATTAAAATTTTTCATTATGATCCAAACATTATAAATTTGAATTAATTCTTAAACATTACGAAGTTGATGATAATAAATGTTCTTGATAGGAGAACGTCTATATAAACGAGGGTTTTGGTCCATGGGCTCTATCTCTCTCTCAAGTCTAAAGGATTTTCTACACTATCTAATATAAGAGTTCTGAGCCGAGAAGTACTAAAATATAAAGAGAAACCATTGTTGAAATTCTCAACAACAATGACAAGAGGTACGAAATTTTTGTTTCCACACTAGTTTTCTTGTGTTTCTATTATAGTGGTTTAGAAACACATTTTGGTATTAAATTTTATAACAGTTGGTATTAGAGCGATTAACCTCTACCTTGATATGAAAGAGTTTTTATTTTTATACCATGAATATGGTTTGATTTCAGTTTTGTTTTTAAACTTTTTGATATATTTCATGTTGAAAATCAGGAAGATATAACATTTTCAGTATTTTTAGTCGGTAAAATACTCATATATTATATATAAATATTTGATTATATTAATTTATGCTTATGAGTCAATTTTATATGTTCAAAATGTCTAGTCACTCATATAATCTTAATTAATTAAGGATTAGTCACAACATCCATAATTAATTAAAATTATATATAAAGTTAAAATAAGGATCACATAAGGAATTAGATATAATATTATGACTAATTATATTTAATATAATAATTATTATCCTACAATATCTTTTATTATATTCATATAATTAATTAGGATAAAATATCAGATTATTTTCATAATTTACCCACACGGATTATGAATTGGAATATAATTTGATAGTTTTATCATAAAGAGCATTTGAAATTATTTGAATTAAAATATTAACCCATAGACAATTTTTATGTCATGAAATTCATCTTTTGGAATGTTTAACATTGGTAAAACATATAATTTAAACTATTAAGCCTCAAATTTTGACATAACATATTTGATTTTATGTCGTTTCTCAAATTATTAATTTCTTTGATATTCAATATGACATTCTCAGGGTGATAACTATAAAATATGGAAGGAGAGGATTCTCCTCTATTTAGGGCGGATGTATATTGATTATGCCATTAGGAAGGACAAACCACCTATTGAATATCGTATTTTGATGATGAAACCACTTGATATATGTTTATGCTTTAATCTACATTTTGAGTGATCAGATTGAGACAATTAAAGTAGGAAAATCATGTTGGGCCGGAGGAATATGTCAAAAGATTGGACGTCAGGCCGGTGGATCGGTCGACGTATCGATAGAAGGCTTCAGGCCATGGATTCGGGCATCGGGCCAAGAAGAGTGGAGATTATGCCAAGGATATCGAAGTTGCGGAGTCAACTGGCCGATTGGGCAATAGGCCGCAAGAGAGGACAATGCGCCGAAGAATCGGACGAAGCGTCGTGGGACCAATGACATACCGGACAACTTGATTAGATACTTAGGATTAATTGTCTAGATTGAAGTATGTTTCACATGTGCAGGATTAACTACAATAGCTTGAAGACATAAAGCAAGTTTACCGGAGTCAAGTTCGATGGGTGTTCGAGAGTCCGCCGAGAGTCTGAAGATTCATCGGAAGTGCTACCGGAACCAACCGAGAAGAAATCAAGGACTTGCCGAAGTTTTCGGAAGTCCGCCGAAGAGATCATTCGAGGTTCGCAGAGATCACCAAGAAGATTCGGCTACTTGCCAAAGACTCGTTGAACTCGTCACAAGATCAGGAGCCTGCTAGGAGTCCGTCGGAAGAAATCCGAGGGTATATCAGAAGTCTGCCGGAAGATCGCTGGACAGCTCGCCGGAAGGAAACTCGACGTTGCTGGTTAAAAACCTGCTTAGGACTATGTCTTAATTTCATAGTTTGCATACAATTAGGGTTAGGATTAAGAGTTAATCATATAACCTAGTTATGAACCAATTGGGCCCTAATATGAACTAGTTTGAGCCAAATTTAGAGCCCAACTAGTGACCCCTAAGGACGGGCGATGGCACCGCCAGACTGGGCGGAGGAACCGCCCAGAACCCAAAGGATCGGGCGGTGGTACCACCGGACTAGGCGGTGGCATTACCCAGCACCCGAAAGGTCGGGCGGTGGCACCGCCAATAAACGGTCACTGTGACATTGACAGGTGGTGGCACCACCAGCTCCGGGAACCCAAAGGAATTCAAAATTTGAAGCCCAAATTTGAATCCTCTTGGGGTCTATAAATACCCCTCAATCCTCAATAAAGAAGACACCTTTTTGAGAAGTTAGAAATTGAGAAAAAGCTTTAGGAAAGTCTTGTTTTCAATAGCTTAAGTGTTCACCTCCCTCTTTCTCTTTGAAAAATCTGTAAGAGTGTGAACCACTTGTAAAAAGGTTGTAAGAGGGGTATTTGGTCCTTTCCTTTAAAGTGATTTGCTAGTGGAAGTTGGGAGCCTCATCGAAGAAGGCTTCGCAAGTGAATGTAGGTCATTTGACCAAACCACTTTAAATTGCGGTGTTCCTTGAATGTATACGTGTTTAACTTTCTGAAACGTTTATTTACTTAGCAGCAAACTTTCGATTTTCATCTCCTTCTTTTGCTCGAGCTATTTTTACTAAGTCATCCTTCATCGAATCGAAATCTCTACACATTTACGAAATCGATTTTAAACTTACAAGTTTTAATCTACTGCACTAATTCACCCCCCCTCTTAGTGCCGCTCCGATCCTAACACCACCTATAGTCACTAATACTAGCACTCTAGTTGAGGTCGCGTTATATGAGTGATGGGAGTGATCAAATCGGCTCAGCGTGATGTTTACCAAAACTAAAATAATTGCTTGCATATATGGTTATATTGACCAGCATGAGAAGGTCCGAGACTTACTACAAGCTATCGATAAGCAATTCATCACTTCGGAAAAGGCACTAGCAAGTACCTTAATAATAAAATTCTTATCCCTCTAACTCATCAACATAAATGGTGTGCATTAGCATATAATGCAAATGTGAGATATTGCAGCTCAACTTAAGAAACCCGAGGTTAATATGTCAAAATCTTTCCTAGTGCATTATATTATGAATAAATACCTTTCCACATTAATAAGGGCCTTTTAAGATTTCATACAATACACATAAGGACAAATGGTCAATCAATGAATTAATTAACATATGTATTCAAGATGAAAAGAGGCTAGTGATGGAACTGGGTAAGAGTGCATTGGTGGTAACTACTTACGGGAAGAATAAAACTAACAAAAATCAAGTTAATCAAAAATCTAATCAATAGGGAAAAGGTAAAATACAACCCTAAGCTTGTTAGGATCAATACGTCACTAAGAGGGGGGAGGGGATTAGTGTAGTGATAAAATTTACCTTGATTGGAAAGTTTCGTTTGACAAAATCATTTTGTCAAAGCTCGTATCGGAAAGTAATAACTTAGGATAAATATAAAGCGTAGAGGGTATATAAGTAATGAAAGAAAGCAGTAAGGAAAAAACACACCGGATTTATAGTGGTTCGGTCGTTGTGATTAACGTCCACTTTTGATTCCTCCTCTGTCGAGGTCACCAGCATCCACTAATGGTCTTCCTTCAATGGACGAAGACTAACCACCCTCTTATAATACTTTCCCCTTTTCATAGGTTTAGGAGAGAACCCTTACAAGCCTCACACCTCACTTCAATGATCACAAAACATAGAGAGGGAGGAAGAGGACACTTAGCAGTTTTACAATTCCTTCACACCCCAACACTTAAAGATTTTATTCATAGTTTGATATACTTTCATACAAAAAGGAATGGGGTATTTATAGGCCCTAATGGCTTCAAAATTGGAGCCTAAAAGTGTCTCATCCCGGGTTTTCGAGGTACCGACGGTACCATCGCTTGACACTCTGATACTGGGTGGTACCATTGCCTAGTTTGACGATAGTACCACCTAATAGAGCCTCGAAGACTGAGCTTTGGTGGTACCACCATCTGATAGGATGGTACCACCACCTGACAGGGTGGCACCACCACTTGGAAGCAATAATTATCGATGGTACCACCATCTAGGCTTCTTGGTGACTGAGCCCTGGGCGGTTCCACTGACCTAGTTTGGTGGTGCTAGTGCCAGACAAAGTTTAACAACCTGTTTGGACCTTAATCCAACCCAAACCAGTCCAATTATAGGCCCAATTGGCCCTTAATAGGTTTAATGGGATTACCTCCTAAACTTAACCCTAATTATATGCTAACTTCGTTTAAGGCATACACTAATCAAAACAAGTCTAGTAAGTCTAGGTTTTTTCCAATAAGCTTCTGGTGATCTTCTGACGAACTTCCAACGATCTTTCGGCAATCTTCCAATGGACTCCTACCAAGCTCCTGGATTTCACGATGATCTTCTTAGCGAGTTCCGATGAACTTCTTCTTGGCAAATTTCGGCAGCACTTCTAACGAACCTCCGGACTCTCGACGAACTCTCGAACTCCCAAAGAATTCTCGATCTTGACTCCGGCACTTCGTTTTGCTTTATACCTTGATCGTTATAGTAGTTAATCCTACACACTTTTCTCAATATATAGATTGGATCAAATAATTTACCAATTGATTTTATCATCAAAATCTGAGATTCAACAATATCCCCCATTTTGATGATGACAATCAATTAATGATAGAGTTAACCTTAACTCCCCCTATAAGTTATATGCATTTAAACTTATTGACATGCACATCATGATACTAATCATGTTTTACCATCTCAAAATACGATACCACGTATTTATCAAAATGATGTTAAGGCATGACATCCATTTTCAAGTCCAATATTGAATGATCATTTTATACAAATTTCAAATATGAAATTTAGTAAGATTCAAATTTCAAGTTTGATAAAAGATGACAATTCATCAATTCGAGGCATGATACAAATTGGAAGTAGGAAATTAAGCATGATAAATTCGATACTTTATCATAATGAAAGACATTTATCATTTTGATACAAAATCAAGCATGATTTTAAGAATGAAACATTTTTAAGTATCCATGCCATATTACGATGTGTTTTAAGCATTCATGATATATTATGCGATACATTTTGATATTTTTCATGTATTTATGATGTATTAGATGATACCAATCATATTTCAAGTATTTGTAATACATTCAAGCATTTATGATATGATACATTTTACATATTATTTCAAATATTTATAATGCCAAGTTGTCATCAATTTGTCACATTTATCATTATGATACGAAATCAAGCATGATTTTAAGAATGAAACATTTTCAAGCATTCATGCCACATTACGATGCGTTTTAAGCATTCATGATACATATGATGCATATGCGATATATTTTGATTTGTTTTAGTATTTACGATATATTAGACGATACCAATCATATTTCAACTATTCGTAATACATTCAAGCATTTATGATATGATACATTTTATACATTATTTCAAACATTCATAATGCCAAGTTGTCATCAATTTGTCACATTTTTCCCCCTTTGTCATCAACAAAGGAGAACCATTCAACAATGCAAATGTTTTTTTATTAAATATTCAAGTAGGTCCTACACCAATTTATCCATGCTAGCAAACATGATAAGTTAAGTAAAAACTTTGCATGAAAAGTGAGAAGCTAGCATTTTTGCTTAGAAGCTTTTTGGTTCTTCTTAAGATATGCAAGTTTCTTTCTTCTTTTGTCATAAAAATAAGAAGAGGAAGAAGAGTAAGGGAGGAATTTATTCTCCATAAGAAATCAAGAACCAAATTCATGAAAGGATTTGAACCAAGTCAAATCCATAATAAATGAGTTTCATTGAATCAAGCTTCTAGTTTAGCAAAGAGAAAAGATGCAAAGAGAAAGGATTCATTAAAAGGATCAAGATGTCCATACAAAATCAAATCCCTATTCTTACAAATGATCATCACAAACTAAAAGTCCCTGAATAAAAATTCTTCTTTCGTGAGAAGAGTGAGGAAGAATTCATGGGGATCATCAAATGAAATATAAAAAATTCATGAAATAAACTTCATAAATCAAATCTCGTTTCTTGTAAATAGAATGATAAAAAATTCATAGGAAATGATCTCAATTTAAAAAGAAAATTTAAGTTACGAAAAATCAAGAAATCCGAAAATTATAAAAGAGAAACTCATGAATCAGAAAGATTTAACATGCCTAATTCTTAGAGTTTTACATCCATTATACCATCGTCAAGAAGCGTATCATAATATTGAAAAGCACTATACTTAGTGCATAGTTATACTTGTTGCTCATTATTCTACATTCATCGAAAAAATCATAAAAAGCAATTAAAAGCTCATTGAAAGATAGATAAATTTGTATCTAAAGAACCACTTACCTCATCTTTGATAGTCATTTGTGCGTAGTTGGTGATTATTGAATCTCGGATTTTGATGATGAAGTCAATTATCATTTGTTATCTAATCTATATGCTGAGATAAGTGTGCAGGATTAACTATGATGAAAGAAAGACATGCAGCAGGAGTTGCGCCGGAGTCAAGACAATGATCACGTTGGGAGTTCGAGAGTTCGACGGAAGTTCGGACAGTCATCGGAGGTTCTGCGGGAACAAATCCGAGAAGTCCATAAGCTTGCCAAAGAAGCTCGTCGGAACTCGCCAAGTGAATCGTCGCAAGCCTAGGAGTTTGCCGGAAGTTCGTAGGAGCATCACCGAGGGTTCATCGAATGATCGACGGAAGTTCGCCGGAAGCTCGCCGAAAGAAGCGATTGATGCATCGGAGCAAGTTGCAGTAAATGTCTTAGGGAATATCGTAGTTAGTACAATAATTAAGTTGGAAATGGGAGGTGATCCCATTAACTTAATCTTGGGGCAATTGGGCCCCTGAAAAACCCAAATTGGGCCGAATGGATCAACCCATTCGGACCCTGATTTCTGCCAGGCGGTTGAACCGCCCAAGGCAGGAGGTTGCACCGCCTGAGCTCAGTCTCCGAGCAAGACTGGGAGGTGCAACCGCTCCAGCCAAGCGGTGGAACCGCTTGGGCTCAGTCTCCGAGCGAGACTGGGCGGTGCAACCTCCCCTGACAAGAGGTGGCACCGCTTGAGCTCGGTCTTCGAGCTCTGCCAGGCGGTGCAACCACCTCAGTCAGGAGATGCAACCGCCTGAGCTCGGTCTTCGAGCTCTGGCAGGAGATGCAACCGCCCCTGACAGGAGGTGGCACCATCTAGAGGCTCAGTCTTCAAGCTCTGCCAGGCGGTGCAACCGCTCCAGTCAGGAGGTGCAACCGCTTGATCCCGGAATTCCGGGAATTGATAGTTTTGAGCTCCAAATTTGAACTGGGTTGGGGCCTATAAATACCCCACCCATTCAGCACTGAAAGAGCATGAACTTACACCGAAATCTTGATCTTTTTCTGTGATTCTTAGAGCTCAAAATTGTTGTAAAAGCCAAAAGTTCTTCTCCCTCTTTTCTTCCAAGTTCTGAGTTGTAAAGAGAGGAGAGAAAATTCTGTAAGGGTTGTCTCCTAAGCCCGTCAAAAGGAGTGAAACTGTAAAAGGGTGGTTGGCCTTCCCCTATTGAAGGAAGGCCTCTAGTTGACGTCGGTGACCTCGTCGGTGGAGGAAGCCAAAAGTAGAGTAGGTCAAGATTGACCGAACCACTCTAAATCTCGGTTTGCATTTACTTTGAGCATATTATCTTTACTGCAAACCTCCTCTGAAGCTTACTGCCTTCTACGCTTTTACGATCGGGTTTCAATCCTTTCACTTTCCGAATCAGCGTTTAGACGTAAATCTGTTTTTTCGTACGATCATCATATTTCAGTTTGCGTTTACGTTTTGATCTTTACCATAACTGCAAACTGCCTTTATACTCTTGCTTAAACTGCATCTTGCCTAATCAAGTGATTTACAAATCAGCATTTAGACATAAATCAGTTTTATCGTACGAACGTCGGATTTCAGTTTGCGCTTACGTTCTGATTTCCATTATAACTGCAAACTACCTTTATATCTTTGCTTTAACTACATCTCGCCTTATCTCAAGTTAAAGTGGTTTACGAATCAGCTTTTATACCGAAATAGCTTTTATCGTACGAACATCGTATTTCAGTTTGCACTTATATTCTGATTTCCATCATAACTGCAAACTGCATTCATATCTTTGCTGCATCTCTCCTAGTCAAAAGTTGAAGTGATTTATGAATCGGTTTTCTTACCAAAATCACTTCTATCGAACAAACGCAGTTTTCGATTTTAATCGCAGAAGGTTTTCTGCTATACTAATTCACCCCCCCCCCCCTCCCTTCTTAGTGCTCTTGATCCTAACAATTGGTATCAGAGCGGGATTAACTCTCTAACGGATTAAAACCCAAGAGAGATGGCATATGCCGAAAACCAAGAGGGCCATTCTATTACACGTCCACCCATGTTCAATGGGATCGGTTTTCTTACCAAAATCACTTCTATCGAACAAACGCAGTTTTCGATTTTAATCGCAGAAGGTTTTCCGCTGTACTAATTCACCCCCCCCCCCCCTTCTTAGTGCTCTTGATCCTAACAATTGGTATCAGAGCGGGATTAACTCTCTAACAGATTAAAACCCAAGAGAGATGGCATATGCCGAAAACCAAGAGGGCCATTCTATTACACGTCCACCCATGTTCAATGGGACGGACTACACCTATTGGAAGACCCGAATGAGGATCTTTCTTATTTCTATGGATTTTGAACTTTGGAATCTTATCGAAAACGGATTTTCGAAGTCTTCTCTTCCAATGATCGATTGGAATGAATTGGAGAAGAAGGCTTTCGCTCTTAATGCAAAGGCTATGAATGCCTTATTTTGTGCACTTGATAAAAACGAATTTAACCGTGTCTCGACTTGTGAAATCGCATTTGATATTTGGCACACACTCGAAGTGACTCACGAAGGCGCAAGTAGAGTGAAAGAGTCAAAAATCAATCTTCTGTTACATTCTTTCGAACTTTTCCGGATGAAACCGAGTGAGACCATTGGCAACATGTTTACCCGTTTTACGGATGTCATCAACGGTCTAAAAGGACTCGGAAAAAGTTTTTCGGATTTTGAGCTCGTAAATAAGATTCTAAGATCCCTTCCTAAGAGTTGGGATCCTAAAGTCACTGCTATTCAAGAGGCGAAAGATCTAAGCAACTTCCCTCTTGAAGAACTAATCGGGTCATTAATGACCTACGAGATGACTTGCAAAGCTCATGAAGAGCAAGAAGACATCCTTCCAAAAAACAGAAAGGATATGGCACTTAGAACTTCAGAAGACCACTTGAGAGAAAACTCAAGTGATGAGGACTGTGACGATGATTTGGCACTTCTAACAAGAAAATTTAAAAAATTCATTAAAAGAAACAAGTTTAAGAATGACGCAAAAAATAAACTTGAACCCAAGAAGGACCAAGTTATTTGCTATGAGTGCAAAAAGCCGGGACACTACAAGAGTGATTGTCCCCAAGCCAAAAAGAGAACATCAAAGAAGAAGGCGCTCAAAACAACATGGGATGACTCGAGCGCGTCCGAAGAAGAGGAGTCCAACACCGAGCAAGTTGCTCACTACGCCTTAATGGCCATCGGAGAGGAGATAACGAATTTAATAGATGCAGATTTATCATTTGCTGAATTATTAAATGCCTTCCATGACTTATTTGATGAATGCAAGATTATTAGTAGAAAATATAAATTGCTAAAAAAGGAGCATGACAGTCTTACTTGTAATTTTGATAAGTTAAAAGCTAAATATCATGATAGTTTAGGCTAATGCATAAAATGCCATGATTTAGAAACTCTCCAAAAAGAAAACTTGCTACTTAAGGACACCTTGAAGAAATTCGAGGTTGGTAGCAAGTCATTGAACATGATCCTTGCAAACAAGGGTCACGTTCCCAAAAAAGTGGAATTGGATTTATGAGAAGTCCTCACCAAAATTCAACCACCTTCATAAAAGGCCCCATCTTACATGTTCGACACCAAAGCAAATGCAACTTTTGTTGCAAACATGGACACAAAACGTATTATTGTCCATTCAAGAAAATTAGTCTGAATAAATTAATTTGGGTTCCCAAAGGAACCATGACAAATTCTATGCAACATGATAAATAATATAGATCTATTTTTGAGGCACCCAAAAGCAAATGGGTTCCTAAAAATCATCCTTTCCTGTAAAGATATAAAAAATTATTATAAGCTGGAGCAAGAAATAATATCCTGCTCCTTGGATTCTCGATATTCATGACCCGAAGTCCAAAATGGAACTCGCGATGCTCTCTACCCCAAATAACAGAAGAGGATTAGCAAATTAAAATCACAAATATGATTTAAGTACAATCCTGTTTGATTTCTCAGAATTGGAAACTCATGATTCCCAATTCACATATCCTCTAGATTTTCGAACCCATCAATTTCATTCGTTCGTAACTTTCGAATCCGATTCTATATCATGAACTGACTAAGTTTGTCATGAACTTGCAAGGCTTACCAACTTGAACAATCTATCACAAACATGTGTACGACATTGAGAGTATGCATCTTGATCGTGCAAAAATTCTTATTCTTACGTAATTATGTAAGTGAAGTTAATTGCTCCACAAATAAAAAGTCAAAAACATTCAAGACTATGCTCACTGCCTGCAGTGGTTGAACCGCCCAGCTGGAGGTAGCACCTCCAGCTGTCACGTGCTGCAAGCGGTTGCACCGCCCCAGCCAGAGGTGCAACCGCCCGTAACTCTGCCCTTTTTAACCCAAGCTAGGGCCCGCGGTGAAACCGACCCCAACTCACTCCCTTCCCCTCTTTACTCTTCCAAAGCTCCTCCCCATTTCTCCCCTCATAGCATCCCAAATACTCCTCATTTCGGAGCAAAACATCAACAATCCTTCCCTCTCTTGAAGATCTCACTAAGGTATTCTCTAAGAAGCCCTTAAATTCTGTTTTTGATTCATTTACTCTTGCTCATCATTATTCTTCTAAATAGCAGTAGTTATGGGATCTAGAAGATCCTCAAGGGACAAAGGGAAGAGGAGATTAGTGGAAGATTTTGATCTCACCCTTTTCGATTCAAAATACCATGCTGAAAAGTTTTCCTCTTTCGAACTTAGGAATGTCAATAAAGGAAAACATGTAGATTTAAATGAACTAAGAGACTTAGAGACAATCCAATGGTTTGTAAACTTAGATCTACTCCCTATTTTGTAAATTAATGAACCCATCTATCCAAGACTTGTTAGATTGTTTTACAACAACATACAAATAGATGAAGAAGAAAGAATGTCTACATATCTTTTAGGACAACACATCTCCATTACAGATAAATTCATTTGCGATATGATAGGCATTCCCATAAAAAGTAGAGGACTTTACTTTAGAGGATCATGGGATGATGAAACTGTTGGAAAAACATATTGTCACGGACAAACTTTTAAACAAGATGTTTGATGTAATGCTCATGTATGTCCGTGTCGTTTGGCATGTTCATGCCTTGTACAGCATGTAGAGGGGGCGGCCGAAGGCTTAATAGTCCCATTTTAGTTGGGTTGGTGGCCTCTTTAGGCTTGTAAATAAAGGTTGTGTCATGTGGACACGTGCGAGAGATTTTCGGTCTGTAATGGACCATTTTACCCTTTGTTGTGCCACTGTTCAGAGCTTGTAAAGTCTGTTTGTAATTTGCATTGTCTATGAAGTGTTTTTTGGAGATGTTTGCTTGTGGATCCCGATTGAGGCGTTCTCTCTAACCCGTTCTCTCTTTTGTTGGTCCTAAGGGACAATGGGAGGCTTCGGGGAGGCTGACCTTTGCGAACGGACACGCAAGGGTGCCGCACGACTTAGGCAAAACTAGCTAAGTCCGTGACAGATGGTATCAGAGTGGGACAAGCACTCATAGAAACACTTAGCATGCAAACGTGGGGGACCTAGCAGGGCTGCGTTGAGGGCAGTCAACACACGCGCGACCGTTTGGGGGAAAACGGGCATGGAGATGTAAAGGAAAAAGAGTCACTCAGAGGAGCGGGCATCTGACATTGGCATTCAGAGGAATGGCCAACCCTTCGCGTAAGAGGCACCACGAGAACAGGCAACCTTAGAAGAATTTGGAGCGCACAAAGGTTAGGATGGCTGAGTTTGAGCTGCGGCTCAACGTTGACAACTATACTTGATCGTGCTCAAGGCAAACGAGGCGCTTGGTAAAGGATGAGACCATGCAAGGTGGAACGAGTTGCTCAACGACCAAAAGAGTTATGCAAAGCTCACAGAGGTGAGGGGAATTGCTAACTCGAAGAATTTGGTACTCATGCATGGGCTTGTATGCAGACGATGGAATGTTCGTGGCCATCCCAAGGCGACCGAAACTCAGCGCCATGGAGCATTGAAACTTTCTCTTCGGCATGTGAAGGATACGTCCGTAGGAGGCTGAAGTGTGCAACGAGTTTAGCATGTTGCTAGGCCTTGAGTGGTGTAGCGGGGGCTGTATTGACGTGGAGTCACAATCTAGCAAGTGCGTTTGCAGGAGGCAGAATAATGCACAGTTTCTTCAGCAGACCGGAGTAGTCCAAGGGGATGGTGGTCTCCGAAACGAAGAGAGATGTTGCTCCAATGGGACAGTTATCCAGGAGGGATAAGTCCCTGCTCTCTAGAGGGAGAATCATATGAGACGGACCTCACATGTTGAGGAGGAGTACCTCAATAAACAATAACTCCACGAAGCTCGATAGACTGAGCAAGCGGCGAGGAGTCATCGCATGATCTCGCTCGAGAGAATGCATTGGTGGATGCATTGCGAGATCAAGTGGGGGAGCGACCCAAAGCAACTTAAATGGAGGCACACTTGGAGTCGATGTGGAGATCGGACTCAAGGGAGGGCTGACCCATGGAATGGTGGGCGCGAGGGCCACCATCGACTCAATGCAAAAACGAGGAGCGAAGCAACTTGGGTGTAACTTGGCAAAGTACTCAAGCCGCATGAAAGGAGCCAGCATAGAAGTTGGAACATGGAGCAGAGGCACAGTGCTTTCCTTAGACAGAGGTCAAGGACATGAACTCTTCCAGAGGCAAGAGTAGGATCATGTTGTTCCATGGGTCCTTCATTTTGACGGAGCAGACTCATCTTGCATGGTGCCGAAGAAGAAGGGAGCTTCTGGGCACATACACCTTATCTCAGAAAAGCATTTGATGGAGGAACTAAGACGACTCAATTTGCGGAGACGAAGTTGGGTTTAGAATGCCTTAGCATGGGGCAAGAGGACACAGAGGTGGGTACTCTTGAAGAATATGTCACAGTGTTATCATTCAATTTGCCATGAAGGAAGTGGTGCGCAGCGAAGATTGTGCTGGTAGGGGCAGAGGCCCAGGATCCAGACAATGGTGCATAAATTACAGTGAAGTCGGTGGACTTCGGGAGCTACTAGGCGACGAACTGTCCTAGAGCGGTGCTTCATCTAGGTGTGACCCAAGAGTGGGTGGATGAAGGTCGATTGCCAAAGGAGCGAACAAAATCGAAGGTGGAAGAGACCCTGCGATGTATTGGCAGAGGCCACACATGGAGGGTTCACAATTCGAGTTTATTCCACAAGGATCAGAATGCAATGGAGATGTCACCAGGAGGCGACATGGTGCAGCGGATCATGGTGGAACAGTTCGTGCCAATGCGATACACACGACATAGTCCCGGGAGGGACTAGATCATATGGAGGTATGATCGGGAGCTACTGGAAGCTCCACTTCGGTGAACAACACGACGGCAAGAAGGGCTATGGATTCAAGGAGTGAAGGCCATGGTACCGCAGAGGTGGGTCTTCCGGGCGTGTATCGAATTTTACATCGGATGAAAACCTTGGTCATCAGCATATAGGGGCTGTATTCCACTAAGGGAAAAGTTCGGATGCAAGTACCAGTGAGTCCCATGGGAGGGACTAGATCATATGGAGGTATGATCGGGAGCTACTGGAAGCTCCACTTCGGTGAACAACACGACGGCAAGAAGGGCTATGGATTCAAGGAGTGAAGGCCATGGTACCGCAGAGGCGAGTCTTTCGGACGTGCATCGGATGAAAACCTTGGTCATCAGCATATGGGGGCTGTGTTCCACTAAGGGAAAAGTTCGAATGCAAGTACTAGTGAGTCCCATGGGAGGGACTTAATCATGCAGAGGTATGATCGAAATAGTTGGAGAGTTAGACTACTCCAGAGCTCATATTTGCTTAAGGGAGCCCGGCAAGTCAGAGGACAAGGCCGAGTAAGCGAACGTTACTACCAAGGAAGCTAAGGAGAACAGAATTGGTGCAAACCCTACAACATGATGGCAGAGGCCATGCATGGGAGTTGCAGTATGTCTTTCCATCGACCAAACAGACTGCTTGGAGAACACAGAGGTGTTGAAGCAGGGGGTCGAAAGGGGCGAGGAAGCGACGGCGAGTCTAGAGGGACTTAGCTACCCAAAATCAAGCATCAGTTAGAATGGAAGTGGACTCAGAGGAGTGCCACAGAGACATATCTACTGATCGTGAAGAAAAGGGATGCAGATGCGAGGCGATAGATAGTAGGGCCATAGGCATGGCAGCGCCATGGTACCGCAGAGGCGGGACTTCCGTGAAAGTCATTGATCCCTTGCTCTCATGGAGGGAGAGCGCTTGGTCGTGAAAGGGGCCGAGGAGGTGGAGAATGCAAAGGCAATCTCCAAGTACCGAGACAAGGCTGAAGGGCAGAGGCTGAAGAACTTCGTAAGACCGGTGTCAATGTGCTTCTCATTAAGATAGCCGAAAGTGAAGGACTTCGGGTCATGCAAGAGTGCATAACCAAGAAACGAAGCAGGCAATATGCGGTGCTGTACCTTTGCTACTCAGTGGAGTAGGCGGTAGGGTTGATGGAGAAAACAGTACAATCCCAGAGGCGACCAAACCTATGAGAGAATTACTCCAAGTTGGGGTGAAAACTTCCTGCATTCCAGAAGTTCGATGGCATTGAGAAGGTGAATCACAGTAACTAACTCAACGCAAGGAGTGCAAACACTTCCAAGTGCTTTAGAAGTGTGAGCAAAGAGCAGGCGAAGGCTAGTAACCAGCTCGATGCATGGAGTACAACTTTGAGGAGGCGGGCGAAGTCAAGTAACCTTTACCTTCTCAACTCTTAAGAGAATGGGTGAAACCGAGTACCCCAATTCTCTTATCTATCCAGCAGAGGAGCTCTACACAAGTTCAAAGACCCTTCGAAGATAATGGAAGACAATAGTTGTCAAATCCACACCAACGGTGATCAGTGCTACTGAGAGTAGATTGTCCGATTCATTTCCCAACGAAATGCCAATCGAAAGCGGAAGTGATGCGAACCTACTTGGATGTAACAACTAAGTGAAAGAAGAGTCAATGAGCAAATTTTGTGGAGGAATGACCCAAAAACTTCAGAAGTTTGCGAGACGATGCTCGTTAAAGCTCCAACAAGCATCCACCCAGTTCAAGCAGCATGAGGAATTTGAGAGACTGGCGCAGTAAGGATGGTCTTTTCCTTCATCTAGGGGATCCGCAGGAACCAACAATGATCAACACAACTCAACCAACCCCACACCAAAGTCAGAGTCATTGGTGAGTTGAAGCAACATGGCGGATCAAAGGTTCAACTACTCAAAAACAGCAGCGGAGAGCAATTGGGAGCCAAGAGGCGCATTGTAGCTAGAGCAGAAGATTGAAGACTCAGCAAAGGCGAGGAGTTGCGGTGTCGATAAAGGCTTCAACGAGGACGTCGAAGGAATAAGTGGGGGTGAATGTCACGGACAAACTTCTAAACAAGATGTTTGATGTAATGCTCATGTATGTCTGTGTCTTTTGGCATGTTCATACCTTATACAGCATGTAGAGGGGCGGCCGAAGGCTTAATAGTCCCATTTTAGTTGGGTTGGTGGCCTCTTTAGGCTTGAAAGGTTGTGTCATGTGGATACGTACGAGAGATTTTCGGTCTGTAATGGATCATTTTACCCTTTGTTGTGCCACTGTTCAGAGCTTGTAAAGTCTATTTATAATTTGCATTGTCTATGAAGTGTTTTTCGGAGATGTTTGCTTGTGGATCCTGATTGAGGCGTTCTCTCTAACCCGTTCTCTCTTTTGTTGGTCCTAAGGGACAATGGGAGGCTTCGGGGAGGCTGACCTTTGCGGACGGACACGCAAGGGTGCCGCACGACTTAGGCAAAACCAGCTAAGTCCGTGACAATATGTTGAAGCCTTAGGAACAATTTTCGCCAATCCCAACTTAGCATTTGTTCCTAAAAGTTGTGAACATCTACTGCCTCTAAACACTAAGGTACTTCATCATATCCTAACTAGCATCATTCTCCCTAAACAATACCATCATGATGAAGTAAGCCAATTAGAATTAGGAACTATGTATTTGATCATGAAAGGACATGACATCTGTCTTGGTTATCTTATCCAACAAAACATGTTAGAACTATCTAAGAAAGACATGATGCTCCCATATGGTGGTATAATCACTAGAATAATGAAAGCTTACGATATTCTAATACCACCGGAAGAAGAAGTAATAAAAGTAGATAGGTTTAGCATAATAAATAAAAATCTACTTCACCGATTAAGATGTTTTTATAGAAACGATAATTGGGTTAGAATGCCTAGAAGAACCGATCCCCCTCAACCTGAACCAGAACCGGAAACACCAGTCTTTAGGGGTACCCAATCTCCTCCGATCTGTCCCTTTGAGGAAACACATCCATTTGAGCAAACTCATACATCATCTATCGAAGATATTGGGATTCGGATGGACCGATTCGAACAAAGACAAGAACGGCTTGAACATCGACAAGATCAAATCATATCTGAGCTGCAGCAAATTCATCGACAATTTGACTCTTTATTCAGGCACTTTAATTTTCCACCTCATGAATGAGCTTGTATGAACACAATCACCTGTTGTTGTAAACTCCTTATGTTACTCACCATGATGGGCTTTGCCTTGATCCTTGATATGGTTACCTGATATATTTTTTTGAGCATATCTCTCATTGTTTATCTCGAATTTTACATTGAAACTAAATGTTTTGAAAATCTTGTGCCTTGATTTTCATGATAAATATAATTTGAGAAAATGTTATACCAATGCAGTTGATAAGTCATGACATTGCCATGATATTAACACTAAACATCAACTAGCTGATATTTTTGCAAAACCTCTAAGTGAAGAGCAATTTGATTTCATAAGAAGAGAATTAGGAATGTTGATGTGTCCGAATACATAAACTAGTTAAAATTATTTTTCGGACTTCATTGAATGATCAAATCACTTGATTGTCATTACATGCCTAAATAACATGTTGTAAATTATGTGTTGAATACAAAAATGTTTTGTTGTCATGATTGTATTTGAAAATCTGTAGCATAGTCTTGTCCGAATGCATGAAAGTGTTCATTTCATTTTTGGATTCGCTTAACAATTGGAATGCTAAAAATCAGATTTTCTCATACACTCTTATGAAAAACATTTTTCTGAAATGATTTGATGAAATGATTCCTGCTTATGAATTCCATCTTGAAATATGGATGATAGTATTTTTACTTGCAAAAAGTTGTTTCACACACATATCTTGACTCAAAGTAAACTCACAAATAGCTGGTATCACAAATGACTTTCCTCCTTCATGCAAAAAAATTATAACAAATAAAAAGGAAGAAGTATTCAAAGCAATCTACGTATCATGCCTTCCTTTATATGCTTGATTTCCTATCACTTACTATTGGAAAATAACATGAACCCAGTAAAGGCATGAACAATTATCCCACTTATAGTCAAAATTTGCTTATATTGTTCTCCTGGTATCACAACTACCATGCTTTTTGTTGATGACAAAGGGGGAGAAATATATGAATTGATGCTATAAACATTGATGCTATGATTATGCCATGCTTGCATCACCAAGAGATATATGAACAGATGCTATGATTAATTTGCATTATGCCTTGTTTGTATTGTGTCAAGATATCAAACAAAAAACTTGCATCGTAATTCTACGAGTTGATATTTTACCATGTGATGAAATGCAATACTTCACAGCTTTACATGTTGACATCTTACAATATGATGAATTGCTACTATTACCATCATTCAAACTTGTTATGTAAAATTTGAAAATGAATGTCAAGCCTTGATATTATCTTCAGAAAGATACATCATGATGGGAGTATTGATAAGTTCAAATGATTCTAACTTATCAATATGTCTCTTGAATTCTTAGGTTTTGAATTCAAGAATGACTTATCTCAAGTATGGCATATAGATAGGGGGAGTTAAGTTTAACTCCATTATCAATTGATTATCATCATCAAAAAGGGGGAGATTGTTGAATCTCAGATTTTGATGATGAAGTCAATTGCCATTTGTTATCTAATCTATATGCTAAGATAAGTGTGTAGGATTAACTACGATGAAAGTAAGACATGTAGCAGGAGTTGCGCCGGAGTCAAGACAATGATCACGTTGGGAGTTCGAGAGTTCGACGGAAGTTCGGACAATCGTCAGAGATTCTGCGGGAACAAATCCGAGAAGTCCATAAGATTGCCAAAGAAGCTCGTCGAAACTCGCCAAGTGAATCATCGCAAGTCTAGGAGTTTGCCGGAAGTCCGCAGGAGCATCACCGAGGGTTCATCGGATGATCGACGGAAGTTCACCGGAAGCTCGCCGGAAGAAGCGATTGACGCATCGGAGCAAGTTGCAGTAAATGTCTTAGGGAATATCGTAGTTAGCACAATGATTAAGTTAGAAATGGGAGGTGATCCCATTAACTTAATCTTGGGGCAATTGGGCCCCTGAAAAACCCAAATTGAGCCGAATGGATCAACCCATTCGGACCTTGATTTCTGCCAGGCGGTTGAACCGCCCAAGGCAGGAGGTTGCACCGCCTGAGCTTAGTCTCCGAGCAAGACTGGGAGGTGCAACCGCTCCAGCCAGGCCGTGGCATCGCCTGGGCTCAGTCTCCGAGCGAGACTGGGCGGTGCAACCTCCCCTAACAAGAGGTGGCACCGCCTGAGCTCGGTCTTCGAGCTTTGCCAAGCGGTGCAACCGCCTCAGTCAGGAGGTGCAACCACCTGAGCTCGGTCTTCGAGCTCTGGCAGGAGGTGCAACCGCCCCTGACAAGAGGTGGCACCACCCAGAGGCTTAGTCTTCGAGCTCTGCCAGGCAGTGCAACCGCTCCAGTCAGGAGGTGCAACCGCCTGATCCCGGAATTCCGGGAATTGATAGTTTTGAGCTCCAAATTTGAATTGGGTTGGGGCCTATAAATACCCCACCCATTCAGCACTGAAAGGGCATGAACTTACACCGAAATCTTGATCTTTTTCTGTGATTCTTAGAGCTTAAAATTGTTATAAAAGCCAAAAGTTCTTCTCCCTCTTTTCTTCCAAGTTCTGAGTTGTAAAGAGAGGAGAGAAAATTCTGTAAGGGTTGTCTCCTAAGCCCGTCAAAAGGAGTGAAACTGTAAAAGGGTGGTTGGCCTTCGCCTATTGAAGGAAGGCCTCTAGTTGATGTCGGTGACCTCATCGGTGAAGGAAGCCAAAAGTGGAGTAGGTTAAGATTGACTGAACCACTCTAAATCTCGGTTTGCATTTACTTTGAGCATCTTATCTTTACTACAAACCTCCTCAATAGCTTACTGCCTTCTGTGTTTTTACGAACGTGTTTCAAAGTTCAGTGCTTTCCGAATCGGGGTTTAAGACGCAAATCAGTTTTATCGTATGAACGTCGTATTTCAGTTTGCGCTTACGTTCTGATTTCCATTATAACTGCAAACTGCCTTTATATCTTTGCTTTAACTGCATCTCGCCTTATCTCAAGTTAAAGTGGTTTAAGAATCAGCTTTTATACCGAAATAGCTTTTATCGTACGAACATCGTATTTCAGTTTGCACTTATATTCTGATTTCCATCATAACTGCAAATTGTGTTCATATCTTTGCTGCATCTCTCCTAGTCAAAAGTTGAAGTGATTTACGAATCGGTTTTCTTACCAAAATCACTTCTATCGAACAAACGTAGTTTTCGATTTTAATCGCAAAAGGTTTTCCGTACACTAATTCACCCCCCCCCCCCCCCCCTCATAGTGCTCTTGATCCTAACAGTGATTTCTTTGTTACTTTATTCTTCATATTCGGAATAGCTCGAATCATCCCATGTTGCTTTGAGCACCTTCTTTTTTTTTTTTATTTTTTCTTCGCTTAGAGACATTCGCTTTTGAAATATCCCGGCTTCTTGTATTCATAGCATATAACTTGTTCTTTCTTAGGTTCAATTTTAATTTTAGTATTATTTTTATTTTTTTTTTTATGAATTTTTTGAACTTTCTTGTCAAGAGTCCTAAGTTATCATCATAGTCCTCATCATTTGAACTTCCTTTCAAGTGATCTTTATAGTTCTTAGTGTCATATCCTTTCTATTCTTTGGAAGGTTGTTCTCAAGCTCTTCATGAGCATTGCAAGTCATCTCCTAGGTCATTAACGACCCGATAAGTTCTTCGAGAGGGAAATTATTCAAATCCTTAGTCTCTTGAATGGCCATTATTTTAGTGTCCCAACTCTTTGGAAGAGATCTCAATATTTTATTAACGAGTTCAAAGTCAGAAAAACTTTTATCAAGTGCTTTTAGACCATTGATGACATCCGTAAACCAAGTGTACATGTCTCCAATGGTCTCACTTGGTTTCATCCGAAACAATTCATAAGTATGGACTCTAAAAGATTTATTTTAGACTCCTTTACTCTACTAGTGCCTTCATGAGTGATTTTGAGTATATGTCAAATATCGAAAGTCGTTTCACAAA
Organism: Musa acuminata AAA Group; assembly: GCF_036884655.1. Classification (NCBI taxonomy): domain Eukaryota; kingdom Viridiplantae; phylum Streptophyta; class Magnoliopsida; order Zingiberales; family Musaceae; genus Musa; species Musa acuminata. The sequence continues at coordinate 24,772,588 of NC_088349.1, read as the reverse complement.
TAGATACTTGATTGAACTTATTTTTATCAAAATCGTAAAACAAGGCATTTATAGCCTTGGCATTGAAACATAAAGTCTTCTTCTCCAACTCATTCCAATCGTTCATTGGAAGAGAAAACTTTTGAAAGCCGTTTTCCACAATGTTCCATAACTCAAAATCCATAGAAATTAGAAAAATCCTCATTCAAGTTTTCCAATAGGTGTAATTCGTCCCATTGAACATGGGTGGATGTGTGATTGAGTGTCCCTCTTAGTTGTCGTCAAATGCCATCTCTTTTGGGTTTCAAACCAAAATGAGAGTGACATGCTCTGATACCAATTATTATGATCAATATGTCACTAAGAGGAGGGGGGGGGGGGGGGGTGAATTAGTGCAGTGATAAAAATTATGTTGATTTAGAAAGTTTTGTTCGACAAAATTATTTCGTCAAAGCTTATATCGAAAAGTAATGAAAGTAATGACTTAGGGTAAATGTAAAGTATAGAGTGCAGATAAGTAATGAAAGAAAGTAGTAAGGAAAGAACACATTGGATTTATAATGGTTCGATCGTTGTGACCTACGTCCTATCATGGACAAAACTGTAAACATGATGTTTAATATAATGCTCATGTATGTCCATGTCTTTTGGTTTGTTCATGCTTTGCACAGTATGTAGAGGGACATTTGAAGGCTTAACAATCCTAATTTAGTTAGGTTTGGTGGTCATTTTAGGCTTGTAAATAAAGGTTATATCATGTGGATACTTGTGAGAGATTTCGATCTATGGTAGACTATTTTGGATCCTTTGTTGTGCGACCGTTCAGAGTTTGTAAAGTATGTTTGTAATTTGCATTAGTTATGAAGTGTTTCCTAGAATGATTGCTTGTGGATTCCGAGTGAGACACTTTCTCTAACTCGTTTTCTCTTTTATAGGTCCTAAGGGATCATAGGAGGTTTCGGGGAGGCTGACCTTTGCAAACAAACACGCACGGGTGCCGCACGACTTAGGCAAAACTAACTAAGTCCATGATAGTCCACTTCTGATTCCTCCTCCGTCAAGGTCATCAGCATCCACTAATGGTCTTCCTTCAATAGGCGAAGACCAACCACCCTCTTACAATACTTTCTCATTTTCATGGGTTTAGGATAGAACCCTTACAAGCCTCACACCTCACTTGAATGATCACAAAACTTAGAGAGGGAGGAGAACACTTAGCACTTTTACAATTCTTTCATACCCCAACACTTCAATATTTTGTTCACAGTTTGATATACTTTCATGTAGAAAGGAATGGGGTATTTATAGGCCCCAATGGCTTCAAAATTGAAGCCTAAAAGTATCTTTCTTGGGTTTTCGGGTACTAGCGGTACCACCACTGGTATTGGGTGATACTAATACTTGATACTCTAACACTAGATAGTACCATCACCTAGTCTGGCGGTACTACTACTTGACAAAGCCTCAGAGACTGGGCTCTAACTGTACCATTGCTTGACAGGATGGTACCACTACCTAACAAGGCGGTACCATTGCTTAACAGTAATAATTGTCAATGGTACCAGTACCCAGGCTTCTTGGTGAGTAAGCCCTAGGCAGTTCCACCGCCCCAGTTGAGTTGTGCCATTACCAGATAGGGTTCAACAACCTATTTGGGCCTTGAATCCAGCCTAAACCAGTCCAATTACGAGCCTAGTAGGCCCTTAACAGGTTTAATGGGATTACCTCCCAAACCTTACCCTAATTATGTGCTAACTTCGATTTTTAAGGCATACACTAAACAAAACAAGTCTAGTAAGTCTAGGTTTCTTTCGATGGGCTTCCAGTAATCTTCTAGTGGACTTCCGATGATCTCTCGATAATCTTCCAACGGACTCCCGGTAAGCTCCTAGACTTTATGATATGGCATCGCTTCCAGTTACCCTACAGTATGGCATCGCTTCTGAACTAGGCTGCGTCACTTCAAGATGCAACCATTTTCGGGTCAATTTGTGTCATTTCACACTACTTTGAGATATGTGCACTATTTTTATTGGAGTGGCATCACGCGTAATCTAAGGTAGTTGCTAGTTGGGCGAAGTGGTGCTATGTATGCTCTGAGGTGGCTGCTAGTTGGGTGGCACCAAAATATCCTCTATCAAGTGCAAATGAGTTTTTTGTATCAAACGAAATCCTGATGGATCCATTAGTAAGTAAAAAGTAAGACTTGTTACAAAGAGTTTTCATCAATATTTAGGCCTTTAAATATCATGACACATTTAGCCCATTATGAATCCAATAGTAATTTTTATTATTTTATGTTCTACTTTGTCTAACAATTTGGGACTTCGACAATTGAATATGAATAATGTATTTCTTCATGGTCATATTTTCGAGGATGTATTTATGAGGCAACCTCTAATCTTTATTAATCATAATCTTCCTTAATATATCAATAAGTTGCATAAAACTCTTTATGGTCTCAAGAAAGCCCCTTATGCTTGGTATCATGAATTTTAAATACATCTAGTCTTAGTTGAATTTCATAATTCTCTGATAATTCATTATTCATTTATTCTCATAATCTGATAATTCATTATTCATTTATTATCATGAAAGCATAATCATGTTTTTACTAGTTTACATGGATGACTTGATTATTGCCGATAATAAATTAATAATAATTAATTAGTTTATTCAATAGCTTAGAAATATGTTTTTTATTAAAAATCCTAGGTCCCTTAGTAAATTTTTTGGTGTTCAAATAATCTACATGACAAATGATATATTTATTTCTCAACAGAAGTATATTCATAACCTTCTTGATCACACTAAAATATTTGAAACTAATACTATTACTATACTAATCTCTACAAGTATTTCTCTTACCCTATCTAATAGTACTAATCTCAGTGATGCCACTAAGTATGGTGAAGTTGTTAGTAGCCTACGGTATTTGGCATTTACTCGATTAAACATTACATATGCAGTAAATAAATTATCTCAATTTGTAGATGCTCGTACTAAGCCTTTGTCTCGCCAATAATTCCTTCTACTTCGGTCCAAGATCGATGTCTCCGATAGCAGCACTATCTCATAGGGGCATATTAGAAAATATATTATTGAGAAAAATAATTCATAATTAGATTACCATGATCCTTTTAATATTTTGATATTATGTTATCTTGATTCTAAATCATAAAAATTATGATAACATATTATCATGATTCTATCAATAATAAAGATCATGATCTTAATGTAATCTCCTATATTATGAAATGATCTAGTAAATATTTTATATTTATTATTAATTAAAAAATAATCTAATTATTATATTTTATAATCTCTCTTTATATATATAAATTCAAACCGACTATTACTAAAAATTCAGCTGGTCATTTCTTCTCTCTTCTCAAATAAAATGTTTTAGCTTGAAGCTTTATGGATCGTTGCATTGAAGTTACTGTACTAATACTAGTCCATTTCATCATGTTAGACCTTGTCCAATTTGACAAAGTCCAATCGATTGGTTGGTGTTGCTCGTTCCTGGAAATCCTCCATGTGAGATTAAACTTCTTTTTGTTTTCCTTTTGACTTGCTTCTTCGAACTTTTGTTTAGTTGGGCTATTGACTCAAATCTCCTCTTGTCGGCCCTCGATCCAATGACATTAAATCGGTTGGTTTTAGCACATCCGCGAGTCCTGGATTAGCAAATATAATAATTAAGAAGGAGACAGCTGCTGAAGTTGTAGTCTTCTCAGTTGGATTTAGCTCTTGAACACGGTTTCTCCATGTAAGTTACTTGGTAAAGTCTTCTTCTTTCTTATGCTTTCACCAAATCCTAACATCAACGTCTCCACTGCTTAGTTTGCAAGTCAGATTAATGCTCTTCTAGAGAAAATTTGACCAGCAGATGGAGTTCTTCCAATGAGCTGCGAATTTGATTCAAGACAGTACAGACACATTGGTGAGAAACAACCTGGAAATTTAATGGAGTTTGATAACTTGGTGATGCGTGGTTTCAGGCGAACGAAAAATAGGCCAGAATAAGTCTGAAAAAAAAAAGTAAAAAAGAATTGAGTGCTATAGCATGGATTTAGTGGCCTACAAAAATGCTTGAATATTGGACGAGCTCACATTTGACTAATAATCTTCCTTCCTTGGGGAAGCATTCTGACAGAATTTCTATAATCAAATTGACCACTAGTTTAGTTAGTAAAATTCTTACTTATCGGTTTTGGGACCGAGTCTCGCCTTTATCACTTTCTGTTTACGAAACAAAATTTCCATATTTTCTCACGAAGCCGAATACAGTATAGGAAGAACATATATAAATTCCATAGAGGGTATTCTGCATTGAAACCACCTGTAATGTTTTCTTGTGCAGCATTTGAATGCAGCTGCCCGGTCCAATTTCGGCGTCCCTCTTGCTTTACTGAGACGCGGGGTGGCTGGCAGTTGAGCTGTCTTCTCAGAAAAAGTGGCTTCTCTTGTCCGCGAAACTTTTCTTTCTGTGATCAGTGCGCTGCTTCATCCGTTGCTTCACCACCACACCCCATCATTTAGTGTGTCCTCGATGTTGCCTCGTAAGTACTCCAGCTATAAATGAGCTCCACGCTCCTCCATGCCTCTCAGTCATGGGCTCTCTCTCTCTTCTCCTGCGAGGTTAAGGTTCTAAACCTCGCGGAGAGTAGAAGCCCATAAGCATGGAGCTCCACTCGCGTGTCGCCGGCAAGAAGCTATGGAACTACCTGCGAGTGGCCTTCTTCATGGCGAGGAAAGGCTTCGCGTCGAAGCGGAAGCTGTTGATGGACACGAATCTGCTGATGATGAAGCGAGGGAAGCTCCTAGGTAAATCCCTCCGCGGTCTCATGTCGCACCACCAGCACTCGCGGCCCGAAACCCCGGCCTTTGGCCGTTGCGAGTACGAGTTCTCGTGCAGCAACAGCCCCAACCCTGTGTTTTTCCACGCCAAGCGCCGCCACAACTACTTCCCATGCCTGCACCCGGTCGTCGAGGAGCCCCCCGACGACGACACCCTGCGCCGGCCGGCAGTGGTGCGGCTGCCGAAACTCGAGTACTCGCCCCATTGCTCCTCCGTCGACCTGCTCGCCTCGGGGGTGAGTCGTACGCCGTTGTTGTCTCCCTTCTCCGTTCGCGTCTCCAACTATTCGTCCGGCGGCGAGGACGACGACGACGGCGGATTGGGCCAAGAGGTGGACGACGAGGCCGAGGAATTCATCAGAAGATTCTACGAGCAGCTGCGGGCGCAGAGTCGTATTGCGTTGCTTCAATACCAGGAAAAGCAATATCAAGAGATGCTTGTAAGAGGGTTATGATATCATGGAGATTGCGAAGTATTCATATTAGCAGTCGCTGTGTGGTTTATATGTATGACTTCCTGTGTTTTAGTTCGGGAAGTGGGCTTTAATAATATTGGTGATGGAATCTGCTGTACTTTAACACTGTGAAACGATAATTTGAATGAACTCTTACGTATATATGTTGCTGTAAAACCTGTGCAAGAGCGAGACACGCTGTGAGCTTCACCATAGATTTACTTCCTATAAGTAGAGATTCGGAAATGCCAGTATTAATCAATTTCAGATCCATGAATTTCCAAATTCAGCATCAGATCATTTCCATGGCGAGCATTTTAGCTTATTTATCCTTTTCGCATGCTGTTTATTATACATGTTGTGCTACCTATCACACTTTTTTCTGTGTTTCAGAAAAAGAAAAGCAGTTTGATTTGTAGTTGAAAGTGGAATTAGAATGGGTTCATACCATTGGTTTTTGTGGTCTTCCTCACATGGTCATCCAAAAACCTGAAAGATGAGAGAGCCTTAGCCCTTATTCCGCATCACTCTGATTGTTCACATTGTCTATATAACAAACAAGATCAATTAGGTAAATAATTTTCTATTTATATATATGTACATATATACATATATATACATATATACATATATACATATATATATGTATATATACATGTATATATATATACATACATATATATATACATATATATACATATATATATATGTTTACTTATTTATTTAAGGTTTGGTGAGGGGATGGGAAGTTGGAGTGGGGTATAAGGTTTTGCTTTGCATCACTTTTGCGACTTTTTGGTTGGAGTTCTTCCCATTGTTTTCTTTTGCTTTTGATTTTGAGATCGCCAAGGGGACCAGTAGTTGCTTGCACCTTTAGTGCATGACACATCATGGTCTTTGGGGCTGCTATTGTTAGGCAAGCCACCTGAGACACTTGCAGCTCAGGTTTTACATAGAATGTCCCACTCAAAAATTAATCATTAATGTTTTGGGGTTGAATCACCCAGTTCTCTTTCAATGATTGTGGCAAACAAATATAGTGGAAATAGCACAAGAAGTTAAAACAAGTTCATGCAGACAGGTTCTCCGTAATACCAGATAAAATCAACAAATTTAGCAGATCAAGTTGAAAAGAATTGATGGCATAGTAAAAAAAAAAAGTATGTGTGTGTATATATATGTACACATATGTATATACATATATATATACATATATGTATATATATAAACATATACATATATATATGTATATATGTATGTATATATATGTAAATATATATATGTATATATGTATATATATATATATATATATATATATTTATATATATATGTACATATATATGGATATACATACATATATATATATATATGTATGTATATATATATATATGTATATGTACAGATATATATACATATATATATATATGTATATATATACATATATATACATATATAAATATATATATACATATATATATATATATATGTATATATATTTATATGTATATATACATATATATACATATATATATATATGTATAAATATATATACATATATACATATATATATAGACATATATATACATATATACATATATACACATATATATATATACATATATATACATATATATGTATGTATATATATGTATATGAATATATACACACTTTTATATATATATATATATATATATATATATATATATATATATATATATATATATATATATATATATATATATTTATACATATATATGTGTGTGTATATATATATACATATGCATATATACATATATATATATATATATAGATATATATACATATAAAGTATGGCCTCCCGAGCTATTACAATGCGTGGTTCCATCATAGGAATAGAGACAACAATTGAACCACATCTAAAGAGTTAGACCCAATAGCAGGCTTAAGTGTGCTCAATTTCTAGCTCGATCCCTTCCCATAACTAGCCAAACTAACTCTAGTTGACTTGCGTTTCAAGTGTCTATGGACCTAGATTCACGGGCTATACAGAAAGTTTATCCTGCTCCTTCGATGCTTAGTTAGAAACCTTAACTTACCCCTAAGTGATCGATTGAGAAGGGTATTGATGAGGAGGTTGGGTTTTAGACTCACAAGCAGAAGTTCAGTGATCAACTTTGTCACATCTAAGATATATTTAGGAGATTCTCAAAAGTAATATATTATCAAAATTAGATCTTCCCAACAATTATCCTAATATCTTGGGATACTAGTAAGGAGAGGTTAAGTATAACATAGACTCGAGCAAACTTGCCCTTGGATCATGAAAGAGTTGATCAATTTTGAAAAGTTTACTAATCTATAAAGCAATTTGTGTAAGGAAATTAGGATAAAATAGTTCCTCTGGAAGCCCCGAAGTTGGAGCCAAGTGGGGATTATATCAATCCTCTCAATAAGAGAGACTGAAAGTTAGATCTCTAAGGCAGTTGGGTTATTGGTTGATTTTGGACAAACCTAGAACAAAGACTTGACTTATCGCCTTTACTAGATGGCATTGAAAATAGAAGAAGCCTTTGGCCAAATCTACTATTTGATAACCCGTTAGATGGCTATAAAGTTTTGGCAGGAATAATTTGACAAAATCGATCTTATCTAGAAATTTACTGTAGAGACTGATTTGCCAATCTTCATCAGCAACTACCACCTCCTTAGAGTCCAGTCATCTCATTCGATGGAGCTTTCCTCGAGAAACGAGTCTGACTGCCATTAGAAGTTTTCTTAAACAAATTGGTCCAAGAAGTGAAAATCTTATTTTGGAAGTGATGGAGAGTAATAGGTTGCTCTGTTCCAGTGAGGAGACATTGTCATGAAGGGGGGTTCATCACAGAGGAGGGAGTAGCAGATCGGGAAGAGAATGAAAAGGAAACGGAGCTTTCGAGGGGAGCGGGAAAACGAAAGAGATCGTCAAAGTTTCTCCCTTTAGAAAACTAAGAGACAGACGCGGTCCAGTGTTTCTACTACTTTGATCCTTTGTAATTTTTATCACAGGAAGATTAGTTCTTTCCCAAGCACTGTCTCTCATTCAAACTTTAATTACTTGCTAAGATCAGACTCAACTTCTAAGGAGAGAACATTGAGCAAAATCTCTTAACTATATAAAAATATGAGGCGCCATCAACGTTTGGTTAAAAAGAGAACATATATTGATTAAATGATGACTTTTAATCTAAGTTCTCAATTAATTTCCTATTAAACTTGTCGCATCAACGAGCAATTATTGAACCTATACAACAATGAGAAATGAACTTATACAATTAATATGCCCAACATCTTAATCAACAGTATATAGTAATATGAGAAATCAGCATTTATTTAACGTATACAATGATGCTAACTCTTTGTTTGGAGTGAACTTACGACTTTTGCTAATGAAGTACCTAATTGTGCAAATTTCTGCAACGGCTTTGTGTAAAACAGGAGGTAACAACTACAAACTTGGTACAGAAGGCAAGACTCTCGGTGGTGTTTGAAAATGATGTGTGTCAATCAACTACAAAATTACACAGCTAGGGCAGTTCGTTACTGTTGAGCATCCAATGACTGTAAAGAAATGTTAACAGCAACAGCTTATGTACAACAGTTAAATAAATAGACTGGCAGATGGAGTAATTAATTTTGTATTCCAGATTATTACTACTACTATTACTATTACTACTACCAAGGATTCAAATCCCCAACTGGACCTGCAGTCCAGTTCAAAATCTTTTCCCCCGGCTTCAGGTAAATGCTCCCATCATGTGGAAGCTTACGAGCAAGACCATTCAGTATTTGATGGAAGGCATCCCCAGGTTGTGCAGGCTCTGAAAATGTCACAGCCTGCTTCATTAAAGGATTTGCGAGCAAGTTTTGTTTCCTTAGTATAACCTCCATGGGCATCGAAGTAAGGATCCTGTCCAATTTAGGGATATCATTCTCAGCTACAAAAACAGCAATGTCCTCCCATGGAATTGCATCTGCAAAAGGAAGCACAATATCATCTGCTATGATTACGGGAATGCAGCCAAAGATCACTGCTTCCACTAATCTGGGGCTCCAAGGTGCCCAACCCAAGGGGCACAAACAGAAAACTGCCCGTTGCATGTCTTCATAATAAGTTGTTGGATGGTAAGTGGAAATGTCAAAGAGAGGATTGTTCTTGAAGTTTAACCATAATGATGCTCTAGCACCTCTGTTGAACATAACAAAAAAAGAAGAGACAAGGTTGAGTACTTAATTTACATTTTTACATATACTAGGTTTTCCTGTAAGAGATCAGTAGCAAAAAATACCTTGCATAGTGACATCCCTCTGGATCGTTGATGCCATCATGAAGCAATCCACGGAAGTAAACAAAGATAGTTCGAGGAATATATGGTGGAAGCAAATGAGCTTGCATTCTCTGTGGAGAGGCATATGGAGTAATAACAATGGAACCCTCCTTTAAGCAAACATGGTTCTTCTGTCCAAATGTCTGAATTAATGTAGCACGCTGAAGCAAGGGCATAATTCCGTGCTTGATAGCTATCTCTTCCTATAAACATTAAAATATACTACATTAGAAATAAGATAATGATCAAATGTAGAGGACTATATACGATCAAATGATTGTGACAAATATACGAAAACTTGGCAAAGTCGCATTGCTAATATAACTAAGATAGGTTTCAATCATATATGATAAACTAAAAAAAAGGGAAATGAGCAACACCACAGCCAATCCATCCTGATCAAACACTTACTTTAATTATGTTAAGCAACATGAAATAAGAGTCCTGGTGTCAAAATACCTGGTAATGGAAGCATGCCCCAAAATCATGTGGGACAACAAAGAAATGATCCGCTCCTTCTGTTCTATTCCAGTAAGGCCAGTTTAAGGCAATTTGTTGGATTGCACTCCTCACCATTTGTGGAGATCTAAAGGGCAAAGGCAGACCACTTTTAGTCAAGTCACACGTTGAGTATACTGGGACATAAAACCAATCAGCTTTCTCAGGATCAAGTGTCCGAACAGGACTTGACAACAAGAAACGATGCATGAAAATCTCTGCAGCAAACATGTGAGTGAGGCATCTAGGATCCTTTTCTACAAGGTCCTCATTGTATTTGCTAGGCAATTCATAAACAAACACCTTCAAACTTCCAACAGGGCCATCCTCTAACACATCACCAGTATTCCCTGCATTTCATTGATGGACACAATGAGAACTATTCAGATACTAATAGAAGTCAATCCATGCACATAAACTCAGTTGAGTATGTAGGGGGTATATAAAGAAAGAAGACAAACAAAAGAAATACTAAGTTATGGATCAAAATAACAGCAACCAAAAATTCAGCAAGTTTGATAATGTTAAATATCATTAAATAAATATGTAAAGCTAATGGATTGAAAAGGCAGAATGCATTAAAGGGAGATATCAACTTCTTATGGCTTATAATCATAATGATCAAGCAAAACTACATAGAAGTTCCTAGGATTTTGTTTCGAATGAAAAAATTCAATTTATATTAGACTTTGTTCATTTAGTATCATTTTATCATTATATACATGCAGTCCAATAAACAATAATTTAAAAATAACATATTATATTCAAGCACAATTTAAATAACATGATCATGCCTAAAATAGCATATGCAGAAAAGATTACATGAGTTCGATTTTATTTTCCAACTATGGTGATGAAATTAAGACACCGACAAAGTACTTAACCAACTCAATGTTATCAGGAATCACAAGACAAACTATTCCCAGGAAGATCTGTTTATGAATGCTATAACATAAAAATGGAGCAGGATTAAAACTGAGGCAAAATCTGTTGAATTTTTCTACCACAAGTAAATCATAGGTAAGTGAGAACAGTAAGTGAGAGGCTCAATTCACATTCAAATGAAGAATAAGTGAGAATATCAAGCAAGTTTATTAGGATGGAAGATAAATTCTTCACACTATTCCTAGATAAGTAAATCATAGGAGACACTTAAGGCAACAAAGACGACTAGTATCTTTATTTTTAGAACTTGGAATCCTTCATCAAGTCCACCAGTGCTTCTCAAAATTGCTCCTCTAACTAAAATCTAGTGTGCTGACCAGAACTGATTTTAAAAACCCAAAAAGCCACTAGAACATCAGAAGCATGCATAACAAAAGACCCTAAATAGACCAGGAATATGTTAGTCTCATTGCTTTGCAATCATCCTATTTATCATTCATGCAGTGCCATGATCCAAACTTCAGCAAGATTAGACTGTCACTGTTGCACTTTTTCTTTGGTAGCATTGGATACCTCACATTCCGTTAACCATACTAAAGGACGGTGACTTCTTTTCAATAGGGCTCATTGGTAGTAATGGCTATTTTTTGTCTAGACTTTCAATTAAAGAGAAATCTGGGAGATCAGTTGAGTCTTGTTTCAAGAAAGGATTAACCAGAAGGTGCTCATTGGAACTAAAGCAGATCAAAGGCCACTTATTGTGCATGATATCAGATCCATGATCATATGAGCTTAAGAAACGTTAATTTCGTGACAAGGAAAAAGAAAGGAATCATATCAGCATACAATGATCAAGAGTTTGTCTTTCATTACAATTATATGACCTTTACTATTTTGCAGTGAAGCACCTGTTTTACAGTTTACCTGGCTTAGTTGTATCTAAAATAATTCTCCGAAAGGAATGTTTTATCTAAATATTCACCAATACATATATCAAATTTCTTCCAATATCCTTCAAAGTGTAAAAGTCAACAAATATCGACTTACATTAAGAAAGCTGCAATGGCTAATTAGCTCAATTTAACCCCAACACAACAATTAATATTTTTACCCCGTGTCGCACGTCTCTTGAACCAATAACATATAAATCGTAAAACTGGCACAAATGCTCCTTATTGCTAAAAGCAAAGAAAATCTATGAATCTGATGGCCATTACAATCAAACGATCCTGCAATGGTGCAGTGGAAATTCGCAAACGAGCCAAAACCAGAGGCATCGAACACAATCAACAATTACGCGACAGCACAAAAGCATCCCAGATCAAATTCTCGGGACTGTCAACAGAACGGACAGGAAGGATCAAAGATCAGAGAACAACATTATTCACCTTCAATCTTTCCTATTTGGTGACTCTGCTCCAACGTCTGACCATTGGTTTGTTGAAGCAACAAGCAAGTACATATTACAATGGAGAAGAACCAGATCCCCTTCTTCATTATCTGATGGGGGGAAATGAGCCCCAGAGCATAAAGATCAGAGGAAAAGGAAAATGGAGGATCTCTTTCACTGTCGGAGAACGAACTTTCTTCCTTGTATCGATCGAGGTGAGCGAGTTTTACCGGCGTCGAATTGAGAGAGAGAGAGAGAGAGAGAGAGAGAGCTGATGGTCCGCCCAAACGAGGTGGTTTTCAAGAAAAGGTCATCCTAGTGTGGCTGGGAAGTCGACCTCAGCTCCTCGGGCGAAGCTACCTCGTCCGTACCCGGGCCAGGTTGATGGAATCAGATCCGTTGGTGACACTGGACTGCACTTTTTTTCGTATATTCGATTCGATTAATCCGATTAAAATTATTTAATTAATTAAATTGGGTGATATGAGTTTGGTCTGACCAAATTAAAATGGTTTAATTTTTTTGGACTCGCTTGAGCTGTTATAAGTGACTCGATGAGCCCTGACCTGACTTAGATGCACTCATATTGAACGAGCCTGATCAGCTCAGGTCCATTCCCAGATCTAATCATAATTACACGACTCGTGTAATAGAAGCTCAGCTTATTCGCAGTCAATTCAGACTCAGAACTGACCCCAAATTGGCCTATATATATATATATATATATATATATATATATATATATATATATAGGATTTGGTGATTTGGTGAAGGTAGCATGTCATTGACAGCCCCATTAGGGCCAAATAGGTGAGTCGGTGGACCACTTAATTTGTGATGATCCAACTAACCTTCTTGCGATTGCTGCATGCCAGCTTCCAACAGCTAGTGGAGTAGTTCGTGTGTCCTCAAATTCATATACAGCTGGGGAACGTGGCTTCAGATCTTTTAAACATGATCCAATTCATGTTCTTGTATCATCTCGTTTCAAAATTTCCGCATTCGTGATGCTATTTCCAAAACTACAAACAGCAATGAGTTGTTTCGCGATTTATTCTCTGTTTTCTGAGCCAAATTTTATTTTTTTATATTTGTAATTGCTATAGAACGATATATCCTTTTCTTTTCTGAGTCAAATTTTATTTTTTTATAGTTTTAATTATTATAGTAAAATAATTACTGAACAATAATACAGTGTGATAGACTCTCAAAAAGACATTATTATCCTGCATGACTTGTCACCTTATCATTCAACGTGTTAGGGAGCCATAATAACGTAACTAAAAGGGAAGGTCCATTTTGTGGTTACTTGAGGGTATTGTTATATCAATAATGCGGATATTCCACACACGATGAAATTCACATTGCTGCACAAGGCATTACATCGTGTATAACGATGATCTTTCTAGCTTGTTTAGATATTGAGCTTAATAATTGATGTGTATTCGAATTATTTGATCTGATAGCTTGTATTTGCGGTATCATTGTTGTTGGTATCAAAGAAGTAGCAGTGTGCCTGTAAAGAACTTAAACAATATCATACAATTAATATAGTTATGAATAAACTGATATCCCATTTTATTTCAACATAAAAAGTGATAACATGTATCATTGTTTGTCATACTGTCCCGAATGATATAACACGAGTTGTATATATTAATATATTTATTATTATAACATGAATAATATGGCATTGAGTTACCTAAGTCGCGAAGCGCCCTTGCGATATGCATCCGCAAAAGTCAGCCAATTTGCAACCTCATTCGGGTCCTGAAGGATCTGTAAAAGAGAAAATTGATTAGTTCGAAGAACGAGCAACAAACAAGTCCCAACGTCTCGCGAAAGGGGAAGCTTTACAAGCAATTCAACGAGCACCTTGCTTATAAGAGAGAAAACAGAGAGAGAAAAACAAAGACTTTAGAGGGTTGAATGAACAGCTACAAGTCCACAAACAGCTGCTCACCGAGTGCCAAGCGCGAAGACAAGTTCCCGTCAAGAAAACATATGAACTTGTGAAGATTGTTCAACGCCCGACACTATACCGAAGCCCCATCCCGTTGTTGAATCTCAGATTTTGATGATGAAATCAATTGTAATTTGTTTGATCTAATCTATATATTGAGAAAAGTGTGCAGGATTAACTACAATGGCAGTATGATATAAAGCAGGTGTTGTGCCAGAGTCAAGATCGAGATCTCATTGAGAGTTCGAGAGTTTGACGGAAGTCCGGACGTTCGTCGGAAGTTCTACGGGAACCAACCGAGAAGTCCAGGAGCTTGCCATAGAAGCTCATCGAAACTAACCAAGAAGATCATCGTAAAGTCTAGGAGTTTGCCGGGAGTCCGCCAGAACATTACTTATAGTTCATCGGATGTTCGTCGGAAGTACGTTGGAAGCTCGTCGGAAGTACGCCGGAAGCTCGCCGGAAGAGTAATTGACGCCCCGAAACAAGAAGCACTGTAAATTATGTCTTAATTATCGTATTTAGAGTGTAAATTAAGCTAGGATTGGGAAGTAATCCCACTGACTTAATTATGGGCCAACCAGGCCCTTAACATGGCTAAATTGGGCTGAATTAAGCACCCAATTCAGCCCCTAAAAACATAGCCAGCGGTGGCACTGCCTGGAAAGTAGTGCCCCTAGATTCTTGGGTGGTGGTACCACCTAGAATGGGTAGTGGTACCGCCTGCAACAATGCTGCCAGCATTGTAAAGTTACTACCTTTCCGAATCGATTTCCTTCGAATGTATGAAATATTTTCTGAAATTGTAAAAGTTTTTAGCTACACTAATTCACCCCCCCCCCTCTGAGTGCCGCTCTTGATCCTAACAACTAATATCAGAGCAAGGTTCACTCTCATTTGGTTTTAAACCCAAGAGAGATGGTCATTCAATTACACGTCCGCCCGTGTTCAATGGGATGGATTACACATATTGGAAGTCTAGAATAAGGATCTTTCTAATTTCAATGGATTTCGAACTATGGAATATTGTAGAAAATGGATTTCAAAAGTCTTCTCTTCCAATGAACGATTGGAATGAGTTGGAGAAGAAGACTTTCATTTTAAACGCAAAGACTATGAATGCCTTATTTTGTGCATTAGATAAAAATGAGTTTAATCAAGTATCAGTTTGTGAAACGGCTTTTGACATTTGGCACACAATCGAAGTGACTCATGAAGGCACTAGTAGAGTGAAGGAGTCAAAAATTAACCTTTTATTACATTCTTATGAGTTGTTTCGAATGAAACCAAGTGAGACCATTAAAGACATGTACACCTGATTTACAGATGTCGTCAATGGTCTAAAAGGACTTGGTAAAGGTTTCTCGGATTTCGAACTTGTTAATAAAATTTTAAGATCCCTTCCAAAGAGTTGGGACCCTAAAATAATGACCATTCAAGAGACCAAAAATCTAAATAATTTTTCTTTTGAAGTACTATTTGGGTCACTAATGACCTATGAAATAACATGTAAATCTCACAAAAAGCTTGAGGACACCCTTCCAAAGAACAGGAAGGATATAGCACTAAGAACACAAGAAGACCACTTGAAAGAAAACTCAAGTGATAAGGATCTTGATGAAGACTTGGCACTATTAACAAGAAAATTCAAAAAATTTATAAAAAAATAAATTCAAAATTGATACTAAAAATAAATTTGAACCAAAGAAAGAACAAGTGATATGCTATAAATATAAGAAGCTGGGACACTTCAAGAGTGAATATCCCCAAGCAAAGAGAAGGCAACCAAAGAAGAAGGCGCTCAAAGCTTTATGGGATGACTCTAGTGCTTTCAAAGAAGAGGAGCCAACCAACACCGAGCAAGTTGCTCACTATGCACTAATGGCTATTGGAGATGAGGTAACAAGTTCATTAGACGCAAATTTAACTTTCGATGAGCTTTCAAATGCCTTTCATGAATTATTTGATTAATGTAGAATTTTGAGTAAAAAGTATAATTCTGTGAAAAAGGAACATGCTTCTCTTATTAGCAATTTTGATAGAGTAAAGATTGAGCATGAAAATAGCTTAGCTCCCTGCACAAAATGTCGTGATTTAGAAATACTTTAAAAGGAAAACTTGCTGCTCAAAGATACCTTGAAGAAATTTGAGGTTGGTAGCAAGTCTTTGAATATGATTCTTGCCAACAAGAGTTAAAGATAGAATCATATTTATGAGTAACTCTCATCATAATCCAACCACCTTTATTAAAGGCCCTACCTTACATGTATCACCTCACACCAAATGCAACATTTGTTGTAAACCTGGACATGTTGCATACAAATGTCCATTCAAGAAATGTAGTCCACATAAATTGATTTGGGTTCCTAAAAGAACCTCAAATAACTCAATGCAACATGATAAGCAATTTAGATCGATTTTTGAGGCACCTAAAGTCAAATGGGTTCCTAAAAATCATCCTTTTTTGTAGAAACATTTACCATCATAAGCTAGAAGCAAGAGATGGTACCTTGATAGTGGATGCTCAAGACATATGACCAGAGATCCATCTCAATTCTCTAAGCTCACTAGCATAGACAAAGGATATATCACCTTCGGAGATAACAACAAGGGTAAAATCATTGGCAAGGAACCATATGTAACAAATCCAACTTCTTTATTGAAGATATATTATTAGTTGATGGCTTAAAGCATAACCTCTTGAGCATTAGTCAATTGTGTGATAAATGATATATTATTAAATTTGAATCTAATACTTGCATTATTGAAAAACCACACAAAAATATATCTATTATTGCACTAAAACAAAATAATGTATACACCATTGACATTAATGGTCTTTGTAATAAAATATGTTTTTTGGTTTTGAATGATGATGCTTGGCTTTGGCATAGGAGATTAGGTCATGCTAGCATGAAACTAATCACCCAAATTTTATCTAAAGAACTTGTAAGAGGAATTCCTTATATTAAGTTTGTCAAAGATAATGTATGTGATGCTTGTCAACTAGGAAAACAAATAAAAGGTAGCTTCAAACCTAAGAACCAAATAAGCATCTCTAACCCTTTGCAATTGATCCATATGGACTTATTTAGACCAATTGCTATATCAAGCCTAGGAGGTAGCAAATACACATTTATCATCGTGGATGATTATAGTAGATACACATGGACTTATTTTTTAGCACACAAAAGTGAATGCTTTAGGTATTTCTCTAAGTTTTGTAAACTTGTTCAAAATGAAAAGGGTTTTATAATTTCGTCAATTCGAAGTGATCACGGTGGTGAATTTCAAAACCGTGATTTCCAATAATTTTGTGAATATAATGGATACAACCACAACTTCTCTACTCCAAGAAATCCTGAACAAAATTGAGTAGTAGAAAGAAAGAATAGAAACTTACAAGAAATGGCAAGAACCATGTTAAATAAACATAGTCTACCCAAATATTTTTGGGCCGAAGCCGTAAACACGGCATGCTATGTCATAAATAGAGTTCTAGTAAGACCCTTACTCACCAAAACTCCTTATGAGTTGTGGAACAACAAAAAACCCAATGTTTCATATTTTAAAATTTTTGAGTGTAAGTGTTTTATCTTGAATGAAAAAGATGCTTTAGGAAAATTTGATGATAAATCCAATCAAGGAATTTTTCTTAGCTATTCTTCTATTTCTAAAGCATTTCGTATCTTTAATAAAAGAACTTTGATTATAGAAGAATCCATTTATATTGTTTTTAATGAGGTTTCCGAAAATAAAAAACATGATTTTGATGATGATGTTAATTTTGATGCTTTAAATTTAAATGAAACCCTTTCTCCATCTAGCAACTTGGATGCATCTACTTCCGAAATATCCTTACCCAAGGATTGGAAGTATGTAGATGCTCATTCTAAGGAGCTAATCATAGGTGACACATCTAATAGGGTTCAAACTCGTTCTTCTCCTAAGATTTTTTGTGCCACCATCGCTTTTCTCTCCCAAATGAACCAAAATGCATTGATGAGACCTTGAAAGATGATTCATAGGTCATTGCAATGCAAGATGAGTTAAATCAATTTGAGAGAAATGAGGTGTGGAAGCTTGTTCCTAGGACAAATGACCATTTAGTTATTGATACTAAATGGATCTTTAGAAACAAGCAAGATGAATTTGGTATCATTGTTAGAAATAAGGCTAGATTAGTGGCCAAAGGTTTCAACCAAGAAGAACGAATCAATTATGAAGAGACCTTCACTCCTGTGGCACGATTAGAAGCCATAAGGATGCTTCTTGCCTATGCAAGTAGTAACAATTTTAAGTTATTTCAAATGGATGTTAAAAGTGTTTTTCTTAATGGATTTATTTTCGAAGAAGTTTATGTTGAACAACCTCCTGGATTTGAGAATGATAATCTCCCTAATCATGTATTTAAATTGACTAAAGCTCTCTATAGATTGAAAAAAGCCCCAAGGGCTTGGAATGAGAGACTTAGCTCATTTCTTATCGAAAATAATTTCTCTAAAGACAAGGTCGATACTACATTGTTTATCAAAAATTTTAAAAATAATTTTTTTATTGTTCAAATTTATGTTGATGATATTATTTTTGGTTCTACAAATGAATCTCTATGTGTGTCATTTGCTAAAAGTATGAGTCTTGAATTTGAAATGAGTTTGATGGGAGAATTAACTTCTTTTTTTTTTTCTTATAAATCAAATAGCTAAGTAATGGTATATTTCTTAGTCAAACAAAATATGCTTTAGATTTGCTAAAAAGGTTTAATATAGATAGCTCAAAGGCTATCAACACTCTTACGAGCACGTCCACTAAGTTAGAAATTGATGAAAGTGGAGAAAGCTTTGATCAAAAAGCTTATAGGGGTATGATAGGAAGTTTACTTTACCTCATCGCAATTAGACCAGATTATTTAGTGTAGGACTTTATGCTAGGTTTCAATCTAATCTTAAGATATTTCATCTTGAAGCAGTTAAGAGAATACTTAGATATCTTAAAAGAACCACAAATCTAGGATTATGGTACCCAAAATCCAAGAACTTTGAGCTAATTGCTTATGCTGATGCGGATTTTGCTGGATGTAGATTAGATAGAAAAAGTACATCAGGAACATATCAAATTTTAGGACATGCACTTGTTTCTTGGACTTCCAAGAAATAAAATTTGGTTGCACTATCTACAACCGAAGCCGAGTACATTATAGCTAGTGCATGTTGTGCACAAGTTGTGTGGATGAAAAACACTTTAGAAGATTATAAGATTCATCTTAAAAATATTTTCATAAAATGTGATAAAACAGGTGCAATATGTTTAATAAAAAATCTCATTCAATATTCTAGAACTAAACATATTGATATTAGGCATCACTTTATACGAGATCATGTTAATTATCATGATATAATCTTAGAGTTATTGATACGAAACATCAATTAGCCGATATTTTTACAAAGCCCTTAAGTGAAGAATAATTTGATTTTATTAGAAGAGAATTAGAAATGTTAATTTGTCCGAATGCATGAATTTGTTAAATTTCATTTCCGGACTTTCTTGATTCATTGATCACTCACTTAAATTCTGTGTTGATAATTTTATGATGCGAATTTTACCTGATGATAAGGTTGTGTGCTTCAATAATATGTTTACTTTGATGTTGGAAATTTTGTGCTTTGATGCTAAAAGTTTCTATGATGATGAGCATGTTATCATACAATGATGCAATATCATGTTTACTTTGATGATTATGATTTCTATTGAATATTAAGAAGTTTTAATCATACATCGGATTCTTAATCTTTGAGTACTACAAAGCACTAATGATATTACCTCATGCAAATAGTGATGAAAAGGCTATGACTAAACATTTTATAAATGCATGACGTATTTATACATATATTGATGTTTGATTCATGGAAGTCATTGACAAATGAATCTCTCACGGATTTCACTCTTATGAATTTTTGATGAGAAATGGATTTGATGTAATGCTCCTCACTATGAAGTTTTATTCATAAATTTCTCATTCATGTGATACTCCTCTCCCATGAATTCCTCTCACGAAAATTGAAGGAATTCCAATGGATATCTTAATCTTTGAAAGATGAATTCTCGTGTGTGATAATGAAAGCATGTGTGTGATAATTTTCGTAGGGATTTGATTTCATATGGATATCTCGATCCTTTTCAAGAATCCCTTCTCTTTGTCAAAATGAAAGCATGTTTTAACAGTTTTGACTTGATTCAAATAATTTCACAAACTTAGTTCTTCATAGATTCCCTCCTTACCTTCTTTCCTCTTCTTCATGCAAAATTATGATGATAAGGGGGAGAAGTTGTTGGAATCTATCATTTTAATGTTGATAACATCTAATGATGAGAAACTTGAGTGTGAAACTTGTTTGATTTTTTTTACCACACTTTGCATTGTTGAATTATTCTCCTTTTTGTTGATGACAAAGAAGGAGAAATAATACCAAAATGTGGTAAATTGATGACAAATGTATGCAATGTATTTCATCATATATGCTTGATAAATTGTCTTCATTATGATAAGATATCAAGAGCTTAACTTGTAATTTTACAAATTGATATCTTGCCATAGAATGATGAATTGCTACCTTTGTTATCTTTCATATTTGAAATATCATACTTGAAAATGGATGTCATGCCTTGACATCATTTTGAGAATGTTAGATCATGATAGGAATCATGATGTGTGTATTGATAAGTTTAAAGAAACTTAACTTATCAATATGTCCCTTGAATTCAAAGGCCTTGAATTCAAGAATGTCATTTCTCAAGTATGGCATATAGATAGGGGGAGTTAAGGTTAATTTCGTCATCAATTGATTGTCATCATTAAAAAGGGGGAGATTGTTGAATCTCGGATTTTGATGATGAAGTCAATTATAATTTGTTTGATCTAATCTATTTGTTGAGAAAAGTGTACAGGATTAACTACGATGGCAGTAAGACATAAAGCAGGTGTTGTGCTAGAGTCAAGATCGAGATTTCATTGGGAGTTTGAGAGTTCCACGAAAGTCCAGACGTTCGTCGGAAGTTCTGTGGGAACCAACCGAGAAGTCCAAGAGCTTGCCATAGAAGCTCATCGGAACTCGCCAAGAAGATAGTCGTAAAGTCCAGGAGCTTGCCGGGAGTCCGCTGGAACATTGTCGAGAGTTCGTCGGATGTTCGTTGGAAGTACGTAAGAAGCTCACCGGAAGAGCAATTGACGCACCAGAATAAGAAGCACTATAAATTGTGTCTTAATTATCATAGTTAGAGCATAAATTAAGCTAGAATTGTGAGATAATCCCACTAACTTAATTATGGGCCAATCGGGCCCTTAACAAGGCTGAATTGGGCCAAATTGAGCACCCAATTTAGCCCCTAAAAACATGGTTGGTGATGGCACCGCCAGGGCCGGCGGTGGCACTGCCTGGAAAGCAATGCCCTTGGATTCCTGAGTGATGGTACCGTCGATAGCAGTGCTGCCAGCGGTGGTACCACCCCTGTTCGGTAACGGTACCACCCAAGGTCATATCAGTGGCGGTAGTACCGCCCAGTAACGGCGGTGGTACCGCAAGTACCCCGGATTCCCGGGATGTGACACTTTTTGGCTCCAATTTTGAAGCCATTGGGGCCTATAAAAACCCCACCCTTTTCTGCATGGAAGGGCATGAAACTATTGGCTTAATCTTGAAGTCTTGAGTTTTAAAGTGTTATAAAAGTTAGAGTTCTCCTCCTTCATCTCTTAGCCTTGTAACCATCCAAGAAAGAGGAGTGAGACTTGTAAGGGTTCATCTCCTAAACCCGAAAAAAGGAGAAAGTGCTATAAAGAGGTGTTCGGTCTTCACCTATTGAAGGAAGGCCTTTAGTGGATGCTGGAAACCTCGTTAGAGGAGGAATCCGAAAGTGGATATAGGTCACGTTGACCGAACCACTCTAAATCTAATTTGTATTTCATTTTGAGCAATTTTCTTTAACTATAAGTCATTTCATAGCAAAGTGCTTCTTCTCCTCATCTTATTTTCTCTACACTTATACTCTCTTACATTTTAAAGTTAATATCTTTCTGAATCGATTTACTTCGAACGTATGAAATATTTTCTAAAATCGTAAAAGTTTTCCGCTGCACTAATTCACCCCCCCTCTTAGTGCCGCTCTTGCTCCTAACACCCCCATGGAGCCAACCAGGTGGTTCTAGGGTGCTGAGATGGCTGACATTTTACGTGTAGCAGTGGGCTGCAGAAAACAGCTCGTGGCACGCAAAAATGGAGTCATTTTGGGCTATTTTGCTCGGTTCGGTGAGCGGTCGCACTGTAGCGCTACAACTTGTTTGAACTTATATTTTTACAAGCAAAAGAACATAAAACTAAGCCAAAACATGCTGCCAAGCAATTATATATGTAAATAAAAGCGACGAATGGTTCGTTGAACGAAGTTGTTGCGGGTGCGCGATGATCGTTCGTAACAGTATGTTGAATTGGTAAATCATAATAAGTATAATGATGTGCATGTTGATAAGTTTAAGTGAATATAACTTATCAGTTTGATGCTTGAATTCAATGGTCTTGAATTTAAGAGTGTCTTTTCTCAAGTATGGCATACAGATAGGGGGAGTTAAGGTTAACTCCGTCATTAACTAATTATCATCATCAAAAAAGGAGAGATTATTGAATCTCGGATTTTGATGATAAAATCAATTGGTAAATTATTTGATCAAATCTATATGTTGAGAAAAGTGTGTAGGATTAACTATGACAGCAATCAAGGCATAAAGCAAAACAAAGAGCTGGAGTAAAGATCGAGATTTCGTTGGGGGTTCGAGAGTTCGTCGGAAGTCCATGTTCATCGGAAGTTCTGCCGAAATTAACCGAGAAGTCCAGGAGCTTGCCAAAGAAGCTCGTCAGAACTCGCCAAAAAGGTCATTGTAAAGTCTAGGACTTGCCGAGAGTTCGCTTGAACATTACCGAGAGATCGTCGAAAGTTTGCCTGAAGATCATCGAAAGCTCGCCAAAAGAAACCTAGACTAACCGAACTTGATTTGCTTAGTATATATCTTAAGAATCATAGTTAGCATGTAATTAGGGTTAGATTTGGGAGATAATCCTATAACTCTGTTATGGGCCAATTGGGCTCATAATTGGATTGGTTTGGGTTGAACTTAAGGCCCAACTAGGTTGTTAGACCTTGTCTAGCGATGGCACTGCTAGACTGGGGCGGTGGAACCGCCCAAAGAATAGTCTCCCAGGTGGTCTAGGTGGTGGTACCATTGGTAGTTATTACCTGCCAAGCAGTAGTACTGCCTTGTCAAGCGGTGGTATGACTAGAGCTCAGTATCCGAGACTTTGTCAAGCGGTGGTACCACTAGATTGAGCAGTGGTACCGCCAATACCCTGGTAATCTAGGATGAGATAATTTTTGCTCTAATTTTGAAGCCATTGGGGCTTATAAATACTCCATCCTTTTCTGCATGAAAGGGTAACAAAGTGCAATCAAAGTGTGAAAGAAACTCTAAGTGTTGGGGTGTTAAAAATGCTATAAAAGTGAGAAGAGTCCTCCTCCTCTCTCTCTTTAGCTTTATAATCATCCAAGAAGAGATGTAAGGCTTGTAAGGGTTATCTCCTAAACCCATGAAATGGAGAAAGCACTGTAACGAGGTGGTTAGTCTTTGTCTATTGAAGGAAGACCATTAGTGGATACCGGTGTCCTTGACAAAGGAAGAATCGGAAGTGGATGTAGGTCACAACGACCAAACCATTATAAACTCCGGTGTATCTATTCCTTACTACTTAATCTCTTTACTGCATTAAACTTTACTTCATTACAAACTGTCTAATCCCCTCTTCTCTACTCATTCAAGAAAAATAAAATAGTTTTCGTCAGAATTAAATTTTATCGTATGAAGATTTTCAAATCGACATAATTTTTCCGCTACACTAATTTAACCCCCCACCCTCTTAGTGCCGCTCTTAATCCTAACAATCAAAAGAATAATCATGATTCATTTGGATGAATGTTCTTTTAAAAGAGTGAATCATACAAGAATCAAGAAAAATATTTTATATAAAATACATCTCAAGTCACAAATATCGATAAATGATTCGATTGGATGTATCATCTCCTTATTAAAATGAATCATATGAAAAGAAATCCAAAATCATCATCAAAATCACTTTTCAGATAATTCAATGAAAGCAACGTAGATAGATTCATATAAGATTAAAAATAGCTCAAGTTCTTTTAGTTCCAAATTTTGTGATTGATTTCATGCTCTACTCTTTCATACAAAGGCCATACATCATCATTTATAATCGAAAAGCAATATGAAAATCATCAAGATATACATTATTATTTCTTAAAATATACATAGAAGTAATCTTATTAGTTGTACAAGCATTAGATTTAAATCTAACATTTTGTTCCATTATCATAAGACATGTAATTTTCATGATCAATTTTTTAGTAATTTATATATAATTTTTTTAAACTAATTTAAAAATAACTCATGAAATGAATCAAGTAATTTCAAAATAAGGTAAAGGAGTTTTGGTTGAGTCACATACCTCATTGTCGAAAGCCACCAAAGCATGGTTCGCAACCTCATCTTCGGATCCACTTGTTTCATCCTCCACTATCGCCTTGAGTTATTTCTTCTTTAGTTGTCGGCATTCGCTTTTGAAGTGCCCCAATCGATTGCATTTATAGCAAGTTGTTTTATCCTTTTTAAGTTTATTTTTATTATTTAATTGTTGCTTCATGAACTTTTTAAATTTTATAGTGAGAAGTTCAAAGTCATCATTATCATCACTTGAGTTATCACTCAAGTGATATTCTATTGTTCGAAAGGTCAAATCCTTATTGTTCTTTAGAAGGTAGTTCTTATGTTCATTTTATGTCATATAACTCATTTCATAGGTCATTAAAGATCCGATAAGTTCTTCAAGTGAAAACTTATTTAAGTATTTTGCCTCTTGTATTGTAGTTACTTTTGAATCATAATTTTTAGAAAGAGATCGTAAAATTTTATTAACAAGTTCAAGATTTGAAAAACATTTGCCAAGAGCTTTTAAACTATTGATGTCATCAATAAAACGGGTGTGCATGTCAATAATAGTATCGCTTGGCTTCATATAAAACAATTCAAAATCATGCATCAAAAGATTAATTTTTGAATCTTTAACTCTACTAGTGCCTTCATATGTAATTTCAAAAGTATGCCAAATGTCATGCACAGTTTCATAAATAGAAACACGATTAAATTTCTTTTTGTCTAAGGCACAATATAAAGCATTCATAGCTTTCGTATTTAAAGAAATTTTTTTCTTCTCCAAATCATTCCATTCGTTCATCAAATTAGAAGACTTTTTAAAATCATTTTCAATGATATTCCATAAATTGAGGTTCAATGAAAATAAGAAAACTCTCATCCGAGTTTTCCAATAAGTGTAGTCCGTCCTATTAAACATAGGAGGATGAATGATAAAGTGACCATCTTGAAAGCTGAAAAGAATCATTTCTCTTGAGTGTTAAACCAAATGAGAAAAATGGTGGCTCTGATACCAACTATTAAGATCAAGTTGATACTAAGAGGGGGGGGTGAATTATTGCTTATGATAAAAACGTTAGTTTTAAAAAATTACGTTCGATAAAGCCCATATCGAAAAGATGAGTTTAACTTGAAAGCATTCGTAACCATAGTGAATAAGTAAATTAGTTTACAATGAAAATAAAAAGCTTAAAGTAAATGTAAACCAAATTTATAGTGGTTTGGTCATCGTGACCTATATGCACTCTTGATTCCTCTTCACTCGAGGCCATCGGCTTCCATTACTGGTCTTCCTTTAATGGGCGAAGATCAACTACCATCTTACAACTTTTCTCCTTTTTATGAGTTTAGGAGACAACCCTTACAAGCCTCACACCTCTCTTGAATGATCTCAAAACTAGAAAGGGAGGAGGAGGACACCTAGTAATTTTACAACCCAAAATAACAACCCCTTTCTACTCTAATTCGTATTTTCTCCAAGTAGGAATAGTTAGGGTATTTATAGACCCTAAATGGCTTCAAAAATGGAGCCAAAAAATGTCTCATCCTAGATTTTCGGGGTACTGGTGGTACCACAGCTGGTAGTAGGCGGTACCATCGCTTGACACTCTGATATTAGGTGGTACCATAGCCCAGTCAGCCAGTACCACTATCTGACAGAGCCTCGGAGACTAGGCTCTGGCGGTACCACTGCTTGATTGTTGGGCTGACAGCCCATATGTTCAACCCAAGGTGGGCTTTATCAGCCCACCCCCTTTGACCTAACCCTAGATTAAAAGTTAGGGGGTGTGGGGGCTGCATTTTTAAGGTAGAAAAATAGCAGCAACGAGGCAGAAAACTACAGCAACGAGGGGAGATCTTTGAAGTAGCATCTTGATTCAAAGAGGAGAAGAAAAAGGTAGAAAAACAAAGAGAAAAAAAGGGAAGAAAATAAGGACAACAAAGAGACTGTTCTCAATCATCTAGTAGTGTTCTCATCTCCTGTTAGATCAAATCTACAGTAGACTCTTGTTGTGATTACTTGGGGAGGTTTTAGATATTATGTACAATGATATGATCCTTATATCCCAATTATTCTTTTGTGATTGTTGCTAGGGTTTTGGGTAAGAGATTAAGATTTGTATATTCATTATTCTCATAGTGGATTATCTCTAGCTTACCCCATGGTTTTTACCCTTCACATTGGAGGGGTTTTCCATGTAAATCTTGGTATTCTACTTGATTGTGATTTCATTTAATTCCACTGCGTATTATGGCCTATTAGTATTTGTTCATATACAACAGTTTAGTTTCACTTTATATCCTATCATTGATAGGGCAGTACCACTACCTGACAATCATTTATGGTCGGGGCACCACCGCTCAGACCACTTGGGAGGTCGAGCCTCAAGTGATTCCATCGCCTACTCTAGTAGTGCCACTGCCTAACTGTCACGGACAAACTTCTAAACAGGATGTTCGATGTAATGCTTATGTATGTCCGTGTCTTTTGGTATGTTCATTCTTTACCTAGCATGTAGAGGGACAGCCGAAGGCTTAATAGTCTCATTTTAGTTTGGTTTGGTGGCCGCTTTAGCCTTGTAAATAAAGGTTGTATCATGTGGACACTTGTGAGAGATTTTCGATCTATAGTGGACATTTTGACCCTTTGTTGTGCAACTGTTCAGAGCTTGTAAAGTCTGTTTGTAATTTGTATTGTCTATGAAGTGTTTTCGAAAATGTTTGCTTATGGATCCCGAATGAGGCGTTTTCTCTAACCCGTTCTCTCTTTTGTGAGTCCTAAGGGACATAGGAGGCTTTGGAGAGACTAACCTTTGCGGACGGACACGCAAGGGTGCCACACAACTTAGGCTGAGGGACCTAGCGGGGCTACGTTGAGGGCAGTCAGCACACGCGCGATCATTTGTGGGGAAAACGGGCATGGAGATATAGGGAAAAGGAGTCCCTTAGAGGAGCGGGCATCTAAGACTAGCATTCAGAAGAATGGCCAACCCTTCGCGTGAGAGGCACCACGAGAACAAGCAAGCTTGGAAGAATATGGAGCGCACAAAGGTTGGGATGGTTGAGTTAGCTACGGCTCAACGTTGACAACCATACTTGATGGTGCTCAAGGCAAGCGAGGCGCTTGGTAAAGGATGAGACCATGCAATGTGGAAGTAGTTGCTCAGCAACCAAAAGAGTTGTGCAAAGCTCACAGAGGTGAGGGGAATTGCTAACTCGAAGAATTCGGTACTCATGCATGGCCATCCCAAGGCGACCGAAACTCGACGCCATAGAGCATTGAAACATTCTCTTTGGCATATGAAGGATACATCTGTAGGAGGCTGAAGTATGCAGGAGTTCAGCATGTTGCTAGGCCTTGAGTGGTGCAGCGGGGGCTGTATTGACGTGGAGTCGCAATCCAGCAAGTGTGTTTGCAAGAGGCAGAACAATGCATAGTTTGTTCAGCAAATCGGTGTAGTCCAAGGGGATGGTCCGAAACGAAGAGAGATGTTGCTCCAACGGGACAGTTATCCAGGAGGGATAAGTCCCGGCTCTCTAGAGGGAGAATCATGTGGGACGGATCGCACATGTTGAGGAGGAGTATCTCAACAAACAGCAACTCCACGAAGCTCAATGGAATGAGCAAGCAGCGATGAGTCATCACATGATCCCGCTTAAGAGAATGCATTGGTGGATGCATTGCGAGATCAAGTAGGGGAGTGAACCAAAGCAACACAAATGAAGGCACACTTGGAGTTGATATGGAGATCAGAGTCAAGGGAGGGCTGACCCGTAGAATGGTGGGCGCGAGGGCCACCATCAACTTAATGCAAAATAAGGAGCGGAGCAACTTGGGTGTAACTTGGCGAAGTACCCAAGTCGCATGAAGGGAGCTAGCATAGAAGATAGAACATGGAGCAGAGGCACAGTGCTTTCCTTGGACAGAGGTCAAGGAGATGAACTCTTGCAGAGGCAAGAGTAGGATCATGTTGTTCTATGGGTCCTTTATTCTATCAGAGCAAACTCATCTTGCATGGTGCCAAAGACGAAGGGAGCTTCTGGGCATATGCACCTTATCTCGGAGAAGCATTTGATGGAGGAACCAACGTCACTCAACTTGCGGAGGTGAAGTTGGGTTCGGAAGGCCTTAGCACGAGGCAAGAGGACGCAGAGGTGGGTACTCTTGAAGAATATGCCATAGTGTTGCTAGTCAAGTTGCTAGGAAGGAAGCAGTGCGCAACAGAGATTGTGCTGGTAGGGGCAGAGACCCAGGATCCAGACAATAGTGCACCGTTTTCAGCGAAGTCGGTGGACTTCAGGAGCTACTAGGCGATGGACTGTCCTAGAGCGGTGCTTCATCTAGGTGTGACCCAAGAGCGGGTGGATGAAGGTCGATTGCCAAAGGAGCGAATAAAGTCGAAGGTGGAAGAGACCCTGCGATGTATTGGCAGAGGCCATATATGGAGGGATCACAATTTGAGTTCATCCCACAAGGATCATAATGCAATAGAGATGTCACCAGCAGGCGACATAGTGCAGCGGATCGTGGTGGAACAGTTCGTGGTAATGCTATATACACGACATAGTCCCATGAGGGA
The DNA here is from genome assembly GCF_036884655.1 of Musa acuminata AAA Group. NCBI lineage: Eukaryota > Viridiplantae > Streptophyta > Magnoliopsida > Zingiberales > Musaceae > Musa > Musa acuminata. Next base: position 24,743,086 of record NC_088349.1, on the reverse strand, counting down.
CTAGATCATACGGAGGTATGATCGGGAGCTACTGGAAGCTCCACTTCGGTGAACAACACAATGGCAAGAAGGGCTATGGATTCAAGGAGTGAAGGCCATGGTACCACAGAGGCGGGTCTTCCATGCGTGCATCGAATTTTGCATCGGATGAAAGCCTTGGTCATCAGCATATGGGGGTTCTGTTCTACCAAGGAAAAAGTTCGAATGCAAGTACCAATGAGCCCCAGGGGAGGGACTTGATCATGCAGAAGTATGATCAAAGCAGTTAGAGAGTTGGACTGCTCCAGAGCCCATATTCGTTTAAGGGAGCCCGGCAAGTTAGCGGACAAGGTCGAGTAAGCGAACGTTGCTACCAAGGAAACTAAGGAGAGCAGAATCGGTGCAAATCCTATAACGTGATGGTAGAGGCCATGTATGGGAGCTGTAGTCTATCTTTCCATTGACCTGTTGAATCTCGGATTTTGATGATGAAGTCAATTAACATTTGTTGTCTAACCTATATGTTGAGATAAGTGTGCAGGATTAACTACGATGAAAGTAAGACGTGCAGCAGGAGTTGCGTCGGAGTCATGACAATGATCACGTTGGGAGTTCGAGAGTTCGACGGAAGTTCGGACAGTCGTCGGAGGTTCTACGGGAACAAATCCGAGAAGTCCATAAGCTTGCCAAAGAAGCTCATCGGAACTCGCCAAGTGGATCGTCGCAAGTCCAGGAGTTTGCCGGAAGTCTGTAGGAGCATCACCGAGGGTTCATCGGATGATCGACGGAAGTTCGCCGGAAGAAGCGATTGACGCAACGGAGCAAGCTGCAGAAATTGTCTTAGGATTTATCGTAGTTAGCACAACGATTAAGTTGGAAATGGGAGGTGATCCCATTAGCTTAATCTTGGGGCAATTGGGCCCCTGAAAAACCCAAATTGGGCCAAATGGATCTACCCATTCGGACCCTGATTGTTGTGGGAGGTGCAACCGCCCAAGCTAGGAGGTAGCACCGCCTGGGCTAAGTCTCCTAGGGAGACTAGGCAGTGCAACCGCCCCAGCCAGGAGGTAGCACCGCCTGGGCTCAGTCTCCGAGCGAGACTGGGCGGTGCAACCTCCCCTGACAAGAGGTAGCATCGCTTGAGCTCGGTCTTCAAGCTCTGGCAAGCGGTGCAACCGCCCCAGTTAGGAGGTGCAACCACCTGAGCTCGGTCTTCGAGCTCTGGCAGAGAGGTACAACCACCCCTGACAGAGGTGGCACCGCCCAGAGGCTCAGTCTTCAAGCTCTGCCAGGCGGTGCAACCGCCCCAGTCAGGAGGTGCAACCGCTTGATCCCGGAATTTCGGGAATTGACAGTTTTGAGCTCCAAATTTGAACTGGGTTGGGGCTTATAAATAACCTACCCATTCAGCACTGAAAGGTAGCAACTAACACTCGAAATCTTGATATCTTTCTGTGATTCTTAGAGCTCAAAATTGTTGTAAAGGCCAAAAGTTCTCCTCCCTTTGTTCTTCAAAGTTTTGAATTGTAAAGAGAGGAGAGAAAATTTCTATAAGGGTTGTCTCCTAAGCCTGTCAAAAGGAGTGAAACTGTAAAAGGATGGTTGGCCTTCGCCTATTGAAGGAAGGCCTCTAGTTGACGTCGGTGACCTCGTTGGTGGAGGAAGCCAAAAGTGGAGTAGGTCAAGACTGATCGAACCACTCTAAATCTCGGTTTGCATTTACTTTGAGTATTTTATCTTTACTGCAAACCTCCTAAATAGCTACTGCCTTCTGCGCTTTTACGAACGAGTTTCTAAGTTCAGAACTTTTCGAATCTGCGTTTAGACGTAAATTGACTTTTTCGTACGATCATTACATTTCAGTTTACGTTTACGTTTTGATTTCAATCATAACTGCAAACTGCCTTCTGCGTATTTATAAAACATATCTTAAAGTTCAGTATCTTCAAAATTGACATTTAGACGTAAACTGGTTTTATCGTATGAACGTCGCATTTCAGTTTGCGCTTGCATTCTGATTTTCATCATAAACTGCAAACTGCCTTTGTAGATTTACTTTAATGTCATCTCGCTTAATCTTAAGTTAAAGTAATCTTAGAATCAGCTTTTACATTGAAATCGTTTTTATCAAACGAACGTAGCTTTCGGTTTTAATCGATGAAATATTTCCGCTGCACTAATTCACCCCCCCCCCCTCTTAGTGCTCTTGATCCTAACAATTGGTATCAGAGCTCGGTTAACTCTCAAATGGATTAAAACCCATGAGATGGCTTACGCCGGAAACCAAGAGGGCCATTCTATTACACGTCCACCCATGTTCAATGGGACGGACTACACCTATTGGAAGACCCGAATGAGGATCTTTCTTATTTCTATGGATTTTGAACTTTGAAATCTTGTCGAAAATGGTTTTTCGAAGTCTTCTCTTCCAATGATCGATTGGAATGATTTGGAGAAGAAGGCTTTCGCTCTTAATGCAAAGGCTATGAATGCCTTATTTTGTGCACTTGATAAAAACGAGTTTAATCGTGTTTCGATTTGTGAAACCGCATTTGATATTTGGCACACACTCAAAGTGACTCATGAAGGCACAAGTAGAGTGAAAGAGTCAAAAATCAATCTTTTGTTACACTCTTTTGAACTTTTCCGGATGAAACCGAGTGAGACTATCGGCGACATGTTTACCCGTTTCACGGATGTCGTCAACGGTCTAAAAGGACTCGAAAAAAGTTTTTCCGATTTTGAGCTCGTAAATAAGATTCTAAGATCCCTTCCTAAAAGTTGGGATCCTAAAGTCACTGCTATTCAAGAGGCGAAAGATCTAAACAACTTCCCTCTTGAAGAACTAATGGGGTCATTAATGACCTATGAGATGACTTGCAAAGCTCATGAAGAGCAAGAAGACATCCTTCCAAAGAACAGGAAGGATATGGCACTTAAAACTTCAGAAGACCACTTGAGAGAAAACTCAAGTGATGAGGACTGTGATGATGACTTGGCACTTCTAACAAAAAAATTTAAAAAGTTCATTAAAAGAAACAAGTTTAAGAATGACACAAAAAACAAACTTGAACCCAAGAAGGACCAAGTTATTTGCTATGAGTGCAAAAAGCCGGGACACTACAAGAGTGATTATCCCCAAGTCAAAAAGAGAACATCAAAGAAGAAGGCGCTCAAAGCAACATGGGATGATTCGAGCGCGTCCGAAGAAGAGGAGTCCAACACCGAGCAAGTTGCTCATTACGCCTTAATGGCCATCGAAGAGGAGAAAACTAAACCATCACAAGCTAGGAGCAAGAGATGGTACCTTAACAGTGGATGCTCAAGGCATATGACCGGAGATCCATCTCAATTCTCTAAGCTCACTAGCATAGACGAAGGCTATGTCACCTTCGGAGACAACAACAAAGGTAAAATCATTGGCAAAGGAACCATAGGTAACAAATCCAACTTCTTTATTGAAGATGTTTTGTTAGTTGATGGTTTAAAATATAACCTCTTGAGCATTAGTCAATTATGTGATAAAGGATATATTGTCAGATTTGAATCTAATGCTTGCATCATTGAAAAATCACACAAAAACATATCTATGATTGCATTGAAACAAAATAATGTATACACTATTGACATCAATGATTTATGTAATGAAACGTGCTTTTATGTTTTGAATGAGGATGCTTGGATATGGCATAGAATATTAGGTCATGCTAGCATGAAACTAATCACTCAAATATCATCTAAAGAACTTGTAAGAGGAATTGCTCATATCAAGTTCATCAAAGATAATGTATGTGATGCTTGCCAATTAGGTAAACAAATTAAGGGTAGTTTCAAATCTAAGAATCAAGTAAGCACCTCTAGGCCCTTACAATTGATCCATTTGGACTTGTTCGGACCAATCTCCACATCAAGCCTAGGAGGTAGCAAATACGCTTTCGTCATTGTGGATGACTATAGCAGATACACATGGACTTACTTCTTAAAACAGAAAAGTGAATGCCTTAGATATTTTACCAAGTTTTGTAAACTTGTTCAGAATGAGAAAGGTTCTATGATTTCGTCAATTAGAAGTGATCATGGTGGTGAATTTCAAAACCATGATTTCCAGGAATTTTGTGAACTCAATGGATACAACCATAATTTCTCTACTCCTAGAAATCCTCAACAAAATGGAGTAGTAGAAAGAAAAAATTGAAATTTACAATAAATGGCAAAAACCATGTTGAATGAACACAACCTACCCAAATATTTTTGGGCCGAAGCCGTAAATACTGCATGCTATATTTTGAATAGAGTTCTAGTAAGACCCATACTAACCAAAACTCCCTATGAGTTATGGAATAACAAAAAACCCAATGTTTCATATTTTAAAGTCTTTGGGTGTAAGTGTTTTATCTTGAATGAAAAGGATAACTTAGGAAAATTTGATTGTAAATCCAATGAAGGAATCTTTCTTAGTTATTCTTCGGTTTCTAAAGCCTTTTGTATCTTCAATAAAAGAACTTTAATTATCGAAGAATCCATTCATGTTGTTTTCAATGAGATTTCCGAAATCAGGAAAAATGATTTTGATGATGATGTTAATTTTGATTCCTTGAATTTAAATGAAACCCCTTCTCCAACTAGCAACTTGGATGCATCCACTTCCGAAACATCCTTACCCAAGGATTGGAAGTATGTAGATGCTCATCCCAAGGAGCTAATCTTAGGAGACATGTCAAAGGGGGTTCAAACACGATCTTCTCTTAAAAATTTTTGTGCGAACGCCGGCTTTCTCTCCCAAATTGAACCCAAATGTGTTGACGAAGCCATGAAAGATGATTCATGGATTATCGCAATGCAAGATGAATTGAATCAATTTGAGAGAAATAAGGTGTGGAAGCTTGTTCCTAGGCCAAATGACCATTTAGTTATTGGTACTAAATGGGTCTTCAGAAACAAGCAAGATGAAAATAGTATCGTGGTTAGAAACAAGGCTAGATTAGTGGCCAAAGGTTTCAACCAAGAAGAAGGTATCGATTACGAAGAAACCTTCGCTCCTGTGGCTCGATTGGAAGCCATAAAGATGCTCCTTGCCTACGCTAGTAGTAATAATTTTAAGCTGTTTCAAATGGATGTTAAAAGCGCTTTTCTAAATGGCTTTATCTCCGAAGAAGTTTATGTTGAACAACCTCTTGGATTTGAAAATAATAGCCTCCCTAATCATGTGTTTAGATTAACTAAAGCTCTCTATGGTTTAAAACAAGCCCCAAGGGCTTGGTATGAGAGACTTAGTTCTTTTCTTATCGAAAATAATTTCACAAAAGGTAAGGTTGATACTACATTGTTCATCAAGAATTTTGAAAATAATTTTCTCATTGTTCAGATTTATGTTGATGATATTATCTTTGGCTCTACGAATGAATCTCTTTGTGAATCTTTTGCTAAAACTATGAGTCTTGAATTAGAAATGAGCTTAATGGGAGAATTAACATTCTTCTTAGGCTTGTAAATCAAACAACTAAGCAATGGCATCTTTATTAGTCAAACTAAATATGCTATGAATTTATTAAAAAAGTTTAATATGAACAACTCAAAGGCTATTAACACTCCTATGAGCACCTCCACTAAATTAGAAATTGATGAAAGTGGAGAAAGCTTCGATCAAAAAACTTATAGGGGTATGATAGGAAGTTTACTTTACCTCACTGCAACCAGACCATACATCATGTTCAGTGTAGGACTTTGTGCTAGATTTCAATCAAACCCTAAGATATCTCATCTCAAAGCAGTTAAAAGAATACTTAGATATCTTAATAGTACTATAAATCTAGGATTATGGTACCCAAAATCAAAGAATTTTGAGTTAATTGCTTATGCTGATACGGACTTTGCTGGCTGTAACTAGATAGAAAAAGCACATCAGGATCATGTCAATTTTTAGGACATGCCCTTGTTTCCTGGTCATCTAAGAAACAAAACTCGGTTGCACTATCAACAACCGAAGCTGAATATATTGCAGCAAGTGCATGCTGTGCACAAGTTGTATGGATGAAAAACACCTTAGAAGATTACAAAGTTAATCTTAAAAATATTCCCATTAAATGTGATAACACAAGTGCAATATGCTTGACTAAGAATCCTATACAACACTCAAGAACAAAACACATTGATATTAGACATCACTTTATACGAGATCATGTTACTAATCATGACGTAACCATAGAGTTCATTGATATTAAACATCAACTAGCTGATATTTTTACAAAACCTCTAAGTGAAGAACAATTTGATTTCATAAGGAGAGAATTAGGAATGTTGATGTGTCCGAATAGATAAACTAGTCAAAATTATTTTTCGGACTTTATTGAATGATCAAATCACTTGATTGCCATGTGTTGAAATGTTTTGTTTTCATAATTGTATTTGAAAAACTATAGCATAATCTTGTCCAAATGCATGAAAGAATTCATCTCATTTTCGGATTCGCTTAACAGTTGAAATGACAAAAATCAAATACACTCTTATGAAAAATATTTTTTTCGAAATGGATTTGATAAAATGACTTTCCTCCTTCATGCATAAAGGATTATAACAAAAAAAGGAGAAGAAGTATTCAAAGCATTATACGTATCATGCCTTCCTTTATATGCTTGATAACTTGCTTATATTGTTCTCCTAGTATCACATCTACCATGCTTTTTGTTGATAACAAAGGGAGAGAAATATATGAATTGATGCTATAAACACTGATGCTATGATTATGCCATGCCTACATCATCAAGAGATATATGAACAGATATCATATATAGAAATGCAACACTTGCTAAAATATTTGAAATATGTACATCATGTAATGATATCAAAATCTTACTTCACAGCTTTATATGTTGATGCTATAAACACTGATGCTATGATTATGCCATGCTTGCATCATCAAGAGATATATGAACAGATGCCATATATAGAAATGCAACACTTGCTAAAATGTACATCATGTAATGATATCAAAATCTTACTTCACAGCTTTCCATGTTGATATCTTACAATATGATGAATTGCTTCAATTACCATCATTCAAAATTGTTATGTAAGAATGAATGTCAAGCCTTGACATCATCTTCAAAGATGTCACTTGAATTCTTAGGTCTTGAATTCAAGAATGACTTATCTCAAGTATGGCATGTAGACAGGGGGAGTTAAGGTTAACTCCATTATCAATTGATTGTCATCATCAAAAAGGGGGAGATTGTTGAATCTCGAATTTTGATGATGAAGTCAATTGTCATTTGTTGTCTAACCTATATGTTGAGATAAGTGTGCAGGATTAACTACGATGAAAGTAAGACATGCAGCAGGAGTTGCGTCGGAGTCATGACAATGATCACGTTGGGAGTTCGAGAGTTCGACGGAAGTTGCGACAGTCGTCGAAGGTTCTGCGGGAACAAATCCGAGAAGTCCATAAGCTTGCCAAAGAAGCTCGTCGGAACTCACCAAGTGGATCGTCACAAGTCCAGGAGTTTGCCGGAAGTCCACAGGAGCATCACCGAGGGTTCATCGGATGATCGACGGAAGTTCGCCGGAAACTCGCCAGAAGAAGCTATTGACGCACCGGAGCAAGTTGCAGAAATTGTCTTAGGATTTATCGTAGTTAGCACAACGATTAAGTTGGAAATGGGAGGTGATCCCATTAGCTTAATCTTGGGGCAATTGGGCCCCTAAAAAACCCAAATTGGGCCGAATGAATCTAACCATTCGGACCCTGATTGCTGTGGGAGGTGCAACCGCCCAAGCCAGGAGGTAGCACCGCCTGGGCTAAGTCTCCCAGGGAGACTGGGCGGTGCAACCACCCTAGCCAGGAGGTAGCACCGCCTGGGCTCAGTCTCCAAGCGAGACTGGGCGGTGTAACCTCCCCTGACAAGTGGTAGCACCACCTGAGCTCGGTCTTCGAGCTTTGGCAGACGGTGCAACCGCCCCAGTCAGGAGGTGCAACCGCTTGAGCTCGGTCTTCAAGCTCTGGCAAAGAGGTGCAACCGCCCCTGACAGAGGTGGCACCGCCCAGAGGCTCAGTCTTCGAACTCTGCCAGGCGGTGCAACCGCCCCAGTCAGGAGGTGCAACCACCTGATCCCGAAATTCCGGGAATTGATAGTTTTGAGCTCCAAATTTGAACTGGGTTGGGGCCTATAAATAACCCACCCATTTAGCACTGAAAGGTAGCAACTAACACTCGAAATCTTGATATCTTTCTGTGATTCTTAGAGCTTAAAATTGTTATAAAGGCCAAAAGTTCTCCTCCCTCTGTTCTTCAAAGTTTTGAGTTGTAAAGAGAGGAGAGAAAATTTCTGTAAGGGTTGTCTCCTGAGCCTGTCAAAAGGAGTGAAACTGTAAAAGAATGGTTGGCCTTCGCCTATTGAAGGAAGGCCTCTAGTTGATGTCGGTGACCTCGTCGGTGGAGGAAGCCAAAAGTGGAGTAGGTCAAGATTGACCGAACCACTCTAAATCTCGGTTTGCATTTACTTTGAGCATTTTATCTTTACTGCAAACCTCCTAAATAGCTACTGCCTTCTGCGCTTTTACGAACGAGTTTCTAAGTTCAGAGCTTTCCGAATCTGCGTTTAGACGTAAATCAACTTTTTCGTACGATCATTACATTTCAGTTTACGTTTACGTTTTGATTTCAATCATAACTGCAAACTGCCTTCTGTGCATTTATAAAACATATCTCAAAGTTCAGTATCTTCAAAATTGATATTTAGACATAAACCGGTTTTATCGTACGAACGTCGCATTTCAGTTTGCGCTTGCATTCTGATTTTCATCATAAACTGCAAACTGCCTTTGTAGATTTACTTTAACATCATCTCGCTTAATCTTAAGTTAAAGTAATCTTAGAATCAGCTTTTACATCGAAATCATTTTTATCAAACGAAAGCAGCTTTCGGTTTTAATCGCTGAAATATTTCCGCTGCACTAATTCACCCCCCCCCCCCTCTTAGTGCTCTTGATCCTAACACGACCAAAGGGAGCTGCTTGGAGAACACAGAAGTGTTGAAGCAGGGGGTCGAAAGGGGCAAGGAAGCGACGATGAGTCCAAAGGGACTTAGGTACCCAAAATCAAGCATCAGTTAGAATGGAGGTGGACTCGGGGTTGTGCCACAGAGACATATCTACTGATCATGAAGAAAAGGGATGTAGATGTAAAGTGACGGATAGTAGGGCCATGGGCATGGCAGCGCCATGGTACCGTAGAGGCGGGACTTTCGCGAAAGTTATTGATCCCTTGCTCTCATGGAGGGAGAGCGCTTAGTCGTGAAAGGGGCCGAGGAGGTGGAACATGCAAAGGCAAACTCCAAGTACCGAGACAAGGCTGGAGAGCAGAGGCAAAGGAACTTCGTAAGACCGGTGTCAACGAGCTTCTCATCAAGATAGCTGAAAGTGAAGGACTTCCGGTCATGCAAGAGTGCACGACCAAGGAACGAAGCAAGCAGTACGCGGTGTTGTACCTTTGCTACTCAATGGAGTAGGCGACTAGGTTGATGGAGAAGACAGTACAATCCCAAAGGCGACTAAATCTATTAGAGAATTACTCCAAGTTAGGGTGAAAACTTCATGCATTCCAGAAGTTTGATGGCATTGAGAAGGTGAATTCATAGTAACTAACTCAACGCAAGGAGTGCAAACACTTCAAATGCTTTAGAAGTGTGAGCAAAGAGCAGGCGAAGGCCAGTAACCAGCTCGATGGATAGAGTACAACCTCTAGGAGGCAGGCAAAGTTGAGTAACATTTGCCTTCTTAACCCTTAAGAGAATGGGCGAAACCGAGTACCCCAATTCTCTTATCTATCCAGCAGAGGAGCTCTGCATAGGTTCAAAGACCCTTCAAAGATAATGAAAGATAATAGTTGTCAAATCCTCACTAACAGTGATCAGTGCTACTGAGAGTATATTATCCGTTTCATTTCCTAACGAAATGCCAATCGAAAGCGAAAGTGATGCAAATCTACTTGGAAGTGACAACTAAGTGAAAGAAGAGTTAATGGGCAAACTTTGTGGAGGAAGGACCCAAAACATCAGAAGTTTGTGAGACGATGCTCGTTAAAACTCCAACAAGCATCCACCTAGTTCAAGCAGCATGAGGCATTTGAGAAACTAGGGCATAGTAAGGATGGTCTTTTCCTTCATCTAGAGGATCTACAGGAACCAATAGGGATCAACACAAGTCAGCCAACCCCACACTAGGGTCAGAGTCATTGGCGAGTTGAAGCAGCATGGTAGATCAAAGGTTTAACTACTCAAAAACAGCAGTGGAGAGTAACTAGGAACTAAAAGGCGCATTGTAGCTTGAGCAGAAGATTGAAGACTTAGCAAAGGCGAGGAGTTGCAGTGTCGGCAAAGGCTTCGACGAGTACGTCGAAGGAATAAGTGGGGGAGAATGTGAGATTAGATCACTTAACTCCTGCACACTTAACTCAATAATATAGATTAGATCAATTAACCCATCAATTGATTTTATCATCAAAATCTGAGATTCAACAATCTCCCCCTTTTTGATGATGACAATCAATTGATGACGGAGTTAAACATAACTCCCCCTATCTATATGCCATTTTATGAGAAGATGAAAACGCTTGAATTTCATCCATTGTATTCAAGCATAAATCGATAAGTTCTAACCGTAGAACTTATCGTTATTCTCATTAAGCAATAGTGAACACAAAACTTCGATGAAAATCATTTTCAAGTCGAATGATAAGAGACAATTTTTACTACGGCAGGAGATAAAGATTTTCAACATGAATTTCATGATATAAATGTAAGGCATGCTTTCAATATGATCAATCGATCTTGTGATATTCTCAAGGATTTTACAAGGCATATAAGACATTCATATCACTCAAGCTTTTGCAATTCTTATAAGTCATGCTATTAAAATGATACAAGTCATCACTCAAGTTTTTGCAATTCATATAAGTCATGCTATTAAAATGATACAAGTCATCACTTTTCTCCCCCTTTGTCATCAACAAAAAGGGAATGAGACTTGAAGCACATAATTTGTCATACAAAGATTTTATCATTGATCATACATCATTCATCTATATTATCATTGATCATACAAAGATTTTATTAAGTATGCTAAAATATTTACGCAGAGTTCATCTTAAAGGAAAATTCAGCATTCATCCATATTATCAAATCTCTTCTTTCTATAAATAACAAAAATTGTAGATGTACAAAGAAGAGATTGGGATAAGAAAAAAAAAATTTCAAGTAGTAACTCCAATAAGTCAAGATCATAATTCGAATACAAATCCATTCAAATTCAATTCATCAACTTGAAACTCATAATCAAGCCATCAAAAACAATTTTGAGATTCAAAATATCATAAAATCATTAATTTTGATCAGATGGGAGCGGTGTTTGACTCAAGATAGGATAAGATAATTTAACAAGTCATTTAGAATCGAAAGAGAAGGATCAGATTCACCGAGGAACGGAGAGAGAATGAAAAACTTTACGGAAACTCCATTCAAACAAGTTTATTCTTAGGGACAATTTAACATACCTAATTCCCTTCTAATGAATTCAAATTGGTCTTCATTCAAAACTTTTGTAAATATATCTGCTAATTGATGCTTTGTGTCAATGAATTCTAGAACAACATCATTGTTAAGGACATGATTGCGTATGAAATGATGCCTAACGTCGATGTGTTTAGTTCTAGAGTGCTGAATTGGATTTTTAGTAAGACATATGGCACTAGTATTATCACATTTTATGGGAATGTTTTTAAAGTGAATTCCATAGTCTTCTAATGTATTTTTCATCCAAACAACTTGTGCACAGCATGCACTTGCAGCAATGTATTCGGCTTCCGCCGTAGATAGTGCAATTGAATTTTGTTTCTTGGAAGTCCAAGAAACAAGTGCATGTCCTAAAAATTGGCATGTTCCAGATGTACTTTTTCTATCTATCCTGCATCCGCCAAAATCGGCATCTGCATAAGCTATTAAATCAAATTTTTTAGATTTTGGATACCACAGTCCTAGATTTGGAGTTCCTTTAAGATACCTAAATATTCTTTTAATACTTTTAAGATGAGATAATTTAGGATTTGATTGAAACCTAGCGCAAAGTCCTACACTAAACATAATATCCAGTCTAGTCGCGGTGAGGTAGAGTAGACTACCTATCATTCCCCTATATGTTTTTTGATCGAAATTTTTACTATTTTCATTCATATCTAACTTAGTCGCAGTGCTTATAGGGGTGTTTATTGCTTTTGAATTATCCATGCTAAATCGTTTTAACAATTCTAATGTATATTTAGATTGGTTAAGAAATATACCATCACTAAGTTGTTTGATTTGTAATCCTAAAAAGAAAGTTAATTCATCCATTAAACTCATTTCAAATTCATGACTCATACATTTGGCAAATGATTCACATAGTGATTCATCCGAAGAGCCAAAAATAATATCGTCAACATAAATTTGCACAATAAAAAAATTATTTTCAAAATGTTTGATAAACAATGTAGTATCAACCTTGCCTTTGTTAAAATTATTTAAAATAAGAAAGGAACTAAGCCTTTAATACTAAGCTCTAGGAGCTTGTTTCAAGCCATAGAGAGCCTTAGTCAATTTGAATACATGGCTAGGAAGAAGACAATTTTCAAATCCGGGAGGTTGTTCGACATATACTTCTTCGGAAATAAAACCATTCAAGAAAGCACTTTTGACATCCATTTGAAATAGTTTAAAATTATTACTACTAGCATAGGCAAGGAGCATCCTTATGGCTTCTAATCGAGCCACGGGAGCGAAGGTTTCTTCGTAATCGATACCTTCTTCTTGGTTGAAACCTTTGGCCACTAATCTAGCCTTGTTTCTAACCATGATACCATTTTCATCTTGCTTGTTTCTAAAGACCCATTTAGTACTAATGACTAAATGGTCACTAGGTCTAGGAATAAGCTTCCATACCTTATTCCTCTCAAATTGATTCAATTCCTCTTGCATTGCAATAACCCAAAAATCATCTTTTATGGCCTCATCAATGCATTTAGGTTCGATTTGAGAAAGGAAGGTGGCGTTAGCACAAAAATTCTTGAAAGAGGAACGAGTTTGAACCCCTTTTGATGTGTCTCCTATAATTAGCTCCTTTGGATGAGCATCTATATACTTCCATTCCTTGGGTAAGGAAATTTCGGAAGAAGGTGCATCCAAGTTGCTATTTTGAGGAGGGGGTTAATTTAAATTCAAATTATCAAAACCAAGATCATCATCAAAATCAATTTTCTTTAAATTAGAAATTTCATTGAAAACTACATGAATAGACTATTCTATTACTAAGGTTCTTTTGTTAAAAACCCGAAAAGCCTTAGAAACGGAAGAGTAACCAAGAAAGATGCCTTCATCGGATTTAGCATCAAATTTTCCTAAGGCATCATTTTCATTCAAAATAAAGCATTTACAATCGAAAACTTTAAAATAGGAAATATTTGGTTTTTTGTTATTCCATAATTCATAGGGAGTTTTTGATAGGGATGGTCCTATTAGGACCCTATTCATGATGTAGCAAGCCGTATTTACGGCTTCGGCCCAAAAATACTTAGGTAAACTATGTTCATTTAACATAGTTCTTGCCATTTCTTGTAGGTTTCTATTTTTTCTTTCAACTACTCCATTTTGTTGGGGATTTCTTGGAGTGGATGAAATCATGAAGCCCTTTTCGTTTTGAGTGAGTTTACAAAATTTTGAGAAGCACTTGAAGCAATCACTTTTGTGGACTAAGAAATAGGTCCAAGTGTACCTAGTATAGTCATCCACAATTACAAATGCATATTTTCTTCCTCCTAGACTTGTTGTGTCAATTGGTCCGAATAAGTCCAAATGGATCAATTGTAGTGGTCTAGTGGTGCTAATTTGATTTTTTGGTTTGAAACTAGTTTTTATTTGTTTACCTAGTTGACATGCATCACATACTTTGTCCTTAGTAAACTTCATATTTGGAATCCCTCGTACTAATTCTCTAGATGAGATCTTAGATATTAGTTTCATGCTTGCATGGCCTAATCTCCTATGCCAAAGCCAAGCATCATCATTTAGAGCGGAGAAGCACATTTCATTACTTAGTTCATCAAGGTTAATGGTGTAGACATTATTTTGTTTTAATGCAATCATAGTCAAGTTATTGTTTGGTTTTTCGATAATACACATATTTGATTCGAATCTAACGATATAACCTTTATCGTATAGTTGACTAATACTCAAGAGATTATGTTTCAATCCATCAACTAGTAAAACATCATCAATGGAAAAACTAAATTTGTTACCAATAGTTCCCTTGCCAATGATTTTGCCTTTGTTGTTATCTCCGAAGGTGACGTACCCTTCTTCTTTGCTAGTGAGTATAGAGAAATGAGATGGATCTCTAGTCATATGTCTTGAGCATCCACTATCGAGATACCATCTCTTACTCCTAGCTTGTGGGTTTGTTTACAAAAGAGGATGACTTTTAGGTACCCATTTGATTTTGGGTGCCTCAAAAATTGATCCACTAACTTTGTTATTTATTATTGAATCATTTATAGTTCCTTTAGGAACCCATATTAATTTTTGTGAACTAATTTTCCTAAATGGACATTTGTAGGCAATATGTCCGGATTTGTAACAGAAGTTGCATTTCATATAAGAGGAAACATGTAATGTAGGTCCTTTTATGAAAGTGGTAGGATTTTGATGTAATCCTTTTACAAATCCAATTCTATTTCTATTTGCAACGTGACCCTTGTGTGCAAGGATCATATCTAATCCTTTGCTACCAACCTTAAACTTGTTTAAGGTTTCTTTAAGAAGCAAATTTTCATTTTTTATTGCTTCTAAATGCTCACACTTAGAGCATGGAGGAGTTTGAAGACTATCAAACTTATCTTGTAGCAAAGTATGCTCTTTCTTTAAGATACTTAACTTCTTGCTAATAGTTCTACATACATCAAATAATTCATGAAAAGCGATAGAGAGTTCTTCAAAAGATAAATCTTCATTAAATAAATCACATACCTCTTCTCCTAAAGCAATTAGCGCGTAATGAGCAACTTGCTCGGTGTTGGACTCCTCTTCTTCGGAGGCGCTTGAATCATCCCACGTTGCCTTGAGCGCCTTCTTCTTTGATGTTCTCTATTTGGCTTGAGGACAATCGTTCTTGTAGTGTCCCGATTTTTTACACACATAGCAAATCACTTGGTCTTTCTTTTGTTCAACTTTATTTTTTGTATTATTTTTAAATTTGTTCTTTCTTAAATATTTTTTAAATTTTTGAGTCAAAAGTGCAATGTCATTGTCACTGTCCTCATCACTTGATGTTCCTTTCAAGTGATCTTCTTATGATGTAAGTGCCATATCCTTCCTGTTCTTTGGAAGGGGGTTCTCGAGCTCGTCATGAGCTTGACATGTCATTTCGTAGGTCATTAGAGACCCAATAAGTTCTTCAAGAGGGAATGTTTTGAGGTCCTTGGCCTCTTGAATGGTTGTAACTTTTGGATCCCAACTTTTAGGAAGAGATCTTAAGATTTTGTTTACTAGTTCAAAGTTAGAAAAATCTTTACCAAGAGCTTTGAGTCCATTGATGACATCCGTGAAACGGGTGTACATGTCTCCGATGGACTCACTTGGTTTCATTCGGAAAAGTTCATAAGAGTGCACAAGGATGTTGATTTTGGACTCTTTCACTCGGCTAGTGCCTTCATGAGTGACCTCAAGAGTTCTCCAAATATCAAAAGCCGAATCACAAATTGAAACACGATTAAACTCATTTTTATCTAGTGTACAAAACAAGGCATTCATAGCCTTTGCGTTTAAAGCAAAAACCTTCTTCTCCGATTCATTCCATTCGCTCATCGGAAGAGAAGATTTTTTAAATCCGTTTTCGACAATAGTCCAAAGCTCGAAATCCATGGAAATGAGGAAGATCCTCATACGGGTCTTCCAATACGTGTAATCCGATCCATTAAACATAGGTGGACGTGTGATAGAGTGTCCTTCATGCATGCCGGAGTAAGCCATCTCTCTTGGGTATTAAACCAAATATGAGAGTGAGCCTTGCTTTGATACCAATTGTTAGGATCGGAGCGGCACTAAGAGGGGGGGGGGTGAATTAGTGCAGCGGTGAAGTGCGATAAACTTTTCACGATTTAAACACTTTTCGGAAACTTCGTACGATAAAAGCAACGTTTTCGTTTAAAACCGTTTCGATTGCGTTTTAACTTGAAGAGATAAGTAAGACGGAGACAAAATAGTATAGCATTAAAGTGCAAATGGTTTGCAGTAATATAAATGACAATAAGTAAATGCAAACCAGAGATTACGCCGATTTTACAGTGGTTCGGTCAAATGACCTACATCCACTTGCGAGGCCCCTCTTCGATGAGGCTCCCACCTTCCACTAGCAAATCCCTTAAAAGGGAAGGGTAAATACCCCTCTTACAACTTTTACAAGCGGTTCACTCTCTTACAGATTTTCAGCAAGAAAGAAGGAGGTGAACACTAGCAAATTGAAAACAAGACTAGCAAAAACTCTTCTAAGACTTTTCTCTCAATCACTTGCTGCTCAAAAAGTTATAATCTCAGCTGAGATTTGAGGGGTGTTTATAGGCCTCAAGAGGATTCAAATTTGGGCTCCAAAATTTAAATTCTCTTTGGGTTCCCGATGCTGGCGGTGCCACCACCTGTCAGTGGCGGTGCCACCGCCTGTCACTGTCAAACATTGACAGTGCTGGGCGGTGCCACCGCCCAGCCCAGGCGGTGCCACTACCCAGCTCTCGGGTGCTGGGCAGTGCAACCGCCCAGTCTGGCGGTGCCACCGCCAGACCCTTCGGTTCACTTATTGGGCTTCAAATTTAGCCCAAATCAAGTCTAATTTTGGGCCCAATTGGCCCCTAACCAGGATATAGGATTATCTCTTAATCCTAATCCTAATTACAAGTGAACTACATAACAAAACACATCCTAAGCAAGTTTTCAACCGCGAACGTCGAGTCTTGTTCCGGCGAGCTTTCCGACGAACTTCTTCCGACGGACTCCCAGCAAGCTCCCGAACTTGTGATGACTTTAACGAGTAGTCGAGCCTTCTCGGTGATCTCCGTGAACCTCTGACGATCTCTTCGGCGAACTTCCGAAAATTCTGACAGGTTCCCGATTTCTTCTCGGTTGGTTCCGGCAGGATCTCCGACGATTCTTCGGACTCTTAAACGTTCATCGAACTTGACTCCGGTATTCTTGCTTTGTGTTTTCTGGTTATCGTAGTTACTCCTACACACTTAACTCAATAATATGGATTAGATCAATTAACCCATCAATTGATTTTATTATCAAAATCCGAGATTCAACAGTTATTGTCTCCGAAGGTGACATATCCTTTGTCTATGCTAGTGAGCTTAGGTAATTAAGATGGATCTCCGGTCATATGCCTTGAGCATCCACTATCAAGGTACCATCTCTTGCTCCTAGCTTGTGATGGTATACATTTCTACAAAAGAGGATAATTTTTAGATACCCATTTAATCTTGGGTGCCTCAAAAATCAATCTAAATTACTTATCATGTTGTATGGAGTTCTTTTTGGTTCCTGTAGGAACCCAAATCAATTTTTTTGGACTAACTTTCTTGAATGAACAATGATAAGTTCTATGTCCATATTTGCAACAAAAGTTGCATTTGTTTTGGTGCGAAATATGCAAGATAGGGCTTTTAATGAAGGTGGTTGGATTTTGGTGAGAGCTTCTTATAAATTTGATTCCACTTCTTTTATGAACGTGAACCTTATTGATAAGGATCATGTTTAAGGACTTGCTACTAACATCAAATTTCTTTAAGGTGCCTTGAGTAGCAAGTTCTCCTTTTGGAGTATTTCTAAGTTATGACATTTCGTACATGGAGCTAAACTATCATTATTCTTAATTTTTAATTTATTGAAATTACTAACAAGAGTATCATGCTCCTTTTTTAATAATTTATATTTTCTACTAATTATTTTACATTCATTAAATAAATCATGAAAAGCATTTAACGATTCATCAAATTATAAATCTATATCAATTAAATTTGTTACCTCATCTCCAATGGCCATTAGTGCATAATGAGCAACTTACTCAGCGTTGGACTCCTCTTCTTTGGATGCGCTTGAGTCATCCTATTTTTGCTTTGAGCGCCTTCTTCTTTGGTGTTATCTTCTTGGCTTGGGGACATTCACTTTTATAGTGTCCCAACTTCTTACATTCGTAGTAAATTACTTGATCTTTCTTGGGTTTAAATTTACTTTTAGTGTCATTTTTAAATTTATTTCTTTTAATGAATTTTTTGAATTTTCTTGTTAAAAGTGCCAAGTCATCGTCAAAGTCCTCATTTCTTGAGTTTTCTCTCAAGTGGTCTTCTTGAGTTCTAAGTGTCATATCCTTCCTGTTCTTTAGAAGGGTGTCCTCATACTCTTCATGAGTTTTGCAAGTCATTTCGTAGGTCATTACTAACCCGATTAATTCTTCAAGAGGGAAGTTGTTTAAATCTTTAGCCTCTTGAATGGCCGTGACTTTAGGGTCCCAACTCTTTAGAAGGGATCTTAGAATTTTATTAACGAGCTCGAAATCAAAAAAACTTTTACCGAGTCCTTTTAGACCATTGATGACATCCTAAAACGAGTGTTCATGTCTCCTATGGTCTCACTCGGTTTCATTCGAAAAAGTTCATTAGAATATACTAAAAGATTGATTTTTGACTCTTTCACTCTACTCGTGCCTTCGTGAGTCACTTTGAGTGTATGCCAAATATCAAATGCAGTTTCACAAATCGAAACATGATTGAACTCGTTTTTATCTAGTGCACAAAATAAGACATTCATAGCCTTTGCATTTAGAGCGAAAGTCTTCTTTTCCAATTCATTCCAATCGATCATTGGAAGAGAAGACTTTGAAAATCCATTTTCTATAATATTCCAAAGCTCAAAATCCATAGAAATAAGGAAGATCCTCATTTGAGTCATCCAATTGGTGTAATTCGTCCCATTGAACATGGGCGGACATCTAATAGAGTGACTCTCTTGGTTTACGGCAAATGCCATCTCTCTTGGGTTTTAATCCAACTGAGAGTGAACCTGCTCTGATACCAATAGTTAGGATCAAGAGGATACTAAGAGGGGGGGGAGGGGTTAATTAGTGTAGCGAAAAACTTTCATCAGTTAAAATCTGATTTCGTCAAAAAGATCTTTAAATTGAAAGCATACGGAAGTGTAGTTGATGTAAAGCAATGGAGGCAGTTTATAGTTAAGATAAATAGCAGAAAGTAAATGCAAACCGAGATTTAGAGTGGTTCGGTCAATCTTGACCTACATCAACTTTTGACTTTCTCCTCCGATGAGGTCACCGATGTCCACTAGAGGCCTTCCTTCAATAGGCGAAGGCCAACCACCCTTTTACAGCTTTTCTCCTTTTAACAGGCTTAGAAGATAACCCTTACAAGTTTTCACTCCTCTCTTGAATGATCAATACTTAGAAAGAAAGAGGGAGAAGAACTCTAGCTTTTACAACACTTTTAAGCCCTCAAATACTCAGAATTAAAGCAAGCTTTCGGTACTCATTAATGCAAGAAAGGGTGGGATTTATATAGGCCCCAATCAGTTTGAAATTGGAGTTCAAAAGTGTCCATTTCTAGATTTTCGAGGTCCTGGCGGTACCACCGTCATAACTGGGTGATACTACCGCTTGTCTGTTAGGATCCAGAGCACTAAGAGGGGGGAGGGGGGGGGGGGGGGGGGGGGTGAATTAGTGTAGCGGAAATCTTTTCGACGATAAAAAAATGTTCGAACGATAAAAACGATTTCGGTGTGAAAGCCGATTCTAAGATTACTTTAACTTAAGATCAAGCGAGATGACGTTAAAGTCAATCTATGAAGGCAGTTTGCAGTTATGATGAAAACTAGAATATAAGCACAAACTGAAATATGACGTTCGTACGAAGAAACTGATTTACGTCTAAATGCTGATTCGTAAATCACTTGATTAGGCGAGATGCAGCTTAAGCAAGGATATAAAGGCAGTTTGCAGTTAAGATAGAAATCAAAACGTAAATGCAAACTGAAATATGATGATCGTATGAAAAAATAGATTTACGTCTAAACGCTGATTCGGAAAGTGCAAAGCTTGAAACCCGATCGTATATGCGCAGAAAGTAGTAAGCTTTAGAGGAGGTTTGCAGTAAAGATAATATGCTCAAAGTAAATGCAAACTGAGATTTAGAGTGGTTCAGTCAATCTTGACCTACTCCACTTTTGGCTTCCTCCACCGACGAGGTCACCGACGTCAACTAGGGGCCTTCCTTCAATAGGCGAAGGCCAACCACCCTTTTACAGTTTCACTCCTTTTGACGGGCTCAGGAGACAACCCTTACAGAATTTTCTCTCCTCTCTTTACAACTCATAACTTGGAAGAAAAGAGGGAGAAGAACTTTTGGCCTTTACAACAATTTTGAGCTCTAAAAATCACAGAACAAGATCAAGATTTCGGAGTGTATTCTGTGCCCTTTTAGTACTGAATGGGTGGTGTATTTATAGGCCCCAACCCAGTTCAATTTTGGAGCTCAAAACTGTCAATTCCCGAAATTCCGGGATCATGCGGTTGCACCTCCTGACTGGAGCGGTTGCACCACCTGGCAGAGCTCGAAGACTGAGCCTCTGGGCGGTGCCACCTCCTGTCAAGGGTGGTTGCACCTCCTGCCAGAGCTCAAAGACCGAGCTCAGGCGGTGCAACCTCTTGACTGAGGCGGTTGCACCGCTCAGCCAGTGCTTGGAGACCGAGCCTAGGCGGTGCCACCTCTTGTCAAGGGAGGTTGCACCGCCCAGTCTCGCTCGGAGACTGAGTCCAGGCGGTGCCACCGCCTGGCTGGAGTGGTTGCACCTCCCAATCTCGCTCGGAGACTGAGCCCAGGCGGTGCAACCTCCTGCCTTGGGCGGTTCAACCGCTTGGCAGAAATCAGGGTCCGAATGGGTTGATCCATTCGGCCCAATTTGGGTTTTTCAGGGGCCCAATTGCCCCAAGATTAAGTTAATGGGATCACCTCCCATTTCCAACTTAATCATTGTGCTAACTACGATATTCCCTAAGACATTTACTGCAACTTGCTCCGGTGCGTCAATCGCTTCTTCCGGCCAACTTCCGGCGAACTTCCGTCGATCATCCGATGAACCCTCGGTGATGCTCCTGCGGACTTCCAGTAAACTCCTGGACTTGCGATGATCCACTTGGCGAGTTCCAACGAGCTTCTTTGGGAAGCTCATGGACTTCTCGGATTTGTTCCTGCATAACCTTAGAACGACTGTCCGAACTTCCTTCGAACTCTCGAACTCCCAACGTGATCATTGTCTTGACTCCGGCGCAACTCCTGCTACATGTCTTACTTTTATCGTAGTTAATCTTGCACACTTATCTCAACATATGGATTAGATAACAAATGACAATTGACTTCATCATCAAAATCCGAGATTCAACAATCTCCCCCTTTTTTATGATGACAATCAATTGATAATGGAGTTAACCTTAACTCCCCCTGTCTATATGCCATACTTGAGATAAGTCTTTCTTGAATTCAAAACCTTTGAATTCAAGAGACATATTGATAAGTTAAAATCATTTAAACTTATCAATACTCCCATCATGATTCCCATCATGATGTATCTCTTTGAAGATGAGGTCAAGGCTTGACATTCATTTTCAAATTTTACATTTCAAGTTTGAATGATGGTAATAGTAGCAATTTATCATATTGTAAGATATTAACATGTAAATCTACGAAGTAAGATTTTGATATCATTACATGATGCACACATTTCAAATGTTTTAGCAATTATTGCATTTCATCACATGGTAAGATATCAATACGTAAAATTACGATACAAGTTTTTTGTTTGATATCTTGACCTGATACAAACAAGGCATAATGCAAATTATAGCAATCATAGCATCTCTTGGTGATGCAAGCATGGCATTAATACTCATATATTTCTCCCCCTTTTTCATCAACAAAAAGCATAGTAATTGTGATACCAGGAGAACAATATAAGCAAATTTTAAGCATAAGTGTGATAATTGTTCATGCCTTTACTCGGTTCATGTTATTTTCCAATAGTAAGTGATAGGAAATCAATTATACAAGCATGATATGTAGATCACTTTGAATACTCCTTCCTTTTTATTTGTTATAATCTTTTTGCATGAAGGAGGAAGGCCATTTGTGATACCAGCTATTTGTGAGTTTACACTGAGTGAAGTTAAAATCGATGAGAGATTAAATCATGCTTCAGATATCAGAATATGTATCTCAAGCAAATCTTTGCAAGAAAAAACACTATCATTCATATTTCAAGATGGAATTCATAAGCAGGAATCATTTCATCAAATTCATTTCAGAAAAATATTTTTCACATATAAGTGTATGAGAAAATCTGATTTTTAGAATACCAATTGTTAAGCGAATGAAATGAACACTTTCATGCATTCGGACAAGATTATGCTACAGATTTTCAAATACAATCATGAAGACAAAACATGCTTATTGATATGGAAATTTTTGTATTCAGCACATGATTTCCAACATGTTATTTTGGCATGTAATGACAATCAAGTGATTTGATCATTCAATAAAGTTCGAAAGATAATTGTAACTAGTTTATGTACTCGGACACATCAACATTCCTAATTCTCTTCTTATGAAATCAAATTGTTCTTCACTTAGAGGTTTTGTAAAAATATCAGCTAGTTGATGTTTAATATAACATGACGCATCAACTGCATTGGTATATCATTTTCACAAATCATATTTATCATGGAAATCAAGACACAAGGTTTTCAAAAAACATTTAGTTTCGATATAAAATCCGATAGTGAGTAACGAGATTAAACAATGAGTGATGTTTGTAACTCTGCTCACAAATAAATACATCAGGTAACCAGATCAAGGATCAAGGTACAAGGCATTGTGATCATAGTGAGTAACATAAAGAGTTTACAATACACATACAAGCTCATTCAGGAGGTGGAAAATTAAAATACCTAAATAAGGAGTCAAATTGTCGATGAATTTGCTGCAGCTCAGATAGGATTTGATCTTGTCGATGTTCAAGCCGTTCTTGTCTTTGTTCAAATCGGTCCATCCGAATCCCAATATCTTCGATAGATGATGTATGAGCTGGCTCAAATGAATGTGTTTCCTCAAAGGGACAGATCGGAGGAGATTGAGTACCCCTAAAGACTGGTGTTTCCGGTTCTGGTTTAGGTTGAGGGGGATCGGTTCTTCTAGGTATTCTAACCCAGTTACCGTTTCTATAAACACATCTTAATCGGTGAAGTAGATTTTTATTTATTATGCTAAACTTATTTACTTTTATTACTTCTTCTTCCGGTGGTATTAGAATATCGTAGGCTTTCAGTATTCTAGTGATTATACCACCATATGGAAGCATCATGTCTTTCTTAGATAGTTCTAACATGTTTTGCTAGATAAGATAACCAAGACAGATATCATGTCCTTTCATGATCAAATACATAGTTCCTAATTCTAATTGGCTTACTTCATCATGATGGCATTGTTTAGGGAGAATGATGCTAGTTAGGATAATGATGAAGTACCTTAGTGTTTAGTGGCAGTAGATGTTCATAACTTTTAGGAACAAATGTTAAGTTTGGATTGGCGAAAATATTTGCTAAGGCTTCAACATATGTTGTCCCAATAGTTTCATCATCCCATGATCCTCTAAAGTAAAGTCCTCTACTTTTTATGGGAATGCCTATCATGTCGCAAATGAATTTATCCGTAATGGAGGTGTGTTGTCCTAAGAGATAGGTAGACATTCTTTCTTCTTCATCTACTTGTATGTTGTTGTAAAACAATCTAACAAGTCTTGGATAGATGGGTTCATTAATTTGTAAAATAGGAAGTAGATCTAAGTTTGCAAACCATTGGATTGTCTCTAAGTCTCTTAGTTCATTTAAATCAACATGTTTTCCCTTATTGACACTCCTAAGTTCGAAAGAGGAAAACTTTTCAGCATGATAATCGAAAAGGGTAAGATCAAAATCTTCCACTAATCTCCTCTTCCCTTTGTCCCTTGAGGATCTTCTAGACCCCATAACTACTGCTGTTTAGGAGGATAGTAATGAGCAAGAGTAAATGAATCAAAAACAGAATTTAAGGGCTTCTTAGAGAATACCTTAGTGAGATCTTCAAGAGGGGGAAAGATTGTTGATCTTTTACTTCGAAATGAGGAGTATTTGGTATGCTATGAGGGGAGAAATGGAGGTGGAGAAGCTTTGGAAGAGTAAAGAAGGGAAGGGAGTGAGTTGGGGTCGGTTCCACTGCCGGCCCTAGCTCGGGTTAAAAAGGGCAGAGTTGCGGGCGGTTACACCTCTAGCTGGGGCGGTGCAACCGCTTACAACACGTGACAGCCGGAGGTGCTACCTCCAACTAGGGCGGTGCCACCACCTGCAGGTGGTGAGCACTTGTTCTGACCGTAGTGTGATCTGATTTGAGAGTTTTTGTCTTGAGAAGAATTTTTATTCAGAGCAATCAACTTTACTTACGTAATTACGTAAGAACTTTTGCACGATCAAGATAGATCTTTTGACGTGCATACTCTCAATGTCGTACACATGTTTGTGACAGTTTGTTCGAGTTGGTAAGCCTTGCAAGTTCATGACAAACTTAGTCAGTTCATGGTATAGAGTTGGATTTGAAGGTTATGAACGGATGAAATCGATGGGTTCGAAAATCCAGAGGATATGTGAATTGAGAATCATGGGTTTCCAATTCTGAGAAATCAAATAGGATTGTATCTAAATCGCATTTGTGATTTTAAATTTCTAATCTTCATCTATTATTTAGGCTAGAGAGCATCACGAGTTCTTTTTGGATCTTGGGTCATGAATATCGAGAATCCAAGGAGCAAGATATTATTTCTTGCTCCAGCTTATAATTTTTATGTCTTTACAGGAAAGGATGATTTTTAGGTACCCATTTGCTTTTGGGTGCCTCAAAAATAGATCTACATTGTTTATCATGTTGCATAGAATTTATCATGGTTCCTTTAGGAACCCAAATTAATTTGTTCGGACTAATTTTCTTGAATGGACAATAATGCGTTTTGTGTCCAAGTTTGCAACAAAAGTTGCATTTGCTTTGGTGTCGAACATGTAAAATGGGGCCTTTTATGAAGATGGTTGGATTTTGGTGAGGACTTCTCACAAATCCGATTTCACTTCTTTTGGGAACGTGACCCTTGTTTGCAAGGATCATGTTCAATGACTTGCTACCAACCTCGAATTTCTTCAAGGTGTCCTTAAGTAGCAAGTTTTCCTTTTGGAGAGTTTCTAGATCATGGCACTTTATGCATGAACTTAAACTATCATGATATTCAGTTTTTAACTTATCGAAATTACAAGTAAGACTATCATGCTCCTTTTTTAGCAATTTGTATTTTTTACTAATAATCTTGCATTTATCAAATAAGTCATGGAAGGCATTTAATAATTCATCAAATGATAAATCTGCATCTATTAAATTCATTACCTCCTCTCCAATGGCCATTAAGGCGTAATGAGCAACTTGCTCGGTGTTGGACTCCTCTTCTTCGGATGCGCTCGAGTCATCCCATGTTGCTTTGAGCACCTTCTTCTTTGATGTTCTCTTCTTGACTTGGGGACAATCACTCTTGTAGTGTCCCGGCTTCTTGCACTCATAGCAAATAACTTGGTCCTTCTTAGGTTCAAATTTATTTTTTGTTTCATTCTTAAACTTGTTTCTTTTAATGAATTTTTTAAATTTTCTTGTTAGAAGTGCCAAGTCATCGTCACAGTCCTCATCACTTGAGTTTTCTCTCAAGTGGTCTTCTGAAATTTTAAGTGTCATATCCTTCTTATTCTTTGGAAGGATGTCTTCTTGCTCTTCATGAGCTTTGCAAGTCATCTCGTAGGTTATTAATGACCCGACTAGTTCTTCAAGAGGGAAGTTGTTTAGATCTTTCGCCTCTTGAATAGCAATGACTTTAGGATCCCAACTCTTAGGAAGGGATCTTAGAATCTTATTTACGAGCTCAAAATCTGAAAAACTTTTTTCGAGTCCTTTTAGACCGTTGACGACATCCGTGAAACAGGTAAACATGTCACCAATAGTCTCACTTGGTTTCATCCGGAAAAATTTGAAAGAGTGTAACAAAAGGTTGATTTTTGACTCTTTCACTCTACTTGTGCATTCGTGAGTCACTTCGAGTGTGTGCCAAATATCAAATGCGGTTTCACAAACCGAAACACGGTTGAACTCGTTTTTATCAAGTGCACAAAATAAGGCATTTATAGCCTTTGCATTAAGAGCGAAAGCCTTCTTCTCCAATTCATTCCAATCGATCATTGGAAGAGAAGACTTCGAAAATCCATTTTCGACAAGATTCCAAAGTTCAAAATCCATAGAAATAAGAAAGATCCTCATTCGGGTCTTCCAATAGGTGTAGTCCATCCTATTGAACATGGGTGGATGTGTAATAGAGTGGCCCTCTTGGTTTCCGGCGTATGCCATTTCTCTTGGGTTTTAATCTGTTTGAGAGTTAACCCTGCTCTGATAACAATTGTTAGGATCGAGAGCACTAAGAGGGGGGGGGGGGGGGTGAATTAGTGTAGCGGAAATCTTTTCGACGATAAAAAAATATTCAAACGATAAAAATGATTTCGGTGTGAAAGCTGATTCTAAGATTACTTTAACTTAAGATCAAGCGAGATGACATTAAAGTCAATCTATGAAGGCAGTTTGCAGTTATGATGAAAACCAGATTATAAGCGTAAACTGAAATATGACGTTCGTATGAAGAAACTGATTTACGTCTAAATGCTGATTCATAAATCACTTGATTAGGTGAGATGCAGCTTAAGCAAGGATATAAAGGTAGTTTGCAATTAAGATAGAAATCAAAACGTAAATGCAAACTGAAATATGATGATCGTACGAAAAAATAGATTTACGTCTAAACGCTGATTCGGAAAGTGCAAAGCTTGAAACCCGATCGTATATGCGCAGAAAGTAGTAAGCTTTAGAGGAGGTTTGCAGTAAAGATAATATGCTCAAAGTAAATGCAAACCAAGATTTAGAGTGGTTCGGTCAATCTTGACCTACTCCACTTTTGGCTTCCTCCACCGACGAGGTCACCAACGTCAACTAGGGGCCTTCCTTCAATAGGCGAAGGCCAACCAGCCTTTTACAGTTTCACTCCTTTTGACGGGCTCAGGAGACAACCCTTACATAATTTTCTCTCCTCTCTTTACAGCTCAGAACTTGGAAGAAAAGAGGGAGAAGAACTTTTGGCCTTTACAACAATTTTGAGCTCTAAAAATCACAGAACAAGATCAAGATTTCAGAGTGTATTCTATGCCCTTTTAGTGCTGAATAGGTGGGGTATTTATAGGCCCTAACCCAGTTCAATTTTGGAGCTCAAAACTGTCAATTCCCGGAATTCTGGGATCAGGCGGTTACACCTCCTGACTGGAGCGGTTGCACCGCCTGGCAGAGCTCGAAGACTGAGCCTCTGGGTGGTACCACCTCCTGTTAGGGGCGGTTGCACCTCCTGCCAGAGCTCAAAGACCGAGCTCAGGCGGTGCAACCTCTTGATTGAGGCGGTTGCACCACTCAGCCAGTGCTCGGAGACCGAGCCCAGGCGGTGCCACCTCTTGTCAGGGGAGGTTGCACCGCCCAGTCTCGCTCGGAGACTGAGCCCAGGCGGTGCCACCGCCTGGCTGGAGCAGTTGCACCTCCTAGTCTTGCTCGGAGACTGAGCCCAGGCGGTGCAATCTCCTGCCTAGGGCGGTTCAACTGCCTGGCAGAAATCAGGGTCCGAATGGGTTGATCCATTCGGCCCAATTTGGGTTTTTCAGGGGCCCAATTGCCCCAAGATTAAGTTAATGGGATCACCTCCCATTTCCAACTTAATCATTGTGCTAACTACGATATTCCCTAAGACATTTACTGCAACTTGCTCCGGTGCGTCAATCGCTTCTTCCGGCGAGCTTTCGGTGAACTTTCGTCGATCATCCGATGAACCCTCGATGATGCTCCTACGGACTTCCGACAAATTCCTGGACTTGCGACGATCCACTTGGCGAGTTCCGACAAGCTTCTTTGGCAAGCTCATGGACTTCTCGGATTTGTTCCTACAGAAGCTCTGACGACTGTCCGAACTTCCTTCGAACTCTCGAACTCCCAACGTGATCATTGTCTTGACTCCGGCGTAACTCCTGCTGCATGTCTTATTTTATCGTAGTTAATCCTACACACTTATCTCAACATATGGATTAGATAACAAATGACAATTAACTTCATCATCAAAATCCGAGATTCAACATTGTCATCTGTCACTGAGCTGTACTACCGCTCAGTTTGGGTGGTACTACCGCCTGACAGCGCTCGAAGACCGAGCTCAGGTGGTACTGTCGCTTGATAGGGGTGGTACCACCGTTGGTAGTAATAACTGCCAGCAGTATCACCGCCTGATAGGAGCGACACTACCGCCCAGAACTCTTGGGAGACCGAGTCTCCTAGGCGGTGCCACCGTCGGCCAGGAATTCTGGGTCTGAATGGGCTGTTCCATTTGGCCCAATTTGGGTTTGTTAAGGGCCTAGTTGGCCCTTGATTAAGTTAATGGTATCATCTCTCAATCCTAACTTAATATACATACTAACTATGACAATTAAGACATCAATATTGCAAATCGTGTTCCAATGCGTCAATCGCTTCTTCCGATGAGCTTCCGACGAACTTCCGGTGAACATCCAACGAACCCTCGACAATGCTCCGGCGGACTCCCGGTAAACTCTTGGATTTTGTGATGACCTTCTTGTGAGTTCCGACGTGCTTCTTTGGCAAGCTCTTAGACTTCTTGGATTATTCCTGTAGAACCTCTAACGAACGTCTGGACTTTCGACGAACTCTCGAACCCCCAACATGATCTTGATCTTGACTCCGGCTCAACACCTGCTGCATGTCTTACTGCCATTGTAGTTAATCCTACACACTTATCTCGACATATAGATTAGATAAACAAATGATAATTGACTTCATCATTAAAATCCGAGATTCAACACCACCCACATCTAGGTGAAGTCAAAGGGGGTTAGTAGAGCATCACAGGCTCTATGCATAACTCCCTTTACCATTTTTGGCAAAGGTTCATAGTATCCCACAAATACCAGAGTACAAAAGGATAGTGTAAATAATAAAATTAGCACATATCAGAAACACATGCGGAACAACGAAACGTACATGTGACTTTTTGAGTCAATACAATGCAAACATAATCTTTCACAAATGCATTCAAATTTGAAAGGAACTAAAGATAAGAGTATACTAGGATTTTGGTATATATCGGAAGCACATGCGGAACAACGAAATATACATATGTCCATATGAAATAATGTAATACAATATAAACTTTACATAAAAGGTTTTAAGAATACAAATAATATAAAGACAATATCATACAAGGATTCAAAGCAGTAATATAATGCTCAATTGAAGAAAGAATGATAAATGAAATTAATTTCCAAAGGGAATGGAACAAGAATCCGCGAAATTGACCAAAGCTCGATTTCTAGTAGAATTCGAGAGGCACATTAGACAAATAATTCAAACTATCAATTGTGCTCCAATTTACTCAAGAAATATATCATTGGAAAGATATTTTAATCTAGTTTCAGATAAAATAAGTTTCATGTAATTTGAAGTTCTCAACAAAAAGTAACAAAAAATTTGGTAAACAAAGGTCAGAGAACAAAATCTCTGTTTGGTATAATTCATAAGGTCAGATTCAATAGATAACTAGGCAGGTGTTTGGACTTCAAATCTTTCAATCTATATATCAAAAGAAATATCTACGAGTCTAGTTTCAATGAAATAAGCTTTGGACAAATCAGAGTTTTCAACAAAGACTTATAGGTAGTTCGGTATCGAAAGGTCAGAAGTTATGATCCTTGTTTCGCAAAATTCATAGGGTCAAATAAAACAAAAGTTTGGGTAGGAAAACTTACTCCGAATTCTTCAAATAAGGTATCAAAAGAAAGGTTACGAGTCTATATTCTAATCAAATAAGTTTTGTCTAAATTGAAAATCTATGCATGGATTTATAGCTAAAACAAGATGGAAGGGTTAGAATCTTGGAAGTTTTCCATATTCAAATTGTTACGTCTAAACAAGAGATGTATCAAATATAATGCTAGAACAATTCAAAGTTTCTCATATTCAAAGCAAATAGCAAAGATGGAATTATAATAGGAAAGATCAAAACAATTGCAATAGGAAGGATCGTAACACTTGCAATAGGAAAGATAACACTTGCAGGAGAAAAGATCGGGACACTTGCCTTTTGAAGGTTTTGATCCGAAGATCCGAAGAAGGTGTATACCTAAATCCTTCTTCTATTTTTTAACTATCTCCTTTCCCTGTTTCATTTTCTATATCTATCTTCTTTTTTCCAACCGCAGCCGTAGCCACGGTCATAGCCGCAGCCACTGCCATTGCACTACTTCCTTTCTCCTTTCTCTCATTCCTTCCTTTTTCCTTTTCCAAACACAGCTTCCACAGCCACCGCCGCTGCCACAGCCATGCCACTGCTGTAGCCACGCCACTGATGCTACTGCAACAATACCACTATTGCTGCCGCTGCCGCTGCCGCAGATACCCTTCCCCTCTTCCTCTTTTTTGCTCTTTTCTCCCTCTTCTTCTTTCTTTCCTTCTCTTCTTTCCCAAGCTGCAACTGCTACAGTCGCAGCCGCAGCCACCTCCTCCCTCTTCTTCTTCTTCTTCTTCTTCTTCTTCTTCTTCTTCTCCTCTTCTTCCCTTCTCCTCCCTAATGCCCCACACATCCTCTCCTCCTCTGTTTCCCTCTATGGGAAATAGAGGTGCTGCAGCCCTAGCTGCTGCAGCTACCTCTCTCTCCTCTCCCTCTTCCCTCTCTTCTCCTTCCTCTTTTCTTTTTCTTTCCTTTCTTCTCCCTCCTCTTCTTCTCCTCTTCTTCTTCTTCTTCTCTTCTCTTCTCCTCTTCTTCACTTCTTCTCTTCCTCTCCTCTTCTTATCTTCTCCACTCTGATGCACAGCCTCACCTCTGTTTTGTTAGGATCGGAGCGGCACTAAGAGGGGGGGGGGGTGAATTAGTGTAGCGGATTAAAACTTGTAAGTTCGAAAATGATTCTGTAAAATGTAAGGAGATTTCGCTTTGATTGTAACTTGAGTAAAGTAAAAACTAGAAACTTGCTGTTGTGTAGATAACGATTGCAGAAAAGTAAGTACTCACACATTCAATGAACTCGCCAATTTAAAGTGGTTCGGTCAAATGACCTGCATCCACTTGCGAAGCCTTCTTCAATGAGGCTCCCAACTTCCACTAGCAAATCTCTTTGAAGGGGAAGGACAAATACCCCCTCTTACAACCTTTTACAAGTGGTTCACACTCTTACAATATTTGAAGAGAAAGAAGGAGTTGAACACTCAAGAAATTGAAAACAAGACTTGCTAAAAACTTCTCTAAGACTTTTATCTCAATCTATTGCTTTCTCAAAGGTTGTATTCTCTGTTGAGAATTGAGGGGTATTTATAGGCCCCAAGAGGATTCAAATTTGGGCTCCAAATTTTGAATTCTCTTAGGTTTCTGAGGCTGGCGGTGCCACCGCCGGACCTCTTGGGTGTTGGGCGGTGCCACCGCCTACACTATTTCAGCTCACTGGTTAGGCTCCAAACTTGGCCCAAACCAATCCAAACTCGGGCCCAATTGGCCCTTGTTGAATCTCGTATTTTGATGATGAAACTACTTGATATATGTTTATAATTTAATCTGCGTTTTGAGTGACACAGGATGCCTCGATCAGGATGAGACAATTAAAGCAAGAAAATCATGTTGTGCCGGAGGAACATGTCAAAAGATTGGACGTCAGGCCGGTGGATCGGTCGATGTATCGACAGAAGGCTTCGGGTCGTGGACTCGGGCATCGGGCCAAGAAGAGCGGGTATTGTGCCAAGGATATCGGAGTTGCGGAGCCAACTGGCCGATTGGGCAATAGGCCATAGGAAAGGACGATGCGCCGAAGAATCGGACGAAGCGTCGAGGGACCAATGACATGCCGGACAACTTGGTTAATTGCTTAGGATTAATTGTCTCGATCGAATTTTTGTTTACATGTGCAGGATTAACTACGATGAAAGTAAGACATGCAGTAGGAGTTGCGCCGGAGTCAAGACAATGATCACGTTGGGAGTTCAAGAGTTCGACGGAAGTTCGGACAATCGTTGGAGGTTCTGCGGGAACAAATCCGAGAAGTCCATAAGCTTGCCAAAGAAGCTCGTCGGAACTTGCCAAGTGGATCGTCGCAAGTCCAGGAGTTTGCCGGAAGTCCGCAGGAGCATCACCGAGGGTTTATCGGATGATCGACGGAAGTTCGCCGGAAGCTCGCCGGAAGAAGCGATTGACGCACCGGAGCAAGTTGCAGTAAACGTCTTAGAAAATATCGTAGTTAGCACAATGATTAAGTTGGAAATGGGAGGTTATCCCATTAACTTAATCTTGGGGCAATTGGGCCCCTAAAAAACCCAAATTGGGCCGAATGGATCAACCCATTCGGACCCTGATTGATGTGGGAGGTGCAACCGCCCAAGCCAGGAGGTAGCACCGCCTAGGCTAAGTCTCCCAGGGAGACTAGGCGGTGCAACCGCCTCAGCCAGGAGGTAGCACCGCCTGGGCTCAGTCTCCGAGTGAGACTGGGCGGTGCAACCTCCCCTGACAGGAGGTAGCACCGATTGAGCTCAGTCTTCGAGCTTTGGCAGGCGGTGCAACCACCCCAGTCATGAGGTGCAACCACCTGAGCTCGGTCTTCGAGCTCAGGCAGAGAGGTGCAACTGCCCCTGACAGAGGTGGCACCGCCCAGAGGCTCAGTCTTTGAGCTCTGCCAGGCGGTGCAACTGCTCTAGTCAGGAGTTGCAATCGCCTGATCCCGGAATTCCGGGAATTGACAGTTTTGAGCTCCAAATTTGAACTGGGTTGGGGCCTATAAATGCCCCACCCATTCAGCACTGAAAGGTAGCAACTTAACACCGAAATCTTGATTCTTTTCTGTGATTCTTAGAGATCAAAATTATTGTAAAGGCCAAAAGTTCTCCTCCCTCTGTTCTTCCAAGTTCTAAGTTGTAAAGAGAGGAGAGAAAATTTCTATAAGGGTTGTCTCCTAAGCCCGTCAAAAGGTGTGAAACTGTAAAAGGGTGGTTGGCCTTCGCCTATTGAAGGAAGGCCTCTAGTTGATGTCGGTGACCTCGTCGGTGGAGGAAGCCAAAAGTGGAGTAGGTCAAGATTGACCGAACCACTCTAAATCTCGGTTTGCATTTACTTTGAGCATTTTATCTTTATTGCAAACCTCCTAAATAGCTACTGCCTTCCGCGCTTTTACGAACGAGTTTCTAAGTTCAGAGCTTTCCGAATCTGCGTTTAGACATAAATCGGCTTTTTCGTACGATCATTACATTTTAGTTTACGTTTACGTTTTGATTTCAATCATAACTGCAAACTGCCTTCTGCGCATTTATAAAATGTATCTCAAAGTTCAGTATCCTCAAAATTGGCATTTAGACGTAAACCGGTTTTATCGTACGAACGTCGCATTTCAGTTTACGCTTGCATTCTGATTTTCATCATAAACTGCAAACTGCCTTCGTAGATTTACTTTAATGTCATCTCGCTTAATCTTAAGTTAAAGTAATCTTAGAATCGGCTTTTACATCGAAATCGTTTTTATCAAACGAACGCAGCTTTCGATTTTAATAGTGAAAGATTTCCGCTGCACTAATTCACCCCCCCCCCCCCTCTTTGTGCTCTTGATTCTAACAATTGGTATCAGAGCCCGGTATTTCTCATTTTGGATTTACACTCGAGAGAAATGGCTCTTCAAGAGGGCTTATCGGTTGTTCGTCCACCGTTGTTTAAAGGATTGGACTACACTTATTGGAAAACTCGAATGAGAGTTTTCTTGATTTCTATGAATCTGGATTTATGGAATATCATTGAAAATGGTTTTCAACTTCCCTCTAAACCGATGAACAAATGGTCGGATTTGGAGAAGAAGTATTTTTCTTTAAACGCAAAGGCTATGAATGCCTTATTTTGCGCTTTGGACAAAAATGATTTCAATCGGATTTCTACGTGCGAAACGGCTTTTGACATTTGGCGAACACTTGAAATCACTCACGAGGGAACTAGTAGAGTCAAAGACTCGAAAGTTAACTTTTTATTGCATGATTTTGAGCTTTTTCGAATGCAACCAAGCGAGACTATAGGCGACATGTACACCCGTTTCACGGATGTCGTCAATAGTTTAAGAGCTCTTGGAAAATGTTTTTCGGATTTTGAACTCGTAAACAAGATTTTGCGTTCTCTTTCTAAGAAGTGGGATTCAAAAGTAACTGCAATACAAGAAGCTAAAAACCTAAACAACTTATCACTTGAAGAACTAATTGGTTCGTTGATGACATATGAAATGGTGCACAATGCATATGATGAACAAGTTGAACACAATCACCTTCCAAAGAACAGGAAGGATTTGGAACTCCGGACAAATGAATGCCACTTGAGCGATGACTCAAGTGATGAGGACAATGATGAACTTGAACTTCGAACACTAAATCTTAATAAGTTTATTCAACAAAAATCTAAATTAGACAATGAACTTGAACGAAGGAAGAGGCCAAAGAAGAGGAAGGCAACCAAGGATGAATTAAGAACTTCTAAAGGTGAAACGGCGAATTGGGCTTTGACGGGCTTCGACTACAAGGTAAGTAACTCAACTCTCTTGAATTATTTTGAAATTACTTGATGCTCTCATGATGTATTTTCTTTTTTAGTTTAGAATTAATGTTTAAAAAAAAAATTATTATGATCATGCTAGTAATTTTGAAAATGATAATATTGCATATTTTATGATAAACAAACAAAATAATTTTGATTGAAAATATGAAATCATGCTTGATGATATAATGATGTTTTACCATGATTTTATTCTATGCATGAGATTTTAAAAATCATGTTTATTGGTTTTATAATTATGGATGATGAATCTTGCGATTTTCGATTTTCACGGTAATGAAAGTGCCTTATTGATCTTTGTCGTAATAAAACTTGCACTTTCGATTTTAAAACATGCTACATGTTTGGCATAGATGAAATAAAATCATATGAACTAAAACAACTAAAAAGAGAAAAGTATTTTTCTTGAAAATTTATTTTTCTCTATCGTATTGACTTTTTCACTAAGAGATCAATAAAATTATCTATGCCATTTTGAATCTCTTGAAAGTAATGTTGAGATTTTGATGATGTGTTCTTATTAAAATTTATTGAAATGAATCGTGATTTCTTGGAATTATAACTTGAGAATTCTTTTTATAAATCAAAATAACTTACTGTGATTCTTTCTTTTTGCTATTTGAGTTATCTAAAAAGAATCATAATATGTCTCTTAATATTCATAATTTGTCTACATGATTCGTAAATCTCATTACCAACTCTTCTTGATATTCCTTATGTGATGATATGAATACATGAAATATTCATTAATTTATTTTGATGTATACAAATGAAAAGTTATGATCATGCATGGTAAGATATAATTTGACAAAATTTATACCATCATGATATGAAGCATTTATGATTTGCAATGATGCATGCAATACTTAAGCTTTTTAATTATGATGTGATGTATTGCATATGATGTAAATCATGATTTAAAATGCTATGAGTTGTTACTAAAATGATGTATGTTGATTTAATGTCATGAATACTCTAAATGATGAATGTTTGGTATCATGATCAAAATGCTGATAAATAGTTAAAAATTTAAGTATCATGTATGATATGCTCATAATATTGATTGATTTATTCAGTATCATGCATGAATGAAATATAAGGTTTTTGAAATTGTGCATGTTCGAATTTGAAAATATAATGATGCACAAATAAGATTGAAACCTTCCCTTGTCATGATTTAGAAATTAATGTAAAGGGTCTTCCCTTCTCTTTCCCAATGACATAGGGGGAGAAAGAGTTGCTAATGTGCATATCTCAAAGAGAAAATTGCTAGCTTTCGTGTCTTAAAATGTTGAAAAGTTTTTTGCTAGCTTGTATATTGTAAACTTGCTATCATACTATCATGATGATGAGCATGTCTTATCTTCATAATTGTATTTGAAAAACTATGGCAAAAATATGTCCGAATGATTGAACTTGTTAAAATTAATTTTCGGACTTTCTTGATTGAATGATCAAATCACTCGACTGCCATGATGATTTTACACAATTACATGCCCTAATAACAGGTTGGAAATTATGTGCTTTGGATACAAAAATTTTCATGATAATAAGCATGTTTTGTCCTCATGATTGTATTTGAAAATCAATAGCACAACCTTGTCCAAATGCATGAAAGTGTTAATTTCATTTTCGGATTCTCTTAACTATTGGCATCCTAACAATTGGATTTTCGAATTATCCTCTTCCAGACTTAATAAGCATATGTCATATCAAGTTTAATTCATATCATTAATTTTTGACATATGGAATCAATCAGCAAATACATCTCTTATACACTTATCATGTGAACAATA
Organism: Musa acuminata AAA Group; assembly: GCF_036884655.1. Taxonomy (NCBI): domain Eukaryota; kingdom Viridiplantae; phylum Streptophyta; class Magnoliopsida; order Zingiberales; family Musaceae; genus Musa; species Musa acuminata. Next base: position 24,706,418 of record NC_088349.1, on the reverse strand, counting down.
TTTTGTTTTGAGAAATGGATTTGATGAAATGATTCCTGCTTATAAATTCCTTCTTGAAAAAGGAAGTCATTTTTACATACAAGGATTTGATACATATCTTGATACTTATAAAAATGAAGCGTGCTTTAATATCTTATCGATTTTTGTTAGGATCGAGAGCACTAAGAGGGGTGGGTGAATTAGTGCAGCGGAAAACTTTCTGCGATTAAAACGAAACTGCATTCGAACGATAAAAACAATTTATGTGTGAAAGTCGATTCTAAGCAAGATTAAAGTCAATCTATGCAGGCAGTTTGCAGCTATGATGAAAACCATAATATAAGCGCAAACTAAAATCCGACGTTCGTACGAAGAAACTGATTTACGTCTAAATGCTGATTCGTAAATCACTTGATTAGGCAAGATACAGTTTAAGCAAGAGTATAAAGGCAGTTTGTAGTTATGGTAAAGATCAAAACGTAAACGCAAACTGAAATATGATGATCGTACGAAAAAGCAGATTTATGTCTAAACGCTGATTCGGAAAGTGAAAGGATTGAAACCCGATCGTAAAAGCGCAGAAGGCAGTAAGCTTCAGAGGAGGTTTGCAGTAAAGATAATATGCTCAAAGTAAATGCAAACCGAGATTTAGAGTGGTTCGGTCAATCTTGACCTACTCCACTTTTGGCTTCCTCCACCGACGAGGTCACCGACGTCAACTAGAGGTCTTCCTTCAATAGGCGAAGGCCAACCACCCTTTTACAGTTTCACTCCTTTTGACGGGCTTAGGAGACAACCCTTATAGAATTTTCTCTCCTCTCTTTACAACTAAGAACTTGGAAGAACAGAGGGAGAAGAACTTTTGGCCTCTACAACAATTTTGAGCTCTAAGAATCACAGAAAAAGATCAAGATTTCGGTGTATGTATGTGTTCTTTCAGTGCTGAATGGGTGGGGTATTTATAGGCCCTAATCCAGTTCAAATTTGGAGCTCAAAACTGTCAAATCCCGGAATTCCGGGATCAGGCGGTTGCACCTCCTGACTGGAGCGGTTGCACCGCCTGGCAGAGCTCGAAGACTGAGCCTCTGGGCGGTGCCACCTCCTGTCAGGGGCGGTTGCACCTCCTACAAGAGCTCGAAAACTGAGCTCAAGCGGTTACACCTCCTGACTGAGGCGGTTGCACCGCCTGCCAGAGCTCGAAGACTGAGCTCAAGCGGTGCCACCTCTTGTTAGGGGCGGTTGCACCACCCAGTCTCGCTCGGAGACTGAGCCCAAGCAGTGCTACCTCCTGGCTAGGGCGGTTGCACTGCCCAGTCTCACTCGGAGACTGCCTCCTGGGCGGTGCTACCTCCTACCCTGGCGGTGCTACCTCCTAGCACTATTTCAGGTCCGAATGGGTTGATTCATTCGGCCCAATTTGGGTCTTTCAGGGGCCCGATTGCCCCAAGATTAAGTTAATGGGATCACCTCCCATTTCTAACTTAATCATTGTGCTAACTACGATTATTTCCTAAGACATTTACTGCAACTTGCTCCGGTACGTCAATCGCTTCTTCCGGCGAGCTTCCGGCGAACTTCCGTCGATCATCCGATGAACCCTCGGTGATGCTCCTGCGGACTTCCGGCAAACTCCTGGACTTGCGATGATCCACTTGGCGAGTTCCGATGAGCTTCTTTGGCAAGCTCCTGGACTTCTCGGATTTGTTCCCGCATAACCTCCGACGACCGTCCGAACTTCCGTAGAACTCTCAAACTCCCAACGTGATCATTGTCTTGACTCCGGCGTAACTCCTGCTGCATGTCTTACTTTCATCGTAGTTAATCCTGCATATGTAAACAAAACTTTGATCAAGATAATTAATCCTAAGCAATTAACCAAGTTGTCCGGCATGTCATTGGTCCCTCAACGCTTCGTCCGATTCTTCGGCGCATCGTTCTTTCCTGCGGCCTATTGCCCAATCGGCCAGTTGGCTCCGCAACTCCGATATCCTTGGCACAATACCCGCTCTTCTTGGCCCGATGCCCGAGTCCACGACCCGATGCCTTCTGTCGATACGTCGACCGATCCACCGGCCCGACGTCCAATCTTCTAACATGTTCCTCCGGCACAACATGATTTTCCTAATTTAATTGTCTCATCCTGATCGAGGCATCCTGCGTCACTCAAAATACAGATTAAGTCATAAACATATATCAAGTAGTTTCATCATCAAAATACGAGATTCAACAATCTCCCCCTTTTTTATGATAACAACAACTTGATGACGGAGTTAAACTTAACTCCCGGAGTTTAAACAAACTCCCCCTATCAATATGCCATATTGATAAAATCTTGAATTCAAACTGAATTCAAGTCATTGCAATATTCATCATGAATACTTGCTGTAACATCCCCCATTTAAAAAAAAAAAATTAGTAAATGCTTGTTTGTAAATATGAGGATTATTTAATAATTTTTTTATTAAATAATATTATATTAAAGTTTATGACTAAGGACCTAAGAGTAAATATTAAAAGTTTGAGATGATTTATAGAATATTCAGAATTGAGTAAATAAAAATAAAATAAAATAAAATGGAGGACATGTGTCATTAACAAGGATGAGCCACTTAGCATTTATTCTAAAGTTGACACCTAAACCCCCATGCATGCTTGCCACCTCACTATTTTAGCATGAGCCAAACCTAAGTAATTTAAGGCACCATTAAAAAGAAACTTTTCAGCCAACGTTAGTTTGAGGAGAAGAAGAAGAAGAAGAAGAAGAAGAAGAGGAAACTTTGTTTGAGGTTTTGCATCAACTCCCTATATTTGGGAATCAAACTCATCTAAGGCAAGTGTTCTAACCTCTTCCTATATAATTCCTAATCTCTGTTTTCCTTTTAATTCTTCATAATTCAAAAGATTTCAACTTAGTACCAAATCATTCTTTCCTTTTGATACAAAGCCATGAATCTGAAATTTTTTTAGTAATCTGACTTCTATACATACTTTTGGATCTAACTTTTAGCACTAAACTCTGATTTAGGCAAAACCTAATTCATTTAAAAGTAGACTCAAATATCTTTATTTTGACACTAAGATTGAATGATTTGGAGTTTAAATGCCTACTAAGACTTCTGTTTTAATTAACCCTACAAATTCTACAAAATAGGGACTGAAATTTCTGACCTTCTGTTACTAAATTGCTCATAACTCTCTAGAGAAAATTCTGAATTATACAAAGCTTAGTTCTTTGGAAACTAAATTTGCATATCTTTCTTTTGACACCTAGTTGGAAATTTTGAAGTATGTTTGCCTTCTGAAACATCTGTTTAAATTGATTCTATCAAGTTTGCAAAATAGGGATGATCAATTCTGACCTTCCTTTACTCTATTTATTGTAATTCCTGTCCAGAACTCAAAAAAATTATAAATCTGAGTTCATCAGAAAATAGATTGATATAGCTTTCCAATGACACCTATTTTTAGTGATTTAGAGCATATTTGGTCATTCAAACAATTCAGAAAATATACCATTCAAATTCTGTCATAATTGAAAACTTTGTTGGGTTTTGCCTATTCAATTTTCATCCTATTGGAAATATGATTTCTGCTAAATTCTTCTTCAATTGAGCTTTATATTAGTCCTTTGAAGTTCTTGTATTGTCCATCCTGAAATTATTATATAACTGAAATTTATTATGTAATGCTTTGTTTGCATTACCTTGTTTGATAAAGGCACATGCATATCTTCGTTGTTCCGCATGTGCTTCTGATATGTGTCAATGTTATTGTTCATACTACCCTTTTGTACTCTGGTGTCTTGTGGGATATTGTGAACCTTTGCCAGAAATGGTAAAGGGAGTTATGCTTAGAGCCCGCGATTGCTCTGCCAACCCCATTGACTTCACTCAGACGTGGGTGGATGGAGCTCCCAAACGTGGGAGACTTATGCTTGGTGGTCATCCAGAAATGGATGAATCACATTATGTATGTGGTCCCACAGCGCCTTCTATGTTTATTGATATGATATCCAAAGCTTTGTTTATGAGTTCATATTATGCTTTGGATAAAAATGGAATGCATGCTACATCAAAAATGACATACAGCTTGTGTTTATTATTCGATTCACTTGTTATACTTTGAAGTGTTTCGTTTGTTATTATTATGCCCCCAAACACTCTTATGCCTTTGATATGCGCCTAAATGCTTCATGTGCCATTTGATACATGCTTAAATGCTTCTTTTGCCAATGAAATGCTCCAATTTCCTTTCTCCTATTGTTATGTCTAATGCTTGTTTTTGAACGAGGTAAACCTTTGTGATTTTATATCAAATGAGATGACTTCAAATGAACACTTGTATTTCTACTTTTGTAACTTGATACTAAGCCTGCTTGAACTTCTCCTATCGCCATGGATATGTTAGACGCTTGCTGAGCTCTTTATGCTCACCCCGTTGCTATATAAATTTTTCAGGGTAGCTTGTCACGCACTGAAAAGCTAGAATTGGGTTAAAGCAGAGAAAGGCTAGAAGATTTTTGAGCTAATTTTGTTGGATGATGGTTTTTGTTGTATAGTAAACTTTACTTCTGATGTAATGTTAAGGATCTGTTGATACTTATGTGTTGTAAAAGTTTAAAGGACCGTTCATGTGTATGGAATGATAAGTTTAAGTTGTATAAGGATAAGAACTCATGGTAAATAATTATCTTTTTGTGATTGTATATACTTCTATGATTATGGATTTGTGTTGTGGTTGATGTTTAGTTGAGTTACCTTTGGATTTTGTGAATCTCTGAGTGAAGTGGATTATGATTTATGTAACGTACATGTTTATGAATTGTGAATATTGATTTTTGAATGATTCTTAGTATCCTCAAATTGTTAGATTGGATCCTGGATTGAATTGATGATGAATTATAATATTATTGATTTTAGATAGGGTCACACTTCCTGCATGTGATAATTCGGGGGGGCGTGACACTTGCAATACGTCATTATGAACTTATGCATAAACTTATGCATAACATGTCATGTCATCAACATACTTCTCCCCTTTTGTCATCAACAAAAAGGAGAAGTACCACAATCAAGTGTTTATGATATTGGTTCAACTCATTGCATGAAAAACATAATATCAAGTTTTATCATCATGTAGTTTTGAAACCAGAAAATTTAACAAATGTTACATCATGCTTAGAACATTCAAGCTATCAAGTTTTAGATATGCAAGTTTTACAGCATACAAGATAGCACTTTTATAACATGCAAGCTAGCAATGTTGCAGCATTTTAGAACTTGCAAGCTAGCAATTTAGAGATGTTCAAGAAGGCAACTCTTGCTTCTTGAAATGTGCAAGTTGCAAGCTAGCAAATTTTTACGATATGCAAGTTTTGCTTCTTGAGATAGGCAAGATAGCACTTTTGCAATTTTTGTTTGGCAAGCTTGTGATGTTCAAGATAACAAGCTCTTTCTTCTCTTTTGAGAAGTGTCATTTTTGCTTTCTTTGCAAAGTGCAAGCTAGCAAAATGCCAAACTAGCAAGAGATAATGTTTTACATGAGGCAAGCAAACAATTTGGCAAGTGTTACATTTGCATCTTCTCTTTAGATGTGCAAGAAAATAAACAAGTTTTTGCATTTTCTTGACATTTCAAGCTAGCAATTATCGGTGATGTTCAAGATAGCAATTTCTTCTCTTTTGTAATTTTTGCCTTTTTCTTGAATTGTGCTAGCAATCTATCTCCCCCTTTGTCATTGTCAAAAAGAAGGGAAAAATCCTTTACATCAATTTCTAAATCATGACAAAGGTAAGTAATCATTCTTATTTGTGCATCATTATAGTTTCAATGCACAAATTCATTAACATTACATTTCATTTTTTTTTATGCACGATACCGAAAAATCAATCATCATCATGAGCATATCAAATATGATATTCAAGCATTCATGATATATCATTTTGGCAACATGATCATAGATATTCAAACGATGGTATCTAAATGTCTGAATTCATTACATTCTATTATGCATGATCATTAACTCCTCATTTGTATTTCATGCATTATTTCATTTCATCTCATAAGGAATATCAAGAAGAGTTATTGGATGATGAGATAAATATTTTATGAATACACGGAATTGTATAAAAATCATATCATAAGTGTTTCATGTATTCATATTATCACATGAAGCATATTATCATTTTTAAGATTCATAACATGAATAACGTTATTACTATTTCATCAAAATCAATTTTGAGATTCACACAATATCATGAAATCATTAATCTCGATAAGATGGGAAAATCATTTTCTTTTTAAATGATTCTTTTAACACATCATAAAAAAAACTCATTCATAATTCAAGTGATTTACAAGATATCATAAATGAATTTATCACTTGTATTTCATCAAAATCGAGAACTCTAGAGATAGAAAATGATTGAAGCATTTAACATGATTGAAGCATGATTCATATTTAAAGTGTATCTTATGTCGTAAATACGAATCAAGCATTTGTCAAATCTGAAATCATCCTCAAAATTACATTCAATAAATTCATATATGACAAGCATAGATTTATTAAAAAATCAATAAGATAGAGGATTACATTTCAAGTGTTCATCAATTGTAGCATTTCATCACATGGTAAGATATCAATGCGTAAAATTACGATACAAGTTCTTGATATCTTAACGCATGATGCAAACATGACATAATGCAAATTTGGCAATCATAGCATCAATTCATATAAGCATTGCAAATATGGCAATCATATCAATTCATATATCTCTTGATAATGCAAGCATGGGATAATCATAGCATAGTGTTTATAGCATCAATTCATATATTTCTCCCCTTTTTTAAGTGTTTCATCTTAAGTGATTGATTTCATGTTAGCATGCCTTTTCATTTATGTCAAATGAAAACATGCATCAATTTTTAAAGCCACAGTTATTATCATGAAAATCGATAATCCATAATTATCATCATACATAATTTCAAAAATATATACTCATAACTTCAAATTAAACATGATTTAATATACTCAAAATCAAGAAATAACAATGGACATCAACATGACACACATTATTACTTCTTAACCATGATTTCATATTTTCAATCAAAATCATTTTGTTTGTTTATCATAAAATATGCAATATTATCATTTTCAAAATTACTAGCATGATCATAATATAATTTTCTTTTAGAACATTAATTCTAAACTAAAAAAGAAAATACATCATGAAAGCATCAAGTAATTTCAAAATAAATTAGGGGGATTTCGATTACCTCATCATTGAAAGTGGTTAAGGGGTAGTTTGCCACCTCGCCTTTCTTGATTTTCTCCTCGGTTGCCTTCCTCTTCTTTGGCCTCTTCCTTCGATCAAGTTCATTGTCTATTTTAGATTTTTGTTTAATAAACTTATTAAGATTTAGTGTTCGAAGTTCAAGTTCATCATTGTCCTCATCACTTGAGTCATCGCTCAAGTGGTATTCATTTGTCCGGAGTTCCAAATCCTTCCTGTTTTTTGGAAGGTGGTTCTCAAGTTCTTCACGTGCATTGCATGTCATTTCATATGTGATCAAGGAACCAATTAGTTCTTCAAGTGGAAATTGGTTCACGTTTTTCGATTCTTGAATAGTAGTTACTTTTGAATCCCAAGGTTTAGAAAGTGAGCGCAAAATCTTGTTTACGAGTTCAAAATCTGAAAAACATTTTCCAAGAGCTCTTAAACTATTGACGACATCCGTGAAACGGGTGTACATGTCGCCTATAGTCTCGCTTGGTTGCATTCGAAAAAGCTCAAAATCATGCAATAAAATGTTAACTTTCGAGTCTTTGACTCTACTAGTTCCCTCATGCGTGATTTCAAGTGTTCTCCAACTGTCAAAAGTCGTTTCGCACGTAGAAATCCGATTGAACTCATTTTTGTCTAAAGCGCAAAATAAGGCATTCATAGCCTTCGCGTTTAAAGAAAAATACTTCTTCTCTAAATTCGACCATTCGTTCATCGGTTTAGAGGGAAGTTGAAAATCGTTTTCAACGATATTCCATAAATCCAAATTCATAGAAGTCAAGAATGTTAGGATCGAGAGCACTAAGAGGGGGGGGGGGTGAATTAGTGCAGCGGAAAACTTTCTACGATTAAAATCGAAAGCTGCGTTCGAACGATAAAAACAACTTCTGTATGAAAGTTGATACTAATCAAGGTTAAAGTCAAACTAAGCAGGCAGTTTGTAGTTATGATGAAAACCAGAATATCGGCGCAAACTGAAATCTGACGTTCGTACGAAGAAACTGATTTACGTCTAAATTCTGATTCGTAAATCACTTGATTAGATAAGACGCAGTTTAAGCAGGAGTATAAAGGCAGTATGCAGTATTGGTAAAGCTCAAAACATAAATGCAATCTGCAATATGATGATCATATGAAAAAGCAAATTTACGTCTAAACGCAGATTTACGTCTAAACGCAGATTTACGTCTAAACATTGAAACTTGTTCATAAAATCGCAGAGGGCAGTAGCTATTGAGAAGTTTGCAGTAAAGGTAAAATGCTCAAAGGAAATGCAAACCGAGATTTAGAGTGGTTCGGTCAATCTTGACCTACTCCACTTTTGGCTTCCTCCACCGACGAGGTCACCGACGTCAACTAGAGGCCTTCCTTCAATAGGCGAAGGCCAACCACCTTCTTATAGATTCACTCCTTTTGACGGGCTTAGGAGACAACCCTTACAGAAGTTTTCTCTCCTCTCTTTACAACTCAAACTTTGAAGAACAGAAAGAGGAGAACTAGCAGTTTTGAGCTCTAAGAACCACAGAAAGACAGCAAGATTTCGAGTGTGTGTTCTGTGCTTTTAGTGCTGAATGGGTGGGGTATTTATAGGCCCCAACCCAGTTCAAATTTGGAGCTCAAATCTGTCAATTCCCGGAATTCCGGGATCAGGCGGTTGCACCTCCTGACTGGGGCGGTTGCACCGCCTGGCAGAGCTCGAAGATTGAGCCTCTGGGCGGTGCCACCTCTGTCAGGGGCAGTTGCACCTCTCTGCCAAAGCTCGAAGACCGAGCTCAGGTGGTTGCACCTCCTGACTGAGGCGGTTGCACCACCTGGCAGAGCTCGAAGATTGAGCTCAGGCGGTGCCACCGACTGTTAGGGGAGGTTGCACCGCCCAGTCTCGCTCGGAGACTGAGCCCCAAGTGGTGCCACCGCCTGGTTGGAAAGGTTGCACCTCCCAGTCTCGCTCGGAGACTGAGCCCAGGCGGTGCAACCTCCTGCCTTGGGCGGTTCAACCGCCTGGTAGAAATCAGGGTCCGAATGGGTTGATCCATTCGGCCCAATTTGGGTTTTTCAGGGGCCCAATTGTCCCAAGATTAAGTTAATGGGATCACCTCCCATTTCCAACTTAATCAATGTGCTAACTATGATTTTTCCTAAGACATTTACTGTAACTTGCTCCGGTGCGTCAATCGCTTCTTCCGGCGAACTTCCGTCGATCATCCGATGAACCCTCGGTGATGCTCCTACGGACTTCCGGCAAACTCCTGGACTTACGACGATCCACTTGGCGAGTTCCAACGAGCTTCTTTGGGAAGCTCATGGACTTCTCGAATTTGTTCCCGTAGAACCTCCGACGACTGTCCGAACTTACGTCGAACTCTCGAACTCCCAACGTGATCATTGTCTTGACTCCGGCGCAACTCCTGTTGCATATCTTATTTTCATCGTAGTTAATCCTGCATATGTAAAACAAAACTTTGATCAAGACAATTAATCCTAAGCAATTAACCAAGTTGTCCGGCATGTCATTGGTCCCTCGACGCTTCGTCTGATTCTTCCGCGCATCGTCCTCTCCTGCAGCCTATTGCCCAATCGGCCAGTTGACTCCGCAACTCCGATATCCTTGGCACAATACCTGCTCTTCTTGGCCCGATGCCTGAGTCAACAGCCCGAAGCCTTCTGTCGATACGTCGACCGATCCACCGGCCCGACGTCCAATCTTTTGACATGTTCCTCCGGCACAACAAGATTTTCCTGCTTTAATTGTGTCATCCTGATCGAAGCATCCTACGTCACTCAAAACGTAGATTAAATCATAAACATATATCAAGTGGTTTCATCATCAAAATACGAGATTCAACAATCTCCCCCTTTTTGATGATGACAACTACTTGATGATGGAGTTAACCTTAACTCCCGGAGTTTAAACAAACTCCCCCTATCAATATGCCATATTGATAGAATCTTGAATTCAAACTGAATTCAAGTCATTGCAATATTCATCGCGAATACTTGCAACACGTCATCATGAACTTATGCATAAACTTATGCATAACATGTCATGTCATCAACATACTTCTCCCCCTTTGTCATCAACAAAATGGAGAAGTACCACAATCAAGTGTTTGTGATATTGGTTCAACTCATTGCATGAAAAACATAATATCAAGTTTTATCATCATGCAAGTTTGCTATTATCAAATATCAACATGTAAAATTGCGATGTAAGCTTTTGATATCATAACGCAAACATTTCAAGTGTTTATCAATTGTAGCATTTCATCACATGGTAAGATATCAACGCGTAAAATTACGATACAATTTCTTGATATCTTAACGTATGATGCAAACATGGCATAATGCAAGTTTGGCAATCATAGCATCAATTCATATATCTCTTGATGATGCAAGCATAGCATCAGTGTTCATAGCATCAATTCATATATTTCTCCCCCTTTGTCATCAACAAAACGGAGAACGATATAAGCAAATTTTAAGCATAAGTGCTTGTCATTATTCATGTCATAACTAGGTTCATGTCATTTTCCAACAGTGAGTGATAGGATATCAATTATACAAACATCTCAAGGAAAACATGACATGGAGATAGCTTTGAAAACTTCTTCCTTTTTTATCTGTTATTATCTTTTTGCATGAAGGAGGAAGACTATTTGTGATACATGCTATTTGTGAGTTTACTTCAAGTGAAGTTAGAATCGATGAGAGATTAAATCATGCTTCATTTTTACAATGATCAAGATATGTATGTGAAACAAATCCTTGCAAGTAAAAACACTTTCATCCATATTCATCAAATCCATTTCTCAAAAAAATATTTTTCACATGATATGTGTATGAGAGATGTATTTTCTAGTTGATTACATATGTCAAAAATCAATTATATGAACTAAACTTGATATGGCATATGCTTGTTAAGTTCGGAAGAGAGTAAACTTGATATGTTAGGATCAAGAGAATCCGAAAATGAAATTTGACTCTTTCTTGCATTCGGACAAGGTTTTGCTAGTGGGCCTAAACACTCACATTAAGATCTATGTGCACAGTGGTGCATTTTCGTGCCCTGTGATCATCCATCTCATCCTCATCGGTTCCGTTGGCATCTTGATGCTGCTAGGAATGAGTCGATACTAAGAGGGGGGGGGGGTGCAGCGGTAAAAATACGTCGGATTCGGAAAATCCTTTGTCACGTGAAAACCAATCCCGAAAATATGCTTGACTTGAAAGTATGTTCGTAAACGTATTGAAAGCAGTAAGCAAGTAAAGTGGTTTGCAGTTAAAGTAAATTGCTCAAAAGAAACCCAAACCAGATTTTTATAGTGGTTCGGTTATCGTGACCTACATCCACTCCACATATTCCTCTTCCGTCGAGGCCACCGGCATCCACTATCGGTCTTCCTTCAATAGGCGAAGACCAACCACCTTTTATAGCTCTTTCTCCTTTTACCAGGTTTAGGAGATAACCATTATACCCCCACTTACTCCTCTCTCAAACTATTCTAACACTTAGAAGAAGGAGAGGAGTTCATACAAGATTGCAGCAATGTTTCTTTCCTTTTTTCACTCTCAATACTTGTGTAGTTTAACTAGGGATGAGAGGGATATTTATAGGCCTTAAATTGATTCAAACTTGGAGCCTAAAAATGTCTCATCCCAGATTTTCAAGGTCTTAGCGGTACCACCGCTTGTGCTGGGCGGTACCACCGCCTACAGCACTAACACTGGGTGGTACCACCGCCTAGTTTGGCGGTACCACCGCCTGACACCCTGCACTGGGCGGTACCATCACCTAGACTGGTGGTACCACCGCCTGACAACCTCTCGGAGATTGTGTCTGGGTGGTACCACCACCTAGACCGGTGGTACCACCGCCTAACATTGTCTTGGAGAGTATGTCACGATGGTGCCACCTATTGGGTTACTGTTTGGGCCTTTCATTAGGCCCAACATAGCCCATACATGGGCCCAACTGGCCCCTAATTGGGTTGGCCCAATTTCAATCTCAATTATATACTAACTACGAAATCTAAGACATTTACTAAGCTAAACAAGTTTGTAAGTCTAGGTTTCTTCCGACGAGCTTTCGGCGATCTTCCAGCGAACTTCCGATGATCTCTCGACAATGTTCCAGCGGACTCCCGGCAAGCTCTTGGATGTCACAACGATCTTCTTGGTGAGTTCCAATGAGTTTCTTTGGCAAGTTCCTAGACTTCTCGATCAATTCCGGCAAAACTTCCGACGAACGTCCGAACTTCCGACGAACTCTCGAACTCCCAACGAAATCGCGTTCTTGACTATGAGACTTCATTTTGCTTTAGCCTTACTATCTTAGTTAATCCTGCACACATAAAAATCTACTTCAATCTATATAATTAATACTAAGCTAATCAGATGTTGTCCAGCATGTCATTGGTTAATCGACGCTTCGTCCAATTCTTCGACGCATTATCCTCTCTTGCGGCCAATTGCCCAATCGGCCAGTTGACCTTCGCAACTACGATCTTCTTGGCATAATATCTGCTCTTCTTGGCTCGATGCCTGAACTCATAGCCCGAAGCCTTCTGTCGATACGTCGACTGATCCTTCAGCTTGACGTCCAATCTTCTGAAATATTTTTCTCTAGCCCAACATGATTCTTCCTGCTTTAATTGTCTTTCCCTAATTGAAGCATTCTACACCACTCAAAACATTGATTAAATTATAAACACTATCAATTAGTTTCATCATCAAAATCTGAGATTCAACATAAGCATCTCCATGCATCGCAATCGTCCATCTCATGGGTCCCATTATTGCATCCACGCTCCCGTTGCGCCTCCTCGTGTGATTACAACTTAATCATAAGCATGTAGACCCGACAATAAACAAGAAATAAAATAGAGGTTTGCATGCCCCAATAATAATAATCGGAAGTACACACATCACACTATCCATGATCATCCATCTATATATCATACATCACATGTATAAATCATCATCATGTAGGACTACTAGATAAAAATAATAATCAATTAAATATTTTAATTAATTAATATTTTTTGAAATCAGTGACATGTAGGGAATTTTCTAAATTCTAAGGGCCATTTTCATAATTTGAATAAAGGAGAGAATCTAGAATTTCTAAAATTCTGAGGGGCAAAACTTTCTTTTGCCCAGAAAACATTAACCCTCTTTCTCCCCCTCCCCTGCTAGCTGCGGCTGCCGCCACCCTACCGATGACAGCTTGTGTGGCTGTGGGGCTTCGTCCTTACCCTCTGCCGACTCGCCCGTGGGTGCTGTGCTTGCGGGCGGCACCGCCCCTATGGTCGGGCGCCCCTGAGGGCGCAAAACCCATAGGTGACTTACCCACGAATAGTGCCCCTCTTTTTGACAACTGTCGCTACAAGCGTGCTTGTAGGCATCGCCTGCCTTTGCGGACAGACCGGCCACAAGCGACTCCCGCAGGCGCCGCTTGCCCTTGCGAGCGCTGTGGCCATAGGTAGTGCCCGTGGGTAGGGCACCCATGGGCTGCTAGCCCCTCCGGTAGGTTGCTGCAGGCGCAGCGCCTGCGCGTGCGCAAGTACTGTGCTGCCTGCTTGCGGTTGCCACTGAAGGTAGCTGCATGCAAGCATATCGTGGGCAGCAAGGGCAGCAACTGTTGTTGCCCTTTCTCGCTTTTGTGTCAATGATTTTGACATCAAAAGCTTCTGCAAAATACAACACCCGTAGTTCAAAACCAATCTTTTGCACGAACATCCTAGCTCTAATACCATTATTAGAAAATCTTGGGGGCGATATCACATGCGCAGTGGAAGAATAAAAAATAAAATCCTCAAATTCCTAAATATGTGTTCGTCCTTGTCTGAAGATTGGTGCATAAAAATCTGCAAAACTTAAAACTGCGTAAACTAAAGATTGTGTTATCTAGGGAGATTGTTTATCTCTGAATCCCTGGAAATCTCTAGTAGAGGGTGAAGGAGGTCAAACGCTCTCCTCTCTAGCGGTGATCCACACAGCAGGGCTGCGACGATGCTACTTAAAAACTCCAGGCATACTTTGAGGTGGAGAGATGGAGGAGAATAAGAGAGGTAACCAAAAAGCTCTAGCCTATGAACCATTAGTTCCCTCCTATTTATAGAGGTCCCCTCTTAACTTAACCCTAATGGATCATGCCCTATTAAGTATTGGATCTTCATCCAACTACCGAAGCCTCTTATATTAGTGGATCTCTGTCCAATAATCTCTCATGGGCTCTTATTGGATCTCATCCATAGGATCCAATAATTCATAGGCTTATTGGATGTCCAAAAAGATAGGAGCTCTGGCGGATTTCTTATATCTGAATCTCTACTCATCGCAATGTATGTCATATATGTGTAACCCTCTAGGCCCAATATTGAGCTAGCCATGAGTCATACATGTCAGAACTCCTTCTAGCTCAGTGAATTATTATCTCCATAATAATTCACTCGACTCATCAATTGCGGACGTACTAGGCCACTACGCTGCAATCCCCAAACAATATAGGGGACTCCAATCCATTAGACCTGTCTGTCCTTAGTTACCGTATACCTATAGTCCCTCATCCATCTAATATCCTAGAGACCATATGCCAGGCATGATGCTGTCAAACCCATATGGTTTCTACTCGAGTCTCGCTCTAATCGGATTCTCTTGGAAAACTCTTTCTCTCTCAATCCGAATGACCCTGGCTAGGGATTTGTCTAAGCAAAAATACTTAGGACATTCCCCTTATGACACCAAGAGTGGATGATCCTCTATCGACACACAATAGCCCTCGTAATGTTGACTACCACTCCCAATAACTGACTGTGCTAGCTCTGGGACATCCAAAACTATAAATCTAATATTAGAGAGTGGAGCACTCATATATGACATCTTTGGTGTCTCAAGTCTAAGGACCAGATACACTACTAGGACTACAGAATCGCTATCTGATAATAAGGCATCATCAACCATTTAATATTTCGTAAGCAGATCAATCAGTGAACTCATTCCCCAATGCGCACCTGTATTGTTTCCCTAGTGTCCCCACACGAGTAGCTATAAGACCAGCTGCATCCATCATATGAACGGGTATACAACACACTAGTCTGTCCGGTTATCTCGATGTCCCTCTCGAGTAACCTATGACCAGGATTATTTAGAATTTATGTTTAAAGGCAAATCGGTCTCATTATCGTGATCTCATCACAATCCGATTCCCATTGCATAGATCCAAGGACATCACTATATATATATATATATATATATATATATATATATATATATATATATATATATATATATATATATATATATATATATATATATATATATATAGTGATAAATGCCAAAATATAATAAGCAAAAAGATTGTGTGTCAAGTCATACGTGCCATCACTCACCTGATTGGCTTGCAGGGCACCTATGACTAGCAATTTTGCTCATGAGCGCAACGCCCGCAGGTTTTGCTCCAACCACGGGCAAGTGCCGCCCTAGTAAGCGGGTCGCCCGTAGGCTGCGTTGCCCCTGCGGGGTTGTGCCCACAAGTAGCGCCTGCGGGTGGGGCACCCGTGGGCTGCAACCCCCCACCGGCTATAAGCCTACTTCAAGCAGGCTGCCAACCGGCTGTTACAGCCATAGTGCCTACGCGTGCGTCGACGCTATGCTGCCTGCCTGCGACTACCGCGGCAGGCAATTACACACACACAGATGGTAGCTTGCTCCACACATGCAAAGGACAACAGTTACTACCCTTTCTCGCTTTTGTGTTAATGATTTCGACGTCAAAGGCTTCTCCAAAACATAATACACCTAGTTCAAAACCAATCTTTCGCACAAACAACCTAGCTCTGATACCATTGTAGGAAAATCTAGGGGCAACATCACATGCGCAGCGGAAGAACATAAAATAAAAAAACCTAAATTTCCCAATACGTGTTCATCGTCGTGCATAGATTGGTGCGCAAAACCCTTGAAATAGAAAATCACATATGAGATAGTTGTGTTACCTAGGGAAATCGAATATCCCGAATCCCTACAGATCTATAGGAGTAGATGAAGGAGGTCAACCGTCCTCCTCTCTAGCGGTGATCCACATAGTATGACTGCAACGATGCTCCTCAAATCTTCCGACCTACTATCTAAGAAGGAGAAGGGAAGAGGAGAATAGGAGGTGGCAACTTAGAAGCCCCAGCCTATGGACCTTTAGTTCCCTCCTATTTATAGAGGCCCCCAGTTAACCCTAATAGATCCTGCCATTGGGTATTGAATCTCCATCCAATTACTCAAGCATCTCAGATTAGTAGGTCTTTACCCAATAATCTCTTATTAGCTCTTATTGGATCTTATCCATGGGATCCAACAATTCAGGGGTTTATTGGATATCCAATAAGATGGGGGCTCCTACGGATATCTCATATCTGAACCTTTACTTGTTACACACACCTACCATATGTGTGTGACCATCTAGGCCCAATATCGAGCTGGCCGTGAGTTATACCCATCAGAACTCTTTTTGGCTCAATGAATTATTATCTCCATAATAATTCACTCAACTCATCGACTACGGACGTACTAGGCCATTACGCCATAGTCCCTAGACGATACAAGGGAATCCAATCCTTTAGACCTATCTGTCCTCAGTTACCATATACCTATATTCCCTCAACCATCAAATATCCCAAAGACCATATATCAAGCATGGTACTATCAGGCCCATACGGTTTCTCCTCGAGTATTGCTCTAAACGGATTCTCCCGGAGAATTTATTCTCTCTCAATTCGAATGACCTTGGCTAAGGATTTGTTTGAGTAAGAACACACGGAATATTCCTCTCATGATATTGCTCACTTTTGCATTATTCGTAATCCCTACACTGCTTCTAGTATTGCTCAAATATTTATGGAGAATATTATAAAATTATATAGGATGCTGAGATCTATTATAAGTGATCGTGATAGGGTCTTCACGAGTAGATTTTGGATAGAGTTATTCTAGATGCAGGGCACTAAATTGAAAATGAGTATGGCATATCACCCACAAACCGATGGCCAGACTAAAGTGGTGAACAAGTGCTTGGATACATACCTCAGATGCTTCAATAGTGACCGACCAAAAGAGTGGACAAAGTGCCTTCCCTAGGCCGAGTGGTGGTATAATATAACTTATCATTCATCCACAAAATGTACTCCCTATGGGGCTATGTATGGCTGACCTCCCCGTGTGATCCCAAAATATATGTTGGGCACCTCTAAAATAAAACAAGTAGACAGGGAACTATAGGACAGAGACAAAATGCTAAAGTTGCTAAAAGATAATTTCATTGTAGCTCAAGCAAGGATGAAACAGTAATATGATCAACATAAAGGCGAAAGAGAATTTTCAGTAGGAGATTGGGTCTTCCTATGGCTCCAGCCATAAAAGCAAACATCAACCCAGACCAGTACATCTATGAAGCATTCACCTCGGTTCTATGAACCATACCAAATTTTGGAGCGCATCGGAGTGGTAGCATACAAATTGGATTTACCCACCAGCTCTCGAATCCATCCAATCTTTCATGTGTCATGTTTAAAGCTCAAGCTGGGATAAAACGAGACAACCCAAAGCCATATACCAAATATGACTACCCAAGGAGAACTCTAGATCCAGCCAAGTGCCATTATTGATCGACAGATCGTGACTCGACGACGATGACCCACTACTGAAGTGCTAATACAGTGGGTGAACCTACTAGTAGAAGATGCCACTTGGGAGAAATATGATGACTTAAAGATCAAATTCCCAAAATTCATGCATCGTTAGCCTCAAGGACAAGGCTAATTTGAAGAGGGGTCTGTTAGGACTCTAGCTAGGAGAGTCCTAATTGAGTTTCATTGAAAGGGGCATTCATATAAAATATACCTACCCGACCCCTATTAAAAGAGATGAAGATGCCGGCTAAGGATATGATTAGTTTGGAGGTTGCTTCTTAGAGAAGTATTAGGAGTTGGTTAGAAGTAGGAGCCTTGAGTAGGAGTCCTATTAGGAGTCTTGAGTAGGAGTTCTATTAGGAGTTAGGGATTAGAAGCCCTATAAATAGTCATGTATTCATCCTCTTTTAATAAGAAATAGATGAATCTTTTTAGCAGCCTTTGAGCGGTAACTTGGAGAAAGGAACCTATTAGAACCCTTGCAGATTCTAAGCTTGGGGTTGATCTCTTTAGGGGATCAGCCTTCTTGGAACTCTATAGGGGTTCCTTTCTCCAAGTTGCTGCTCAAAAGCTGCAGAAAAGATTCATCTATTACTTATCAAAAGAGAATGAATACATAGCTATTTATAGGGTTTCTAAACCTTAGCTCCTAATAGGACTCTTACTCAAGACTCCTACTTCTAACCAACTCCTAATAGGACTCCTAGAAACAACCTCCTGACCCTAGCCGACCTCTTCACCTCTTTAATAGAGGTTGGCTTAGGTAGGTTTTACATGAATGCCCCTCTCAATTAGGACTCTCCTTGCTAGAGTCCTTGTTAGGATCGGAGCAGCACTAAGAGGGGGGGGTGAATTAGTGCAGCGGTAAAGTACGATAAACTTTTGACGATTTAAACACTTTCGGAAACTTCGTATGATAAAAGTAACATTTCGTTTGAAACCGTTTCGATTGCATTTTAACTTGAAGGGATACGTAAGAAGGAGACAAAGAAGTAGAGCATCAAAGTGAAGATGGTTTGCAGTAATATAAATGACAATAAGTAAATGCAAACCAGAGAATACGCCAATTTAAAGTGGTTCAATCAAATGACCTATATCCACTTGCGAAGCCTGCTTCAATGAGGCTCCCAACTTCCACTAGCAAATCTCTTTGAAGGGGAAGGACAAATACCCCTCTTACAACCTTTTACAAGTGGTTCACACTCTTACAATTTTTGAAGAGAAAGAAGGAGGTGAACACTCAAGCAATTGAAAACAAGACTTGCTAAAGACTTCTCTAAGACTTTTATCTCAATCTATTGCTTTCTCAAAGGTTGTAATCTCAATTGAGAATTGAGGGGTATTTATAGGCCTCCAGAGGATTCAAATTTGGGCTCCAAAATTTGAATTCTCTTTGGTTCCCGATGCTAGCAGTGCCACCGCCTTTAATGGCGGTGCTACCGCTTATTAGTGTCTGACACTGACAGTGTACTGGCGGTGCCACCACCCAGCCAAGCGGTGCCACCACTTGGTTCTTGGGTTCTAGGCGGTGCCACTGCCTAATCTGGCGGTGCCACCGCCTACACTATTTCTGCTCACTAGTTGGGCTCCAAACTTGGCCTAAACTAGTTCTAACTCGGGCCCAATTGGCCCCTACTTGTGTTATAGGATTAACACCTAATCCTAACTCTCATTAACGTGCTAACTATGAATTTAATGACATTTTCTAAGCTATTACAAAGTCCGCAAGTCAAGACTTTTTCCGGCGAGCTTCCGGCGAACTTTTGACAGTCTTCCGACGAACTCTCGGAAACCATTCTACGGACTCCCGGCAAGCTCCTAGACTTCACGATTTGATCTTGGTGAGTTCCAATGAGCTTCTTCGGCATGCTCCGATCTTTCTCGGCGAGCTCCGCGAACTTCCAACGAACCTTTCGGTGAGCTTCCGAAAAACCCTTCGGCAAGCTCCCTACTCATTCTCGGCTAGTTCCGGTAGCATTCCCAACGAACCTTCGGACTTTCGTCGAACTCTCGAACTCGCAACAAATCCTTCACGCGTGACTCCGACAATTTGTTTTGCTTTATGTCTTCATCGTTATCATAGTTAATCCTGCACACACTGTTGGGAAATCATAAGGGGGCGACATCATATGCGCAGCGGAAGAACAAGAAAACAAAAATCCCCGATTCCCAAAAAGATGTTCATCGTCGTGCGAAGATTGGTGCGCAAAATCCGCAAAAACACAAAACTGCGTATAGAGATTGTGTTACCTAGGGAGATCGTATATCCCTGTTTCCTTTATGTCTTCATCGTTATCATAGTTAATCCTGCACACACTGTTGGGAAATCATAAGGGGGCGACATCATATGCGCAGCGGAAGAACAAGAAAACAAAAATCCCCGATTCCCAAAAAGATGTTCATCGTCGTGCGAAGATTGGTGCGCAAAATCCGCAAAAACACAAAACTGCGTATAGAGATTGTGTTACCTAGGGAGATCGTTAATCCTGCACACACTGTTGGGAAATCATAAGGGGGCGACATCATATGCGCAGCGGAAGAACAAGAAAACAAAAATCCCCGATTCCCAAAAAGATGTTCATCGTCGTGCGAAGATTGGTGCGCAAAATCCGCAAAAACACAAAACTGCGTATAGAGATTGTGTTACCTAGGGAGATCGTATATCCCTGTTTCCTTGCAGATCCTTAGGAGAGGGTGAAGGAGGTCAAGCGTCCTCCTCTCTAGCGGTGATCCACACAGCAGGGTTGCGACGACGCTCCTCAAAACTCCAGGCCTACTCTGAGGTGGAGAGGGAGAGGAGAATAGGAAGGGCAAGCAAAGACTCTAGCCTATGAGGCTGTGAATCCCTCCTATTTATAGAGATCCCGTGTCAAAACCCTAATGGGTCCTTTCCCTAGTGGGTATTGGATCTGCATCCAATAAGACAAGGGCTCCGTCGGATATCTCATATCCGAACCTCTACTCATCGCAATGCCTACCATATGTGTGTGACCCTCTAGGCCCAATATCGAGCTGGCCGTGAGTCATACCTGTCAGAACTCCTTCTAACTAAGTGAATTATTATCTCTGTAATAATTCACTCGACTCATCGACTACGGAAGTACTAGGCCACTACGCCGTAGTCCCCAGACGATACAGGGGAATCCAATCCATTGGACCTGTCTGTCCTCAGTTACCATGTACCTATAGTCCCTTATCCATCTAATATCCCAGAGACCGTATATCGAGCATGGTGCTGTCAGACCCATACGGTTTCTACTCGAGTCTCGCTCTAATCGGATTCTCCCGGAGAACTCTTTCTCTCTCAACCCGAATGACCCTGGCCAGGGATTTGTCTGAGCAAGAACACATGGGATATTCCTCTCATGATACCGAGAGTGGATGATCCTCTATCGACACTCAATAGCCCTCGTAAGGTCGACTACCACTCCCAATGACCAGCTGTACTAGATCTGGGAACAGCCAAACCTATAAGTCTGGTATCAAAGAGTGGAGCACTCATACAGGACATCCTTGGTGTCTCAAGTCTAAGAACCAGATACACCACTAGGACTACGGAATCGTTGTCTGACAATAAGGCATCATCAACCATCCAGCATTCCGTAAGCGGATCAATCAGTGAACTCATTCTCCAATGAGCACCTGTACTGTATCCCTAATGTCCCTACACGAGCAGCTATGAGACCAGCTGCATCCATCATATGGACGGGTATACAGCACACCAGTCTATCCGGTTATCACGATGTCCCTCTCGAGTAACCTATGACCGGGATTATTTAGGATATGTGTTTAAAGGTGAATCGATCTCATTATCGTGATCTCATCACGATCCGATTCCCATTGCACAAATCCAAGGACATCACAATATATATGCATTTATGCAATAGTTATAAAGTGATATATGCCAAAATATAATAAGCAAAAAGATTCTGTATCAAGTCACACGTGCCATCACTCACGTGATTGGCTTGCTGGGCACTTATGACTAGCACACACAAGCCAAAACTCTACTCCGATCTAGACAATTATTACAACGCGAATTGACATTCTGTTGCCCGGCACGTCATTGGTTGGCACTTCGTCTGATTCTTCGTCTGATTCTTCAATGCATCGTCCTCTCTTGCGGCTTGTTGCCCAATCGGCGGTTGAACTCCGCAACCCCGATATCCTTGGCGCAATTCCGCTCTTGGCCTGATGCCCGACGTCCGAAGCCTTCTGCCATCCAATATCCTAACGTGATCTCCTCCGGTGCAACGTCAATTCCTCCTGCATTAACTGTCTAATCCTGATCGAGTAGACCTGCATCACTCAAAATGCAGTTAAACATTTAAACATAATCAATTAGTTTCATCATCAAAATCCGAGATTCAATAATCTCTCCCTTTTTTATGATGACAACTAATTGATGACTAACGGAGTTATCCTTAACTCCCCGGAGTTTAACCAAACTCCCCCTATCAATATGCCATTGATAGAACACTTGGATTATCCCAAATCCAAGTAACATTCATCACATATTATGAAAAACATTTAAACCATCATGCAAATATATATAAAATATTCAATTCAATGCATGAAGTCATCAATATACTTCTCCCCCTATGTCATCAACAAAAAGGAGAAGTAGCTCTAGCTATTTTAAACGATATTCAAGTTTTTGTAACATGAAGCTAAATTTTCATCACAACATATAAGCACAAAAGCATAGTAAGATTCTTAAGTTCAATCATGGCAATTCAACACTTGCTTCTTGTGCAAGATTGCACTTTGCTTTTCTTTGCATGTTCTAACTAGCAAAAGCTTTCTCCCCTTTGTTTTTGTCAAAAAGAAGGGAAGAGTACAAGCTAGCCAGCATTTGCCTTGAGCTAGCAATCTTTCTCCCCCTATGTTATTGCCGAAAAGAAGGAGAGAAACCAATGATTTAGACTTTTACATAAATTATGAATTTGCATCAATCAATATTTCAATCATCACATGATATATATAAGACAAAAATGCAAAGAAATCATGTCATGAAAGACATCAATTGTTAAACATGATATGATAATAGTCTCAAAAATTTCAATTTGCGAAACATGTGATACATTGCGATACTAATAAATTTAATGCGATAATTTTAAGGATGTCAACCTATTTTTGATACAAAGCATGGCAAGACCAATTATATTGCAAGTTTTCTAAGTTTTACATTTTTTGCTTCTTTCGAGATAGCAATTCTTTGCTTCTCTACAAGCTAGCAACTTTTACGATATACAAGTTTTACTATATACAAGCTAGCAAATTTAAAGATGTGCAAGTTGGCATATTTGCTTTTCTTTGCAATGTGCATGATAGTATTTCTTTGTAATGTTCAAGATAGCAAATTGTACATCATGCTAGCTAGCAAATTAAAGATGTTTAAGAAAGCAAGCTCTTTCTTCTCTTTTGAGAAGTGTCATTTTTGCTTCCTTAGCAAAATACCAAACTAGCAAGGGACCATGTTTTACATGAGGCAAGCAAACAATTTGGCAAGTGTTACATTTGTATCTTTTCTTTAGATGTGCAAGAAAGTAAGCAAGTTTTTACATTTTCTTGACTTGTGCAAGGTAGCTAATTTCTCTTTGAGATGACCCTTTACATCAATTCAAGATAGCACATTAGCAACTTTTTCTCTCCCTTTGTCATTGGCAAAAAGAAAGGACGATTCAAGTCATGAATATCAAAACTTTCATATTGTGAGTATCAATTCATACCAAAAGATATTATTTGTGATTCCAATTTTGCAAGATCAAGATTGTGATTTAGATAAAACTCAATCAAATCAAATCGTTAACTTGAAATTCATAATCAAGTCATCAAAATCAATTTTGAGATTCATAAAATATCATGAAATCATTAATCTCGATCAGATGGGAAAAGTATTTTTTAAGTGATTCTTTTTCATTTAAGCATGCCTTAGTCATTATATGTCAAATCAAGATAAGCATGAAAGTTCAAGATGTAAAGGCAAAATCTTATAAAACAACTCATCAAGCAAGATTTTAAACATATATTTTCAAGCCAGAGTAAGTCAAGGATTCAATTATCTCATGTCATGAATTCCAATAGGCATCTCAAATTATCAACATCACATTAAAAAGATATTTCAAAAAGACATATCGATAAGTGATTCATTTGTATCATTTCATTTTCGGAAGATTCTCCTCTTTGGTAAATAAATCTATGAGAACAAAATGAATTAAGGGAGATATAACATGATTGATGCATTGAACATAATTCATATTTAAAATGTGTCTTATGTCATAAGTATGAATTAAGCATTTGTGAAATCCGAAATCATCCTCAAAATCACATTCAATAAATTCATACATGACAAGCATAGATTTATTGAAAAGTCGATAAGATAGAGGATCGTATTTCGTTTTTATAAATTTCTATTCATGTGATTTGCTTCTTATAAGCATGCCTTTACCTTTAATAAAACAAGTGTCAACATTTAAGACGGAAAGGTAAATTTCGTAAAACAAATCATCAAGCATGATTCCATGATAACATCCTTTTAATATCTTGATATTCATCATCAAGTATGATTTCAAAAAATATGTTTAAGAGAAATCATTAAGACCAAATACTTGATACACTCATTTATTTTCAAAATATTCATCATGTTTATTTTCATGAAATTCACAAGATTGGTAAAACAAATTCATAAATTTCAATAGGATAGAAAATTCATTTCCATTTCATACAATTGATTTCATGTGAGGGTATTCAAGTCTTTTATGAAAACATGTATCATTTTAAAATCGAAATTAAGTTTCGTCATGAAGCCATCAAGACCAAACACATCATAATATCACATCTATCATCAAAAGACTATCAAGAAATTCATACATAGATGTACATGCACTATGTCATCTTAATATATCATGAGAATGTCATCTTAATTTATCATAAAAATAATTAGACCAAAAACATGTTAATCTAAAATGAGAGTTTCAAATCAACATTTACTTCAAAAATTCATGCATGACATAAAATCATCAAGATACACATGCATAGATTAATCCTAAGCATTATCACATATCATATAATTATCATCCCTAATGTTGCATACATCATTCAACATTTCAAAACATAACATGCAAGAAACCTTAGCAATATACTTTTCATGATCAATTTTTTTAATTTTTCAAAGATGCTAAAAAGAAAAATATGATATAATTTTTGAAAAATAATTTTTTATTTCCTATTCCTACTATCTAAATTAAGCACTCATGAAAAACGTCAAGTAATTTCAAAATAATTCAAGAGAGTTGAGTTACTTACCTTGTAGTCGAAGCTCATCAAAGCCCAATTCGCTGTTTCGCCTTTGGAAGTTTTTGATTCATCCTTGGTTGCCTTCCTCTTCTTTGGCCTCTTCCTTCGTTTAAGTTCATTGTTTATTTTAAATTTTTGTTTAATAAACTTATTAAGATTTAGTGTTCGAAGTTTAAATTCATTATTGTCCTCATCACTTGAGTCATTGCTCAAGTGGTATTCATTTGTCCAGAGTTCCAAATCCTTCCTATTCTTTGGAAGGTGGTTCAACTGTTTATCGGGTTCAAAATGATTCAAAAGTGTCATTTCATAGGTCATTAATGACCCGATTAATTCTTCTAATGGAAAATCATTTAAATTTTTTGTCTCTTGTATTGTAATTATTTTAGAATCCCAACTTTTTGGAAGGGATCTTAAGATTTTAGTGACTAGTTCAAAATTAGAAAAACTTTTACCCAGAGCTTTGAGTCCATTGATGACATCCGTGAAACGGGTGTATATGTCTCCGATGGACTCACTTGGTTTCATCCGGAAAAGTTCATAAGAATGCACAAGAATATTGATTTTGGACTCTTTCACTCGGCTAGTGCCTTCATGAGTGACCTTTAGAGTTCTCCAAATATCAAAAGTCGAGTCACACATCGAAACGCGATTAAATTCATTTTTGTCAAGTGCACAATATAAGGCATTCATAGCCTTTGCATTTAGAGAAAACATCTTCTTCTCCAAATCATTCCAATGGTTCATTGGAAGAGAAGACATTTCAAATCCATTTTCGACTATGTGCCATAAATTCAAATCCAAAGAAAGTAAGAAAACTCTCATTCGAGTTTTCCAATAAGTGTAGTTTGTCCCATTGAAAAAGGGAGGATGAATGAGAGAGTGACCCTTTTTAAAGCCGTAAAGAGCCATTTCTATTTGGGTGTTAAACCAAAGTAGAAAACCATGGCTCTGATACCAATTGTTAGGATCTGAGCAGCACTAAGGGGGGGGGGGTGAATTAGTGCAGCGGTAAAGTACGATAAACTTTTGACGATTTAAACACTTTCAGAAACTTCGTATGATAAAAACCACATTTCGTTTGAAACCGTTTCGATTGCATTTTAACATGAAGGGATACATAAGAAGGAGACAAAGAAGTAGAGCATCAAAGTGAAGATGGTTTGCAGTAATATAAATGACAATAAGTAAATGCAAACCAGAGAATACGCCAATTTAAAGTGGTTCGATCAAATGACCTACATCCACTTGCGAAGCCTTCTTCAATGAGGCTCCCAACTTCCACTAGCAAATCTCTTTGAAGGGGAAGGATAAATACCCCGCTTACAACCTTTTACAAGTGGTTCACACTCTTACAATTTTTGAAGAGAAAGAAGGAGGTGAACACTCAAGCAATTGAAAACAAGACTTGCTAAAGACTTCTCTAAGACTTTTATCTCAATCTATTGCTTTCTCAAAGGTTGTAATCTCAACTGAGAATTGAGGGGTATTTATAGGCCTCAAGAGGATTCAAATTTGGGCTCCAAAATTTGAATTCTCTTTGGTTCCCGATGCTGGCGGTGCCACCGCCAGTCAGTGTTTGACACTGACAGTGTATTGGCGGTGCCACCGCCCAGCCAAGCGGTGCCACCACTTGGTTCTCGGGTTCTAGGCAGTGCCGCCACCTAAACTGGCGGTGCCACCGCCTACACTATTTCTGCTCAATAGTTGGGCTCCAAACTTGGCCTAAACCAGTCCGAACTCGGGCCCAATTGACCCCTACTTGTGTTATATGATTAACACCTAATCCTAACCCTTA
Organism: Musa acuminata AAA Group; assembly: GCF_036884655.1. Taxonomy (NCBI): domain Eukaryota; kingdom Viridiplantae; phylum Streptophyta; class Magnoliopsida; order Zingiberales; family Musaceae; genus Musa; species Musa acuminata. Next base: position 24,679,384 of record NC_088349.1, on the reverse strand, counting down.
TTAACATTCTAACTACAAATTTAAAGATATTTTCTAAGCTATTACAAAGTCCGTAAGTCAAGACTTTTTCTGGCGAGCTTCCGGCGAACTTCCGACGGTCTTCCGACGAACTCTCGGAAACCATTCTACGGACTCCTGGCAAGCTCCTAGACTTCACGATTTGATCTTGGCGAGTTCTAATGAGCTTCTTTGGCAAGCTCCGATCTTTCTCGACGAGCTCCGCAAACTTCCAACGAACCTTTTGGCGAGCTTCCGAAAAACCCTTTGGCAAGCTCCCTACTCATTCTCGGCTAGTTCCGGCAGCATTCCCGACGAACCTTCGGACTTTCGTCGAACTCTCGAACTCGCAACAAATCCTTCGCGCTTGACTCCGACACTTTGTTTCGCTTTATGTCTTCATCGTTATCGTAGTTAATCCTACACACATAAGCCAAAACTCTACTCCGATCTAGACAATTCTGTTGCCCGGCACGTCATTAGTTGGCGCTTCATCCGATTCTTCGTCCGATTCTTTAATGCATCGTCCTCTCTTACGGCTTGTTGCCCAATCGACGGTTGACCTCCACAACCCCGATATCCTTGGTGCAATTTCGCTCTTGGCCTGATGCCCGACGTCCGAAGCCTTCTGCCATCCAATATCCTAACGTGATCTCCTCTGGTGCAACGTCAATTCCTCCTGCGTTAACTATCTAATCCTGATCGAGTAGACCTGCATCACTCAAAATGCAGTTAAACATTTAAACAAAATCAATTAGTTTCATCATCAAAATCCGAGATTCAATAGTCCTAATAGACCCACCCTCTTCAAATAAGTCTTGTCCTCGAGGCTGACGATCCATGAATTCTGGAAATTTGATCTTCAAATCGTCATAGTTCTCCCAAGTGGCACCTTCTGTTAGTAAGTTCGCCCACTATATTAATACTTTAGTAGTGGTTCATCGTCATCGAGTCATGATCCGTCGATCAATAATGGCATTCGATTGAGTCGGAAATTCTTCTTGGGTAGTTATATTTGGTGGATGGCTTTGGGCTATCTCCAAGCACCTGTTCACTACTTTCATCTGGCTATCGGTATGTAGGTGATACACCATACTCATTTTTAATTTAGTGCCCTACATTTGGAATAATACTATCCAAAATCTGCTTGTGAAGATGCAAGTAGAATTTGACATAAGGATAATGCATCTCTTATAGCGCAATTCTTTTGAGTCCCAATTGTAATGAGTCACGGAGCTCGGTGCCTTTTTCAATTTTTTTATGATCTTACTAGTCTCCGGATCTTCCTGCCATTCCATCTTAATATCCTCAAGGAAGTCACTGGTCGGAAGTGAAACGGCCAAAAGTTCAGCTTGTTCGGGTAGCCACGAAAGCGTATCTGCAATAACATTCTCTTTCCCCTCTTTGTAAGTTATTTCATAATCAAATCCAAAAAGTTTTGTTACCTATTTTTGCTGCTCAGGGGATGATATCTTTTGCTCCAAAAAGTACTTGAGGCTTCTATGGTCGGTTTTAATTTGAAATCGTTGACCGATCAAGTAGGGTCTCCATCTCGTTGTTGCGTGCACAATGTCGAGCATCTCCTTATCATATGTTGACATATTTTGATGGGAGGGAGATAATGCCTTGCTAGTGTATGCAAGTGGTTGACCATCTTGCATGAGAATGGCTCCAATTCTGACTCTAGATGCGTCGGCCTCAATAATGAAGGGTCGGTTGAAATCTGGTAGCGCTAGCACCGGTGTCGTCATCATGGCTGCCTTAAGTTTGTTGAAAGCAGTGGAGGCTCTGTCCGACCATTAGAAGACATCTTTTTTCAGTAAGAAAGTAAGTGGTGCACTGATCTTTCCATAGTTTTTCACGAACTTACAGTAGTAGCCTGTTAAACCCAGAAAGCCATGTAATAATTTTATGTTCCTCGAGGTCGGCCAATTTTGCATTACTTCAGTTATGGAGGGATCCACTACCACACCTTCCTCTGATATGATATACACAAGATATTCCACCTTCTATTGAAGAAAGCAAAAATTCGAAGTGATCATTGTGTGTTTGAAAGGTATCTTTCGGTATGTCTTCTTCGCACACTTGTATTTGATAATACCCGAATTGAAGGTCCAGCTTTGTGAAGATTTGTGCTCCCTTTCATCTAGCAATTTATCTACTATTGGAATAGGGTATTTATCCTTGATGGTTATACCATTGAGAGCCCGGTAATCAATGCATATTTGCCATGTTCCATCCTTACATACAAGTAGCACCGGTGAAGAGTAGAGGCTGCAACTTAGCTGAATAACTCCTGTTTCGAGCATCTCTTTTACAATTCTTTCTATTTCATCCTTCCAGAGATGTAGATACTGATATGGCCAAGTATTTGCTGGAGGTTTGCTTGGAAGAATCGTTATATAATGATCATGCCGATGGGTAAGAGGTAGGTTGTGCGGTTCGTCAAATATATCTGAAAATTCAGCAAGCAAAGGAAGTAGGTTTGGATCTTCAAATTCTATTGGCTCTCCCTTAGTTTGCTACTCAAGTTATACCAAAAAGTTGCTGCATGCTTTATGTAAAACCTTCTCCATTTGTTGTGTGCAAATCGTCGTTATGTCGCCCCCACGTTTCCCATGCAGTATCACCTATTTTCCCTTACTGTAAAATTTCATAATTAGTTTCATAAAATTCTAGGAAACATCACCTAATGTCATCAACCATTCAATTCTGAGCATGGCCTCATGATCATCAAGAGGGACAAGGAAGAAATATGCAATTATCTCTTGGTCCTGCAGCAACAGTTTCACTTGCGGGCACCTATGATCATACTTCAAAATCTATCCGTCGGCGACCTTAACATCAAACCTACTGCAATTCTCGATAAGTAAGGCTATCTAGATAGCAACCTTACTATTTAGAAAGTTATTAGTGCTGCCTGTGTCGATGAGAATAGTGATCGGTTGTTGTTTGAGAAGGCCTTCAACTTTCATCGTTTATAGGTTTGAGTAGTCGACTAATGCATGTACCGTAACTTCGGTCAGTTGTGGCTCTTCTTCTGCATCTTCTTCTTTATGTTTATGGCTCTCTTATGGATGTTTAATAACATTTTCTTCTACTGGTTCAATCATAAGAAGTATCCCTTTACTATAGTAATGCTCACGGCTCCACGGCTTGTCGCAATGCCAACATAACCCCTTCGCAGATTGCTCCTGAAGTTCTTCTCTTGTCAAATTTTTTGGTGCAAGGACTCAATTGATAGTAGGGGGGGGCTAAGAGCTTTGGTATTGCTAGTTGGGGAGCAACCCTAGTCCTCCGGGCTTCATGGTTCAATTGCACCTCTTAAAATCGTGTGAAAGAGATGGATGTCATAAGCGTGTACGGTTGTTGCGCTTTAACTTCTCCCCAGATCTCTGGCTTCAAGCCCTCAATGAAGGTCATAAATAGCTATTTTTGAAACCAATCATGAGTTTGATTAGATAACCTTTCAAACCTGGTTTGGTACTCTTGAATGGTGGAGGTTTGTCTGATCTTTGCTAGTTGTCCGTCAATGTTCTCATAATCGGTTGGTCCGAAGCAGATCAACAGTCCTTCTTTGAATTATCACCATAAGAAGACTCCATGAGTATGTTCAAACCAGTGAAACTACTATATGGTATCCCCTTCAAGATATATAGCTGCAATTTTCACCATAGATGCATCCACGATTTTGTGGTACCGAAAATATCGCTCCGCGCGCGAGATCCAACCAATCGGGTCTCCTTCTTCCCATCTAGGGAAGTTCACTCTCATGCGTGGATAGTTGGGGTCGGTCATAGAGCCTCCCCCCTCTTGAAAGTCATCTCTTCGGGCTTAGTGCGATTGGTTAGAGCTCTCTCCTTGATGTGATTTCTTCGTGTTTGGTGGTTAGCCCAAACTGAGTTTGGTAAAGAGAGTCCAAATCTTATCCTTCATTCACGTCTCAAAGGCTTCAAATTTAGCATTGATTACCTCCTTAGATGCCATAGTATATGTCTCCAAATCTGTGATGTTAAGATCTCTCTTTTATTATCGGGTTAAAGGCATGTATAGGTTGAGAGAAGTGATGGTTGAAAGGGTTGGTGGATTGGTGGATGTAGGCTACGGTTTAGGCTTGTTTTGTGGCTGTTTTGGGTGCAGTTTGAGGGTGTGGTTTGGTGAAGTTTTAGGGCTGTGGATAAAAATTTTAGATCTGTGGTAGATGGCAGCAAAAGTTTGATAAAAATCAATGGAAGTTGCTGCAGGTATGTGTTGTCTTATAAGAGCAGAATTATCGTCAAAGAAACAGTGGTTTCTCAATGAAATTTCTACCAAAAACTTGAGAAATTTGAGGAGAGAATTAATATAAAAATCTTAGTTTATATGATAGCAAGGATATCCAATTTAA